>NC_135313.1:35521535-35858535 GCF_048772815.1 Callospermophilus lateralis | reverse complement strand
ACAATTTTTATACTCAACGTTAGTATGTTCTTTATTACCATGTCTAGGATATTTTTCATTGCATATGTTTAGGATTTGTGAAATCGATTAAAATAATTTTGATAACATTTCAACTCCTCATAACTAAAAATCAGAAGGTAGTAAAGATTTGTGAATACATGTGGAACTTCCCCCTTCAAATGGGCATGGAGACCCAAGTACCTGCAAGATGTCTACAGTGATCCAATGTTTGTTTCCTGTGGCTGTTTGGAGTGCTACAATTTTGACTTCAGAACTTAAATAATAACAACACACTTTTACCAAATTCCCACTGCTTTCAATATGTTAGACCTCACTTTACAATTATTTATTTTCCTGAGAAGGCATATATAAATTAAAAATCTCTATGTAGTGAAACACAAATTGGAATGACTATTTTAAATCCAGATAGGCATGCAACCAGAAAAATATCTTCTTCTACAATGGGTCATATAAATGATTCTTAATAATTCTTAAATGACTCAAGATAATTTATATCTTAATTGCTATCCACTAAGTATGCATTACTTCTCAGACATTATTTGTTCCAAAATTTTAAAATCAAAAGGAAATGCCTTTCTACATTATTAAAAAAACAATACATTTGAATTATTCAGGAGCTGCTTTATTGGATAATAATACTAATTTCATATGGTTAGATCTTATGAAGTTGCTCTGATCCAAGTATTTAACAGAATAAACCAGTAAGACCTTCCAATGGTGATGTGTCTGTTGGGTAGAAGCAGACAATTCAGATGTATCTAAACCACATTACCCAGTTTTCATGAATTAAAAAATACCACAAAAGTATACCATTTAAAAATGTTGAAAAATAAAAATTCCATTGATTCTTTTGGGGTACAAGAGATTGAACTCAGGGGTACTCTATCACTGAGCCACAGCCACAGCCCTATTTTGTATTTTCTTTAAAGACAGAGTCTCACTGAGTTGCTTAGTGCCTCACTTTTGCTGAAGCTGGCTTTAAACTTTCAATCCTCCTGCATCAGGTTCCTAAGCCACTGGGATTACAGGCTGTGCCACCATGCTTGGTCCATTGATTTTTATATACAGAAGTAAATTAATTAGGCATCTCTAGGTAACTATTATACCTACATGAACTACTTTTAAATAAGTTATTTCACTTAATTCCCTTAAAATATTATTTAATAAATAGTAATATACTAAGTATTTGGAATCTCAATAATTGACTATTAAAAGTACCACATTAATGATCATGAAAATTTTTAGAATTTAAAAATTTAAATTCTAAATTTTAAAATATGCTGTAAGTCATTTAATACTATAACCATAGGAGGCAAGAACTATTACTATTCCCATTTTCTACATAAGAAACCTGAGACTGAGAGGTTAAGTAATTTGCCCAAGGTCATCTGTGTAATGAGAGAGTTTGTTAAGATTTTTAACCCAAGCAATTTTTCTCCAGAATCTATCATCTTCTTCATTAACTAATAATGTATAACCCTAAACTCAGGAAGATCCATGGCAGTAGAGAATAAATTCTTAATGAACAAGAAAGGGATAGATTTTCTTTATAATGAATAAAGATACTAATTGTGACTAGATATTGATTCATTTGACAAAAATATAGGACATTAATATCTACACTGACAATACTTATATATTCTTTGATATACTGGTTCCATTTTGCTTCTTATTTAAGATAACTGAATGCATAATGGTTCTCAAATATAAGTACCAAAAGATCATTGCATTTTGCTATATCTAAAGCAAAATTAAAGCATCAATCCATAATTCTTCCCTCAACTTCTAACACACATGCTCATACATGTGAGTGTGTTCATGGTTGTGCACTCTTGTGCACACATACACACACACACTCTTCTGAGATGCAAGATCTACCTAAGTAGTTTGACATTTCTGGAGAAAGCACACAGCTGACAAGAGCAGTATCCCTATTCTCTAATATGTTCTCCATCTCTGTGTTTTCCTCATAAAGACCATAAACTGGAGATGTAATTGTTAGTAACTGACAGATGTTGTGGCTCTGAGAGGCTGTGAAAGCAAAAAGGCCAGGGTGGGAAGCTGGCACTTGCCCTCACTCACTGGGTTAACTTAAGCAATTTTTAAAATTCCTCTGAGCTTTAGGCCTCCTCTCTAAGTGATGGCAATGATAATGTGACCTTATAAAGTTGTTGTATGTAGGCTCACCTGGGACAAGAATACAAATAGAGGCCCATATACCATATGTCTAAATATTGAAAAGTTATAAATCAAGCCAACAAACTGTTAAATAAAATATGTTCTATCATATTACCTTGACAAATATACCTTCATAATGACAATATGTGTACAGCTATGATTTTTATATGACCAAAAGTTGGCAAATATTAAAGACCATTCCTTCTGTTGACAGGCCGGAGGCTTTGGGATGAGTAACAAAATAAAAATTTATAAAATGGAAACTCTCATATCTTTATTCCATTGGCAAAATTATTTTCACTTTTTTAAAACAAAAATCAAGATTCTACCATAATTTACCTTTTATTGATAATGATCTAACAAAACCTTAAAATAATGTAATTAAATTCAAAGTATGCTCAAATTTTAAATATATTTTATCATTACTAATAACAAGTATCCGACTTATACATCAAGATTATCCATTAAAGATGAAGATTTTTATCTCTTCATTTATCATTTCTTTGTGATGAAAACATTTAAAGTGTATTCTTTTTTGAAATATATAGTAGTAGATTATCATTATCTATAGTCAATAGATAGTGTGTAATAGAACACCAAAACTTATTCTCCCAAGTGTAACTTCATACACACTTACCAACATTTTTTCATCCCTCCTTTCCCTGTAGACTCCCCAGCCTCTGGTAACTACCATTCTGCTCTGAACTTCTATGAAATCAAAATTTGTAGCTTCCACATATCAGTGAGGTCATATATTGTTGGTCTTTCTGTGCCTGACCTATTTTACTTTTTGTAATGACCTCCAGTTGCAAGCATGTAGTCACAAATGACAGGATTTCATCGTTTTTAAATCTGAATAGTATTCTATTGTGTATACATACCACATTTTCTTTATCCATTCATCAGTGGATGGAAATTCAGGTTGATTCCATTTCTTATGTATTGTGAAAACTACAGTAAAAAACATGGAAGTGCAGATATTTCTTTGACACGTTAACTTAATTTCTTTTGGATATATACACAGAAGTGGAATTTGGGGGTCATATTGTAGCTCTATTTTTAATGTTTTGAGGAACCTCCATGCTCTTTTCCATAATGGCTGCACTCACTCACATTCCCACCAATGGTTCCCTTTACTCCACATCCTGACTAAGCTTGCTATCTTTTGTCTTTTTCATAATATCTCTTCAGATTGCAAAGAGGTGAAATCTCACTGTGTTTTTGATTTGATTTTCCCTGATCATTAGTGATTTTGTACATTTTTTACATACCTATTTATAATGTCTTTATTTAATAAAATATCTATTTAGGTCTATGTTCATTTTAAAAAATTATATTATTTGGGTCTTGCTATTGTATTGAGTTGTTTACATGTTCTGTTTATTAATCCCTAATCAGGTGAATAAATAGTTTGCAAATATATTTTCCTATTCTTTAGGCTGTCTCTTTGTTGATTATTTCCTTTGCTGTTCTTTTTATTTTGATGTAATCTCAATTGTCTAATTTTTACTTTTGTTTTCTATGCTTTAGGGAAATTATTTTAAAAGTCCTTTCCCATTTCAATGTCATAAAGCATCTCCCCCCATTTTCTTCTTGTAATTTCATTGTTTTAGATCTCATATTTAAGTCTTTAATATATTTTGAGTTAATTTTCATATATGGTGAGAGATGGGGGTCTTGTTTCATTCTGCATGTAGCTATCCAATTTCCCAGTACCATTTATTAAATAGACTGTCCTTTCTCTGATGTGTATTCTTAGCACCTTTGTCAAAAATCAGTTTGCTGTAGATGTGTATGGGTTTACTTCCAGGCTCTCTATCTTGTTCCATTGGAGACATAAACATTTTTCTCATTTTTAATATATAATCAAATCTTATTAAATATTTTACTGAAACTATTCATAGATTCTAATATTCAGTCTTTCCAACTGCCAATAAAATGAATGAAGACTACATTTCATATGTTACCTGCAGATGTATATATGTGTACATATGTGTGTGATATATATCATATATAGTGATATATATCATATATATATTAATATATATCATATAATTATATGATATATATATATATATATATATATATACATACACACACACAAACTTAAAGGTTGTTTTTGTTGCAAAATGTTTCCATCAGCAAGTGCTACAGAATCTGTGCTAACTGATGAGTAGTACAACCACTATTTAGAACACACACACAAAAAAACAGAAAATGAAGCTCAATACTTCTATAAACAATGCTTGTTATGCAAGAAACTTTGCACTCATGTTATCTGAGAAGAAGAATTTTACTAATTAATCAGCATGACTTTTCTCTCAATTGAATGTTTTCACTTCTTAAATCCTCCTCATATTCCAAGTCCATGTTCACCCCAGAGGTCAACAGCAGCACAATCTACACTTCTTCACAGCATATGGAAGCACCATCCTTCATTTCAGAGACAGAGGGCAAAAGATATGGAATAGCTTTGCTCTGGGGTTATGAGAGTAGATGTTTAAGACGAAGGGATCATGCTGTGTCCTTGCTGAGTGCCTGTCCTTGATCAAATCTAACAATGAATTTAACATCAAAGATGCCAAAAATAGAACAAATATATTGTCTGCTTTGTGTTTGTACTTGTTATATGTAGGGCTCTCTAAAACACAGGACTCAAGGCCTGCTCTCCTTTCTGCCCCGGTTTCAGGGAAGTCGTAGTCATGTACTAGCTTAAATATGAAGCTAGTACAGTATATCAGGCAAGTAATATGGGTTTGCTAGATGGTAGCCATTGAAAATGAATTTTGTCAAGTTAATAGTCTTGACTGATTACAGCATATCTGTAATATTCTGTGGAACTTGATTTATTTCTGACTATATTTCAAATATTCATTGTAGAATTAAGAGATTTTTCTATTTTTATAGTGATAATGAAAAATCTTGAGACCTCTCGTCATTTATTCATTCAACTAAAATTTATAGGGAATCTACTGGGTATAAGGCACTAGATTAAGGACCAAGAAATACAAAGATGTGATTCACAATCTAAAAAAGTTCACAGTGCAGAACAGTGGTATTTAATCAGGCATAATTTGGGCCCCCAGGGGACATTTGAGAAAGTCTGGAGAAATTTTTGGTTGTCTCAACTGGAAAGGAGTTGTGGATGCTACTGATATCTAGTAGGTAGAGGCCTAGGATGCTGCTGAACATCCTACAGTACACAGGATAGCTGTTTCCCCTACTCTAACAAGAAATTATCTAGCCAAAAAAGTCCATTATAACATGAATAAATGTAAAGATCTAATGGGAAAAACCAGCTATATCATATGATCTAAGTTGTATATATAATGTGCATCTAAAGTAAAGCAGAAGTAGTTCTGGGTTTATCACTGGAGAGCTAATAGAGTCTTTGATTCACTAGGTCATCCTGGACCTGTGTCTGCATACAAAGTATTTGAAACATAAATGTGTTCAGAATATCATTTAGTTTATTTGAATCTGTAGGTGTGGTTCGCAAAATGATGGTCATCCACAGATGTCCATGTCCTAAGCTCCAGATGTGCAAAAATGTTACATGGCACAGGGGAATTAAGATTTAAGATGAAAAAAATAAATAAATATAAAAGAAGAAAAAAAAACTTCAGAAGAAATTAAGGTTGCCAATCAACTGATTTTAAAATAGTAGATTATCCTGGGTTATTTGGGTTCCCCAATATAATCACAAAGTTTCTTAAATGTGAAAAAGAAAACAAGAGTGAATGTCAGAGTGATACTATGTGAGAAATACTAGATTAGCCTTTTCTGACTTTGAAGATGGTAGAGGCCATAAGCTAATGAATACAGGCAGGCAATAGTAACACTCATTTAACACTTCTGACCACAAGAGCTATAAGATAATAGATTTGTGTTTTCTAAACTATTAAATTTACAATAGTTTGTTAGAGTAGCCACAACAAAATTAACACATATAAAACATCAATAAAATTTGAGAAGAAAGAATACCAGCAGGAATATGATCATATAGGTTGTCATTCATTCATTCATTACATTGGAAATTGTGGACCATCCTCATGGATTCTGCCAACCTGGATAATGTTGAAACGCTATTCAATGGTAACATTTGATAGCAGTGTGGCTAACTGTATATTCCTAGTTTATCTGGGTCCATATAAAAGAGAATAAGACTGTGTGTTTCTTCATCTTCCTGACCTGAGGAGACCTGTGTTAGAGTTCTGTCCACATGGTTAATTATCTATGTAACCTTGAATGAGTCCGATCACCTATCTGGATGTTAGATTCCTCAGCTGCAGTTTAGGAAGTGGGACTGAACAGTGAGTTTCTAAAGGAAAAGATCCACAACATGGTCATCTCAGTGCTGATTAAGTAGCTAGCACAAAAGAAAGTACACAATATTTGTTGAATAAACAAACCATCTCTGAATTTCTACAATCATCACGTTCTGTCTTCCCTATAATATCTCAATGGAGATGGTGACCTGGCATTCTGAAAGAGAGTTATCTTAGAAATTTTAATTTCATGCTTTTCCAATATTCAATCCCCCACTGTCTCAGTTTCTTTGACAAGAAAATCACAAGATTTTTAGAAGAAAAACAGAATTCTGCCACCCATTTTAATGACATAAAAAACTGTAGAGTTTTGCTTAGAAATAAAAGAACAGCTTAGTATGATGTAGATCCAGTCATTGGTGTGCTCTTTCAATACACATAGGGAAATACCAATTAAGTCCCAATGAAGAAAAACCAGTGGAAAAGATAAAATAAAACAAAACAAAATAGAAACACTAATCTGTAAAGGGATCTTTCCCAAATGCTTTTTTTTTCTTTCTTTGTATTCTTCTATCTAAATCTTAATTTACAATGGTGAGATTTAAAATCCCCTCACACACTGAGTGTGGTGGTACACACCTATGATCCCAGCAACTCGGAGGCTGAGGCAGGAGGATCCATCGTGAGTTTAAAGTCAGCCTCAGCAATTTAGCAAGCCCCTGAGGAACTCAGAGAGACTCTGCCCCTAATAAAATATTTTAAAA
This sequence comes from Callospermophilus lateralis, assembly GCF_048772815.1. Lineage (NCBI taxonomy): Eukaryota > Metazoa > Chordata > Mammalia > Rodentia > Sciuridae > Callospermophilus > Callospermophilus lateralis. The sequence continues at coordinate 35,851,304 of NC_135313.1, read as the reverse complement.
GGGCTGAGATGTGACTTGGTGGTTAAGTGCTTCTGGGTTTAATTCCTGGTATTAATTAATTAATTAATTAATTTTAAAAATCCCCTCATGAAGACTTTCTGCTATTCAAGTTCTGATTAAGCTTCTCTTTATATATTCTATTTAGGACTTGAGTATGGAACACTAAAACATTTTGGGCCATTAATTATATTGTTTTCAAATTGCTTTAAGTAATCTTGATTTAAAAAAAAATATATAAGTTCCTGCCTTGGATTTTCCACGATGTCCTATTAAACTTTTCATAGCCTTAGGCACACAAAAAAAATACTTTTGGTTTAAAGGGAACATAGTTAAACAGAGACCTCTCACTATTTCTATCAAATAGATTTGGAGATTTCATTCCAATTCAGGTGAAACAATAATATTGACAATATAAAGAAAATAAAGTGACTCTAAATTAGTCACATTAAAGCAACCAAAACCAGTATTGGTACAAACAAGATGGGTAAATTTAAAAAAAAAGAAAAAGAAACAAAGAAGGAGACAAATTTCTAGTCCAGGCAAAGAAGAAAATTCTACTAAAATTCATCCCTCTGCAGGTCAATGTGTCAGATTTGGAGTTACTGTAAAGGTCCCACTGCCCTTTGTCTACACAAGTATCACACGTATAACAGCTTGTATAACCCTTTAAGCATTATAGAAAAGGCATTCAGAAGCACATGCTGTATGTATTAAGCGTTATATAATAAAAACCTGCTCTGAAGAGATTCATGAGACTGAAATATAACATAACCTAAGAAGCATATTGAAATAGATTTGATTTTGAAAACATTTTCATAGTCTATGTTCACCATCTCTAACTGCCTTTTCTTCATAACACATACCCACATGAGCACAGTATTGTTTTTAAGAATTTCAACTTGAATCCAGTGTGAATGATTCTTTTTACTGTTAATTCTGATACCAACTTACTGTAGTCATTGGCACTCCTGGTCTCTGGGTCATGCTTTTTTGTTTTCAGAAAGTAAACAGCAGAGATCTTAATTGATTTCATCTCATGTGGGGATGGCAATTAGAAAATCAAATATATTAAATCTCTTTACATCTCTTTACAATATTTATGACTTAAAGATATTCTGCTTAAATTTTAAAGTTTCAAATCTAATAAATATATTTTATGCTATGTCTTCTAAATATTGCTTCTCAAATTCTTCAACTCCAATCCAAAATAAGAAGGAAAATAAATTTTATGGCTTCTGAATTAATGACAATATACCTCCCCCTTCATTTGCATTCATTCCTAAAAGTCTTCAGAGTACATTTTGTACTCAAGTTGATTCGATACAGATTTAACATTTTCACAATTCACTTAGCGAAGTTTTTAAGTGGTATAGTTTCGCGAAATTCTGCCAAATTTGTAAAATAATGGCAAATTAAGCATAACTTGCAATTCAACCAAAATTCATAAAAACAAGTGACCCACTAAGTATCTAGTATTTGTTTAACAGTGTTTGAGAGTATTTGAAGATCATTATTATGAACTTATGTTCTTATCTGGTTTTAACAATGTTAGTATAGCTACAACTTGCTTTTCTAAAAATAATGATATAAGAATAATCTGCTGAAATAATTGTTGTCTATTCTCCTTCTTGTCAGTTACTCACAACACTGAAAATAACTTTCCTCTTATTCTCTATCCTGGAAATATGGCCAATCTTCTGTTTCCTATATTTCTAACTTTTCCTAATCCTAAAGCACAGGCTCATGAACCTGTGAGAGATCTGCACTGTGTGTGGGTGAGAGGGACAAGTGTTAAGGAACAGGCAGTTGCGTGGTGCAGGAATGTGATTTTTTTTTTTTTTATTTCCAAGGGCATAGAAAAAAAATTGTACCTATTAAAATAAGATGCCCACCTCAATTTACACTTACAGTCTACTAATAGTCCACTAATTTCTCTAAGATAATTGAGTAATTTTGACTAGATAAATATCAAAACTCACTATGCTAAAGGGTTTTCTGCCCTCAGTCCTGACAGCAATCAATGGCTCATATTGTGACATCCAAAATAAGTTGACTGACTTCGGTATTATTTCACAAAGGGAAAGCATTTCTGTTTAACTTTCTAATAAGATAGTTAGAGGCAGCACTCCTTTCACAAGCTCTATTCCCAGTATAGATGCTATAATTTTCTGTCTGAGATGAAAAGAGATATATTTTGACTCATGAGGGGGGTCAAACAAATAGGCCTGGGGTTGTGGCTCAGTGGTTTAGTGCTCCTGAGTTCAATCCCTGTTACCCTCTCCCTCCTGAAAAAAAAGAAAGTTAATCCTTCTGTTGGTTACATTTCCTAGACTGACAGTATTCCATAAAACAATATGGTACATAAAAGCCAATGGGAAAAAATGAAATACTTACTTTGAAAAGTACATGTTAGTTAGTGTTAATCATGCACCTCCTGGGTGAGGCTTGCCATTCAGAAAGAATTTAATCAGGACAATGCTGAGGGGTTAAGAAATGCCTTTCACAAATATCTACCCAATCACTGTGTTTTAGGCTACACTTCTATTTTTATCCCCAACTTCCCTATTTCTAAGTAATGACCAACAATTGCCCTTCTTTACCAACTTGTAAACTGGATTAATTTAATAAGAGAGACAAACAAATCAACTTTTACAAATGACATTTTATTAATGACAAGAGAAAAGTGCAAATTTCTCTTCTGTTTCTGAGTTATCTAAATTGCAAGAGTAAAGCTGAGTTTACTATAGGCAAGAAGATTCAAATAAACCAATGAGGAATTATCAAAGACTGTTTATTTCTTACATTTGAGGCAGCTTCCAGTTAAAAGTCAAAGACTATTTCAGCAAAACCAAAGTAATGTGATGTTACTGTCCTTCCTGAAAGGATCCGATTTATAAATATATAAGGCCTTTCTCAAAGCTCTCAAACTTTTTAGAAAAAAGAAAATCTGTACCATAAATCTGTAATAAAATAAAAGATAGCATGTGATGATTTATCATATATACTCGAGCTACAGTGTGTGCATTTTATGTTCATACAATGTTCTCCGCTCAAGTAAAATATTTAAATTTAGCATAGTATATGAACTCCTTACATAACTTTATCAACTCACCACAAGGGACATCAATAGTTTTCAAGTAGAATTCTGTTTGTTTAATGTAGGAATTAGTAAGAATGCTAAGAGTCAAAGCTAAATATTCATTCAAACCATACTTTTTCCTTGTTTCTACTTTATATCAAAGCACATTCAGAGTACCCATTTTGAGAATTGCATAGTCCTAAGTACTTAGAGGTTTTGGGTAATTGCAGGAAAACATGTCTCTAACATTACTGGTGTACAGTTTTAAATTGCCACCTTATGTATTAATTTAGTGCATTAAATTTTCACAAGAGGGATGCATGATGCCATGTGGAACCTAGAATTTAAAAGTTCCTCATTGACGTACATAAAATATCAAACAATATTGAATGAACAAAGAGAATTCCATGAACTTAATTAAATTGACAGTCAGAAGCTTTTTATATTATGAGGTTGTCATTATATCTTTTTTATTTAAAAGATATTCTTCCAGCAATAAAGTTCAGTGTTCTTGATGTCTTTTCAATAAGTGAAGGCTATAAAAAATATGAAGAATCTATTTATTATAAAAGATTGTGTAGAGACCTTCTATTTAGCATGTTTACACACACACACACACACACACACACACACACACACACACACATTGTAGCCAAGATTGTTTACTAGAATCTTTTCTGTATTGAGAAGTAAACAGTATTTCTTATCTTTTAGTCTATAATGTGTGTTTAAAGAGTAAGAGTTTATCAGTACATAAGTATGAAGGTCTTTATTCACTCTCCTTCCAGGTCCTCAGCAGAAAGGGGTGAGCAGTGGGAAGAAGGGGAATCAAGTTTCCAATAATATTTATCCTCTGAAAATAAAATCATTAATTAAAAACAGTCTTTGCATATAGTGTATATTCAGAAAATTGTTTAATGTCTTTATTTTGTAAAGAGTTTTCTCTCTCAAGAAACGATGAGACAGGATTTAACTCTGTGCTATGATATCACATGACAGAAACAAAAGAAAAAAAAGTCCATTCTTGGGTCTTCTAAGAAATAAATAATTTTAAATACATCTCAATTTAAACCCAAATCCTTCCAACACTAAAAAGATAAGAAAAGTATCTACCATTTTATTAACTCAATATTAAGAATTGGCAAGGTTTCAAAACAACTCAGCTTTATTTATAGGACCTGAAATACATAAGCCTGTGAAAACAGAATAATAATTTTATCCTTGGATTTTAAATGATACCTTTCATAGAGAAACATATTGGCCTTTATTAAATAGAGATTTTTAAACTTTTAATAGATAATAGATTTCAAAAAGAGAACTATTCTATAATTTTATTGTGAAGTTTAAGACCTACATCACATTGGTCATATTTTGAAGTGATAAAAATAGAAAATATATTTTTCTGAATTTTCCCTGTTATACTGTTATGGAATTATTTTTGTTGCCTTGATGAATACTAGGCTAAAAAGATTCCCAGATTGTATTTACATTTATTATTCTGGGAATTTCAGGAGTGGAAAAGTAGTCATTGGATACCAGAATTTTAGGGTCTAGAAGATAGTTGGAAGATACACAGTTCAGACAGGATAAACAGGAAAAAAAAACATCAATAATCACATGGAGTTTAAAAAATACATAATTAGAAGTGTCTTTATGGAATACAATCAAAAATATAATACTTGCAGTTACCAAAAGTTAAGTAGGTAGCATCCAGAAATCTATAATAGATAGATTAGACTATATCATCAGGTCTATGCAACAGATCTGAAACCCAAGGAAAGCTATGACACATGGTCTTTTACTATTCTGGCCCTTTGCATACTGTGATGCTACCATTTTTTAACCCCCTGGATGATGTATCCATTATAGCCAGCTGAATAGGGAAAAGAACATGGAAATCAAACATAGAAAGCTAAAATGCCACACATTATTTTTATTCACATTCCATTGGCCAGAATTTAGTCATATGTCCATATCTAACTTGAAGGGAACTTGGGGAATGTTGTCTAATTCTAACTCCAAAAGAAGAGAATATAGATCTTAGTAAGCCAAGAGCAGCTTCTTCTACAAATCTATATTAAGAACAGCTGATCTGGTCATATCTCTCCCCCATTCATTACCAAAGAATCTGAATGTTTTTACTCCTAGAAATAACCCAACAAATGTCCTCTAAAGATAAACCATTTGCCTGAAAAGAAATAATGCTATAATTACATAAGAACATGTAAAGGTAAATCTTCCACAAGAACTATTGATAGAAAAAAGATAAAAAAAAAAAACAGTTCATCCAGAAGAGAAATACTCTAAGCTTATCTTATTATATATATATATATATATATATATATATATATAAGCTTATCTTATTATATATATATATAAAATTTTATATATTTAATTATATATATAATGTATGCATATATATATTATATTATATATGTATATGTATATGTGGATATATATACATATATATGTATATATATACATATATATGTATAATATTCAGGGAGAATATCTCATATCAGAATCCCCAAATATCTTTGGAGAATTTCCTCCCCGTGAGTCTAGGTAGAAATTAAAACTTGAAGATAAAAAGACATAAACTAAATTTTCAAACCTCTTTGCATCTAAGAGGCAGAAATTAGCAAATAGTAATCAGAATCTCCCACCCTGGATTTTGAATGGAGAGCTTATAATGTTAAAAGAAGGCTAAAGAAAATGGTCTGTGGAAGAGGTAGTGGTTGCATCATAATCAAGTTTCCTGACCAGCCTGTCAGTGGTAACAATAACAATATCTAGCATCCTGTGGCAGAAGTAGACTGAAGTTAGTTCTGCTGACTGATTTCATTTTCTCTGAATGTAATATCTTTGAAACTAAAACTTATATGAGCCATCCAATACTTTTTAAATGAGTATTTTTAAAGCATATATTAGCCAGGTCCATTTCTGTCTTGTAACTGAGAACATTAATACAGTCATTTATTTCATGGGTAGCTGCAAGTACAAAGAGTAAGACATTTATTGAGGTAGTAGGGGGAAACATGTGAATGGTAAATGGAAATCCAGGATTTGTTATCTAACCAAATTGGGACAGAAGACAATGAAAATTAGCTAGTAGTAAAGAGAGGCTGGTAATAGAAGTAAAGTAGTAGTAACATTTTTATAAAATTATCATTTGTGCAAATCTCTAAAGGGAACCAAGGCTGAGGTACAGAATATTATACATAGCTATAGAATTCATGACTGTGGAAAAGGGTGATTTTTAACAGTATCAGCATATTGTGTCATTTTAGAGTGATAATCTTGAAGTTTTAAGTTATCAGTCTAAGACACAAACTGAAACTAAGGACTTTCTGTTTTAAAATACTTTCTAATATGTTATAGCTGAAAGCTTAAAGCTAAGTGGATAAAAATAAAACGTGAAACTTGGATGAACAGGTTGTAAAATTATAAGATCTTTTCGAGTGAAAAATAAGCAATTTCTTATATGAAAGTAAGGACACTAATCAATGAAGAGTAAATGTTAAAATTAAAATGGAGATATCTTGGAGGAGTCAGAGGACTCAAAGTAGCCTTGCACACTCAACTTTACTAAGTCTCCTTTGCTAGATGAATCAGCCCCCCTCCTCCCCATCTATGGAGGCTCTTTTTGCCTTATTCAAATACTTTGTATTATCTTTTGTATGGGAGAGCTGTTTTGGAAGGGAATGTCAACTCTATTCATATCTACTTCAACTACCCTTAATATCTCCAAATCTTTACCTAGAGACAGAGCCTAGTACATTCACTAGCCATATACAAAGTCGGACTTGGAAGGAAGAAAGGTTTATACATCAAAATAATTCAAAATTTTGCTAGTTTATGTCAATAATATAACAAATTTTGGGAGAATAAAGATGAAATAATATAATTTTAGTTTGGGCTAAAATTATAAGTCCATTATATATATATGAAAATAAGTATGTACTTGTATACAAATGTAAAACTATATATTTATACATACGAATATAAATAAATTATCAATATAAAAGTTTTTTATCTCAGCATGCTGGCTAGACTAGATGGAAGTAGTTATAATTTTTTGCTTAGCTGGCTAAATTATGGACTCAGTGGTGGCTATACTAAATAAAGTTGACATGGCAGAAATAAAGCAATCTAAAGACTATAGACAATACAAATTTTAGGGTATATACTTAATGAATGCTTGTCTTATGCATCTCATAACTAAGTCCCCTAAGGGTTCATCAAAAGTTTGAGAAAGCTATTAGTTTAGAGATTAAAAATATCCCTGTGACTGTTTTAGTGGATATATTCTTGGGATCTATGAAAGAAGGTGCAAGAGAAATGAGTTCAACGATTTTAGAGTTGTGCCAGAATCCCAGTTTAACAAAGTTCAACTAGTGGCATTTAATTGCCTAAAATGAAATTAAAATGATGTATATAGTATGCATCAAGAACTGTATATGATCAGAATGGTCTGGAACTCCAGGAGCTGAGCCTACAGGTAAAAAAAGATTATGGACTGATAACCTCTAAATGTGATGAGCAGTCCACTAAAAACTACTTGATGTGCTCAACAGAATAAATTCTAGTTCTGGGAGACAGACATGACTTGATCTACCAAAACACAAAGTCATAATCTCTGTTCCAATTCCAGTACCTAAATTCATTCATAAACTTACAGACACTTAAAGGGGAAGCCTAGAACTCTTTAGGAAGTGCCTCCTTACTTTCCCCAAAGGACCTGTAGCCATTTACAAGGATAACTATACTTGTAAAAGTAAATACCTAATATTAGAAAATATTAGAAATTACTAAGTACTGGCTCTGAGACAAAAATAATTCCTGGAGATACAAAAAACAAAGAAGTCGGGACTGGAGTCATAGCTCAGTGGTAGAGCGCTTGCCTAGCATGTGTGAGGCACTGGGTTCATTTCTCAGCACTGCATATAAATAAATAAATAAATAAATAAATAAATAAATAAATAAATGTCCATCAACAACTAAAAAAATATATATTAAAAAAAATAAGTCCCATGAATCAGAGGGAGGATCATGGAGATCTTTCACAAAATTATCTCATTCCAAAATTAGAACAGACACAGTGGGATCCCAAATCTAGATCCTGGTGTTTATTAGAACACATGTTACCTAACAACTGGAAGAATCCCCATAGTGGATTCTTGACCCAGGGATAAAGTAATATGACCCATTTACAATTTGGTAGAAACTCCTTTCTACCAAAATGGTAAATCATAAAAGATATACTACTAGGAAAATCACTAAGATTCGTGCTACCATCAAAGATAAATGGGACAAGGTAGATCATACTTAAGACATCCCTAATTATCTCTCCAGTTTGACAGGTATAATAAACATGGGACTGGGGAATCGCAATGAAGTTCATAAAACATAATCAGACTTTGAGTCCAATAATCTGTTCCAGATATGGTTCCATCAACTACTCCAAGTATAATTTCTTTTGAAATGGCACATATCTCCTTTTATCTTTCCAGATAAGCAGAAAAAGCTATAGGCCTTTTGTCTAATAGTCTTTCTTTTGGTAAGACTACTAAAATACATAATCAACTTGCCTGAAAATTCCATAATTTCTCCCTTCTCTGTCACAATTTAAACTTTAACATTGTGATAGTCTCAAAAGTTCTATCATGAGGTCTATGCAGATCCACTACTTTAATTACATCATGGTGTAAAACTTCAAGATTGCTAGGCAATATTTTTTAAATGTCTTGATAAGACTTATAAGAGCTAGATAATAGTAGTACAGGTGATATTTCTGGAAATAGAGATTGCAGCATGTTTGTATGCAGAATTTGGACACTGAAAAAAATGAAATAGAAGTCATATGTTGAGAAGCAACCAACAAGATGAGGGACGCTTGTCTTCTTTGCATTTTTGAGGTCACATTGGATGCCTTTCAATTTTTTCTCTTGCCTAATTTCTCTGGTTAACATTTCCAATACTAATGCTGAACAAAGATAGTAAGAGTAAGCTGTTTCCTGATCTTAGAAGAACAAAAATTTAAACTTTTCATCATTGCAAGTAATGTTAGCTGCGACTTTGTCACATATGGTCTTTATTATGTTGAAGCACATTCCTCCTATATCTCACTTGTTAAGAGTTTATTAACATGAAAGGATGTTGAATTTTATCCAATGTTTTTTCTGTATTTATTAAGGTAATCATATGGCCTTTGTCTTTCATTCTGTTAATATGGTATATCACATTCATAGATTTGCATGTTAAAACATCCTTTCATCCCTGGGATAAACCCCACTTGATCATGGTGAATGATTGTTTTAATGTACTGTTGAATTCAGTTTGCTAGCATTTTGTTAATTTCTGTATCTATGTTTATCAGTGATATTGGCCCCTAGCTTTCTTTTCTTGTGGGTCTTATCAGAAGGATGTTAGTCTCATAAAATGAATTTAGAAGTAGTCCATCTTCAATATTTTAGAAGAGTCTGAGAAGAATTAATATTTTTCCTTTTCTAAATGTCTGGTAGAATTAAGCAGTGAAACCATCAAGTCCCCAGCTTTTCTTTGATGGGACACTTTTTTATTTATGATTCAATCTCTTTACTCATTATGGGTCCATGCAGATTTTTTAATCATTGGTATTTCAGACTTTGTAGGTTATGCTTTATAGGTATTTATTCATTTCTTCTAGGTTATCCAATTTTTATTGCATAATTATTGAAAATAATTTATTGTGATCCACTGTATTTCCTTATTATCAGTGTAATAGTTGCTCTTTGATTTCTGATCTTAAGGGGATTTTATATTTTTTTTATTTTTAGATACACATGACAGTAGAGTGTATTTTGATATATTATACATACATTTTAATTAGAATCCTATCCTATTCTTGTGTTTTTATATGTTGTGGAGTTTCACTGGTGATATAATCATATATGAACACAGAAAATTTATGTCTGATTCATTTTACTGACTTCTAATTCCCAGTTGAGGTTTTTTGGGTTTGTTTTGTTTTGTTTTGTTTTGTATTTTGGATAGCCTAGCTAAAGATTTGTTGTTATTATCTTTTCAAAAAAAAAAAACAATCCCAGTTTCATTGATCTTTTCTGTTTTTTCTAGTCTTTATTTCATTTATTTCTGCACTGATTTTTATTATTTCCTTTCTTATGCTAGCTTTTGGCATAGTTTGTTCTTCTTTTCCTAATTTCTTGATGTGTACCATGAAGTGTTTATTGGATTTTTTCTCCTTTTTTGATGTAGATCTTTATTGCTATAAAATTTCCTCATAAACTTAGTTTTATGCATCCTCTAAGTTTTGGTATGTTTTGCTTATATTTTAGTCTTGGTAGGTTGTCTCATTTGTCTCAAGTTATTTTTTAAAGCTTCTCTTTCAATATCTTTATTGGAATTTTGGTTATTCAGGAGAATGCTGTTTAATTTGAATGCATTTGTGAATTTTCTGAAATTCCTCCTCTTATTGATTTCTATTTTATTACTATTATAGTCAAGAAAATATGATTTTAATATTCTTAAATTTGTTAAAACTTGTTTGTGGCCCAACAAATTAACATATGGTCTATCCTAAATAATGTTCTGTGTGAACTTGAGAAGAATGTGTATTCTGGTGCTGTTGGATAGAATGATCTGTATGTATCAGTTTTTCTTTGACCTTCTTGTACTTTGATATTTATATCTTTCTCCAAATTTGGAAAACTTACTTCTATTATTTACTTAAATACTGTTTCTACCCCTTTTTCTCTTCTAGTTCATGAATTCCTATAACTAAAACATTACTTTTTTGATGCTGCTCCATAAATATTAAAGCTTTCTCAATTTCTTTTATTCTTTTTTCTCCCCTTACTGTATATTTTGAAATATTCTGTCTTTAAATTTACAGACTTTTTTCTTCTGACTGATCAGTTTTGCTCTTGATACTACCTATTATATTTTTCTTTCATTTATTGTTTTTCCTCAGCTCTGAAATGTTTAATTTTTCTATAATTTAAATTTCTCTGTTTAATTTCTAATTTTAGATATCTATTTTCTTCTTGATTTAATTAACTTATTTCACTGTATTTTCCTCAATTTCACTGTTTCCTTAAACTAAAATTTTGAATTCTTTGTCAGTCAGTTCATATATCTCCATTTCTTTAGTGTCAGTTACAAGGTGATTATTGTGTTCTTTGGTATTATTATGTCTCCTTGGTTTCTCATGATTCTTGTTGCTTTATATTGATGTCAACACATTGAAGAAATTGGGGAGTATTCCAGTGTTCACACTATTTTTTTCTGAGAAAGCCCTTTGTTAGTCATCCTGTCCAGAGATTTTTAGGCAGACTTCCTAGTGTGGTTCAAGGGTAAACTTGCTGTTGGAGTCCTTGGGCAGACTAGCCTCATGCTTGGGTCAGCATATGGGCTTGAAGCCTGGACCAACTGAGATACACCTGGTGATTGGGTTTGTGGGGATGGGCCTGGAGCATGTATCCTCAGAGGCTAGCTGAAGGTTGGGTCCATAGGGGCTTAATTTGGCACTGTAGTAGGCTTAGAGTTTAAGTCTTCATGGGCTTTTCAAATGTTGGGATGAATCTAGAGCCTAAGTCTACAGGGGCTAGCATAGAGCCTATATCTGCAGGGGTGGTCTTGGAATCTTGGTCCACAGGGTCTGACTTGGGACTGACATCTACTGGTGTGGAAATGGACCCTAAATCTTTTGGAGCAGATCTGGATCCTGAGTTTTATAGAGCCTGGAGACACAGGGACTGGTCTGGAACCTATGCTCACTATTGCTAACTTAGACACCGAGTGCAAATATTGGCCAAGAGACTAAGGCCACAAGGGCTAACCTGAGATCTGGGTGCACAGAAGCAATCTTGAAGTGTGGATCTATAGGGTTTGATATACTTCTAGGGTCCACTATGGCATGCTTGAAGTGTGGGCCAGACAGTAAAGTGAGACTGGCACTTAGAAGACCCAGACCTTGTGTCTGTGGTGCCCACCTGGTGTTTGAAGGCAAGGGTACCAGATTGGTGCTGAGATAAACCTGAAGTCTTGGGCCACAGGGGCTAGCTTAGTCTTGGTGGGACTGAACTCTGTGTCTCCAAGGGTCAGATTAGAAGCCAGAGTTCAAGGAAGTTTGATTGATTACCAGGGATAGGAGGGCTATCCTGTTGTAGTGGTGGACCTAAAGCCTGGATCTATGGAGATCAAACTAGTATTCCAGATTTTGTGGCTTCTTGGAATAGCCTGGGCCTAGGGCAGGGCTGAAGCCTGATTCTGTAGAGCTGTCTTGTTGCTTAGGTAGCTTCTAAGCTCAGGGCCACTGTGGCTTACCTGGCAATGGGCCCAAACCAGAGCCCGGTGATGCTGGGATTAGCTTGGACTCTGAATGACCCAGAGACTGAATCCCTTACTCAGGCCTGGAGCTTGAGATTGCAAGGGCTGGCTTGGCACTGGGTAGGCCTGGAATCTATATCCATAGGGGCCATCTTGGAGGCTGGATCCAAGGGTTCTTGCCTGATGGATAGGGTTGCAGGGATTAGGCTTCATGCTGGGGGTAATTCAGAGCTTGAGGCCAGTGGGGTTGGTGCAGTGCTGAGGGTGGCCTAGAGATAGAGTGTGCCCCATAGATCTGAGTCTGGGGTTACAGGATCCTATCTGATGCTGGGTCAAGCCTGTAGGCTTAGTGCACTGGTATCAGCCTACAGTCTGGGGCTCTGGATACCTGTCTGGCACTGGTATCTAAGGCACAGTTTGGTGTTCCTTCATCCTCACAGAGAATGTCTCTCTCCATGCCATGTTGCCTGGGATTGGGGAAAAAGTGATGCAGGTATAAAACTGTTCTTCCTACTTCTTCAATCTTTCTTTTCTTATTTCTGTCCAAGAATATAAACCAGGTGCTATAATCTCTCACCTGATTCCTAAGCTTTTGTCAAGGTGCTCTTGTGAGTGGATAAATGCTCAAATCAATGTTTCTGTGGGATCAGGACTGGAGAGTCCCATTTCATCATTTTGCTGACATCAGTCCTTTTTATAAATTTTTTAAACAAAAATAACAACAAAAAGACAATACAATGAATCCTGTAGTTAGGAAAGAGTTTTCTAAGGGTGGCATGAATTGCCCTAACAAAACACACAACAGATCCTGGCTGTCCAGCAGATGAGAGTAACAGGTCTAGACACACCAGAAATAGTTTCTCCCACCCACCCAAACCATTCCCAATTTAAAATTACAAATATTATAACTTAAAAGATCTCACTTGAAATTGAAGTGATTTTATGCTCTCTCCAGGGATTTAAAGTAAAAACACAACAACATGTTTTCAAAATTTAAAAAATTTCTTTCCATTCAGTTTCCCTCTAGAGTATATATATTGTCGTAGGCTTTCTCTTGCCCTCTCAGTATAAGCTACTCTTGAGGAACTATCCTTTATTCCCTGGAATGAACAGACTTTTAACAGTTGTTTTCTATCTTTATTATTTACATGTATTAGGCCTGCTAATACCAATTCAGAGTAGATAATGAGCATTGGGCTAGTTTCTAGATTAAAGAAATCCTAAAACACCCAGAAAACAGAGTAGTAGGAGAAATATTTTGCATTAATTCCCCCTTTAAACCTCTGCTATGGACTGAATTAGGGAAGGAGGAAAGGAATGAGCTCTCAAGTGCATAATTGCCCTTTTAGACAACAAAAGGCTTTCCTGACATTAGTTCCATATGCTAAAGATGACATCTTTTTCTTTCCTAGAACTAGAAATCAGTAGTTAACATAGGCATTAGATTCCACGTCTATTTCTAGAAACCACCTTTCTTTGGCTATTTTTTAAACACAGTTTGCAGCTTGCACATTGTCCATGCTGCCTTCACTGGAAGCAGTTCACGTCACCCATTTAGAAAACCACACTTACATCTTCCAGTGCAAGAAAACATATCCCCACAATGTTAATACCTTCACCATTGCTTCAGATTTAACAATGCCATTCCACCACAGAAAAACCTTGTTAACTCACACACTGATGATTCAGGATTTTTAGTAACTCATATATTTTGGATATTTCTCTGTTAGGGATAAAAGTAACATATATCAAACAAATTAAGAACCAACAAGGACAGGCCAAGAACAGCAGCTATACTTCATATTTTATGTTTTACCACTACGAAGACCCCACTTTCTGGGTTGTAAAGGAAAATATAAGGCTTCCAAATCAACATTTAATTTAATCAGCTGAGTGAGGGAAATGAAGGATTGGGGGCAAAGTGGAAGTCCATGGAATCAAGGAATATGATTTTCTTTCCCTTGAGCCCTCAGGTAAAATCCTTGTAACCCTACCAACTCCCAAATTCCCACTTTTCTTATTGCTAAAATTCCCGCAGTAGATATGGTTAGAACTTGGAATAGGACCTATTAGAGTATTTATGTCTTGCTTTCACTTTGGGCAATTTACTAAGTCTCTTTAAGCCTTAAATCCATTATCTGCTAAATGGAGATTAAAACTTGCTTTGAAGATTAAAATAAATAGTACATGTAGCACAAGAACAGCACCTGGTATAAATTCTGGTTTCTTCTACCCTGTTCTCCATTCCCTCATTCAGTTTCTTCTCTCCCTATGCCCCTGTCATTATGCATTGCTAACACTCTTCCTACATGCAACAGGTATTCTAAATGCTTTCTTCTTTAGTATCCCCACACAGCAAACGGATGGTAGCAGAGTCTCAGCTACTGCTACTGTCATTCTACTAAATTGATCCTGATGATAAAGCCAATGTAAGTCTTAGGTATAAGGGAAAGTCCAAATGTAGGTTTCCTAGAAGTCTCAGGAAAATTCTTGCTTTCCACTGATGTCACCTGGGTCAGTACTTACATTTCTAACTAATTGCTGTGGTCAAGGAATTAAAATTATAGATTATCTCAGACCTAAATTATATCTTCCAACCTTGAAAGAAATGCTGATGTTGGAACTCAACCATATTGCCCAAATAGGGGAAGGAGTGGATGTCTAGATGCCTGTTGCCAGAACTAAGGTAAGTGAATGCAGACAAGATACCATTCTCTTACACCTATGTCTTATACTTTTTAATGGCTATATAATTCTTTTGCCTACAGTATTCTAAAAATTCCATAGTATAAATATTTGTATATGCAATTAAAAATGTTTGCTGCCTAAATATTCCCAAGTCTCTTTGTCTTTGGGGAATTCATTGTTTTTATAATTAAAAAATTAAGTCTCCAGTCCAAGTACTGAGGGAAGTCCAGAATTCTGGCATTTTAGTCAGGGGTATTTTAGTCAGCTTTTTGTTGCTGTGATTGATATATCTAACAGGATCAACAGAGAGGAGGTAACATTTATTTTGGCTCATGGTTTCAGAGGTCCATGATCTGCCGACTCTGTAGCAGTGGGTCCAAAATGAGGCAGATCATGGTGGAAGGGTGTGGTGGAGGAAAGCTGCTCAGTTCATGACAGCCGAGAGAGAGAGAGAGAGAGAGAGAGAGAGAGAGAGAGAGAGAGAGAGAGAGAGAGCATGAGCTCTACTCCCCAGGGACAAACTAAAAACCCAAAGGCATGCCCCCAGTGACCCACTTCCTCTAGTAACCACCAAATGCAGTAGTTTTTTCGAATTATTAATCTATCAAATAGATAAATTGATTAAGTTACAGCTCTCATAATCTAATCTTGTCACCTCTGAACATTCCTGCATTGTCTCACACATGAGCTTTCAGGGTATACCTCAAATCCAAACTATAACAGGGGACTGTTCACACTGATATAAGGTTTAGATGTCATAATTTATGTGCAATCGTTCTTTTATTTAACTGATTGCTAATTTATGTTTTTAAGAAACAAACAAACTTGAGATTCAGTGCCTACTTTAAAAGAGTACTTTGAGAATTTAAAAAGCTAATAAGCTAATATATGAAAAGGATATAGTACAATGCCTTGCATATAATTAGTCATATCCAAAAGTTTGTCCTTATTTATTTTTGTTAAATGAGTTGAAATGACCATATAAGCTCAAAACTATTTCTTTTTAAATCTGAAAGCATTTGCATTAAAAAGTAAAAGCTCTACATTTTCCAATAAAACCCCCATATTTTCACTCTAATTTTCTAAATCTTCATTCATTCATCTTAGAAAATATATATATATTGAGCATCTAAATACCATGCACTAAAAGAGGTGCTAGGAATATAATATTGAACAAGAGAGATAAGGTACCATGAAGCCTTCATTGTGGAGAAAAAAGAACCCAAACATAAACAGAATGATCAAAACAATATCAGATGGTAATAGAGCTGTGCAGAAAAGAAAAGGAGTGATTTAATAGATGTGTATAGAAGTGGGGTGATAGTGGAGGAAGTATATCATAGAAGGAAATCGATACCGAGATCTGAACAAGATTGTTCTGCAAAGACCAGTTGAGTACTTTCCAGCAGTGGAAAAGAAGGTGTTCAAGGAGCAGAAAGCAAGTAGTGGGGCTGGAGTAGTTGGAACCCAAGCCCTGGAGATGAGGTCAGAGACACAGTCAGGAGCCACACAATGCACAGCTTTCTGTTAACTTTATATGCTCTGGTCAAGATTAGGTTTTATAGTAAATGATATGGGAAGTCAATGAAAGGGTAGAGTGAGGAAGGATGTAATCTTATTTGCAATTCCTAATAGTCACCCTGGTAGGTAGACAGAGAATACAATATTAAGAGGAAAACTGCAGGAGAAGGCAAAAGAGCTAAGAGGTCTCTGCAGTCAGTCAAGAGATGAGAGCAACAGTGGAGGTGGGAAGATTGAGACAGAGGTAGGATTAAGTATATATAGGGAAGGAGGGGTAGACTCAAGAACCACTCTGGGTTTTGGCTAGAGAAACTAAAGGGCTGCTGATTTAATGAATTCAAAAACATGAGATGTTATAAGTTTAGAGGAGAAAACTAAGTGTTCTTTTATGGTACTTTTTTTTTCTTTTAAGCAATCTCTCTCTTTATTTTTATTTTTTTAGGTTTCTTTCTTTTTTATTGGTTGTTCAAAACATTACAAAGCTCTTGACATTATGGTACTTTTATTTTGGCCATTTGTACTGAATTTTGATGTTTATATTTTTCTAACTTGAAAAATAAATGAAAAAAAAAAAACTTGTTTTTAGCCTTCTGAAAGTTTAGCATTGGTGAGGTTAATACTAACTGACCAGAGAGAAAACCTCTCCCTCCCTGTATTACCTGATTTATGTGTTCCATTTAAGTACCCATAACACCTATAATTTAATGAATGTCCGCATTTCACTTTCCAGTGTCTTTCCACTGGAAATTCTAGAAAGTCTGAACTCAAGAGGAAGCATAACCATACCTGCTCTTCTTTGTCTCAAACCTACAATATAATTTAGGACATGGAATGAGTGAATTGAAGTGTGCTGACCAGCCAAGTTCGAGTTTTATTTGTCCACCAAAACATGTACCAAACAGGAGCTAATAAAATCTAGAACAGGTTGTATACAATATTGTATACCATTTCTTCAACATTAAATAGTTCTAATTCTAAGTGAGTCAGTTTTCATCTATTTTTGGCCTTTGACAAAGAGTATAATCAATTCTGCTATAAATCTTATTTTGAAAACATGAATATGTTTCTTTGTGATTGATACAGGGAGGAATAATTTGAGGAAAATGCAAATTTCATATTTGCTTATGCACCATTTTTTCCATAAGCTGTACTAAATAAATTCAGAAAGCTGAACCCAGTTGATTTGAGCCACATAGGAATACACAACACACACACACACACACACACACACACACACACACACGCTCCTCAAACATCTGCCAACTACTCAGTTCACCAGCCTGTGTTATAAGCCACACCCATCCACATCTGGTATTAGAACTTCCCATCTGATTTCAGATAACCCACCTTCCACCATTTCATAGTGACTCATAAGCTACAATCCCTTTCAGGCCCACTTCCACAAGCAAACTGCAGGTTTGTTGTATTATAGCAATTATATATTCTCTAACCGTGTAAAGTACATAAAGCAGTACTACCAATTTTACTAGATTTCAAACTTTTATTTTGTTTTACTGACAAAGTTTTTGAGTGTTTACCCTTCATGAACAAGGCCGACAGCACAAATGACATGTTATAGCAGAACTGACTACATGCATTTGAAATCCAAATTCAGTCTTTCTAAGTTTCTAAACCTAAACAAACATCTAGAATCATCAGAGCAATTAGAGGAATCTATGTTTCTCTGAATTATAAAATATATTTCATAGCAATGCTTGAAATGAGACAGATTTTTCCAACAAAATCATTACTTTGTGATTGGATACTTTTTATCAGGTGTCATTTCATTCACAAGTATGGTCATTTCTGTCTTTTTTGGATGTTCAGTTTTTATACTTTATTGTTTTATGTGTCAGATGTATACAAGACCAAAGTAATACTCAGAGAAGCTCTTCTTAATTTAAACATAACCAGGTCTGTGAAGTGTACATATGTGTGTTGGGTTTAATTTTCATCCTGGAAAAAAAAGTGTTAATTATTTCTAAAAGTTTTACACTGACAGTGAAAGGAAAAGAAAAAAAAATAGGAGGAAAGGATCAGAAAATAAAATTTTACTCTTTTTACTCTTAAGAAACTAAGAAAATCACTGTTTGAAAAAATTTTTAATAGTGAAGTAGCAAAGTCTTAATATTCATGAAAATAGTATGAAGCTCTTATAAGCCAGACATACAACTGTGTCATATTTTTATGAAAGAATAAAGGCAAAGAAATATTAACATCAAGAGTCTTGAGAACTGTTTGATTCTGAAGCCCTGGAGGTTTAGGTGGAGCTCCCTCCAAGTTGTACCTAACCAGCTCAGTGTGGGGGCGTGTACCAGAGACTCCTGTCCACTAGGGGCTAGACTTTCACCAATAAACTGCTTTTAACTATGGCACTTAAATAAAGTCCTACTTGACTGGCAGACAGAAAAAGATCTTTCTGTTAACCTCCTAAAATATAAAATTCTGATAATAGAAGAGATAATTTTAAGTTAGTAACTCAGATTAATAGTTCAAACTGAACTGACTCAAAGATGCATAGTCTCAAATAAAATGCTACTGTGGGAAATTTATATTGTGATATTAAAGCAGTTTGACCATAGAAATATTTGCTCTTTTCCCTATTTTTCACATCCTATTTTGTGAAGGCTAAAGACTTCAAGACATCGAGATCAAGGAATCATCGTGAGCTAATTGTTAAATAAATAGATGCAATTCAAGACTACAGTTGTTTTTAAAAAAAATTTAGAATTCAAACATTTATCAAACATATATTAATTATTTCTGGATAATAAGATTCAAAAATGACATATTTTATTGTTCAATTTTCTATAATGAGCAAGTATAACTGCATAATCACAAAAAAGTACAATTTTAAAATTTAAAATACATTTATTATTATTCCTATGGATCCTGGCCACACAAGATGAACAAATGAGAACCTGATCTCATTCTGGTCAGTCTCATCAGAAAGACAGGTACACAAACAGGACCCTGCCAAAACAATGAATTGCACTTTACAGTATGTAAAGGGAAGTAATATAATACAGTGCAAAATGTGCAACAGTTAAAGACAATGGCAGGTCCTGGCATGGTAGAGCACACCTCTAATCCCAGTGGCTCCAGAGGTTGAGGCAGGAGAATTACAAGTTCAAAGCCAGCCTCAGAAATTTATCAAGGCCCTGAGCAACTTAGCAAAACCCTGTCTCAAAATAAAAAGGGCTGGAGATGTGGCTCAGTGTTGAGTGTCCCTGGGTTCAACCCCAGGTATCAAAAAAAAAAAAAAAAAAAAAATGAAAGCAATGGATTCGTACAGAGCAATGGTCTAAATATCAGCCCTGCTGTGTGATTCTCAATGTGTTTTTAGTCTCAATTTCTTCACAGTAGATAAGGAATGGCATTTTCTACCACATAGGATTAAGCAAAATGAGGTACATGAAGCACTTAGTACAGTGCCTGACACATACTAAGTGTTCAAAAATGGCATTTTTTTTTTTTTTTTTTTTTTTTTGCCATAAAGCACTAGAAAATCCTGGAGTCAGGTGCTAGGACTGCCACATCTACTTATCAGTATGTGATGGACAGAGGAGGATAATTCCTCCCACCACCAAGAGTCATCTACTTTAATGCCCTGCATTATAATTTTAGGGTGAGGTGGGGGAAAAATACATATATCCATCCATACATGTACATTCTCCAAGAAGCATAAAAGCACAGAGTCTTGTTTTGAAGCTCCAAAACCAATAAGATCATAGAACTCTCTCAGGAGGAATGAGGAGTCAGACAAGTTCTGCCCAAGGAAGTTCTCACAAGCAGGCATTGTGAAATATCCTTATTCCTCAGAACTGAACTTGAAACATGTTCCCACTGAAGCCCAATGGGAGTTTTATGGGAGTAAAGGATAGAATTAGGTCTTGTGTATTTTTAAAGGGTCATTCAAAAAAGCAAAGTCTAAATTTCTTACAGATGGCAGAGCAAGGACTGATTCAGTTGGCCAAAACGGACTTTTTTATGCTTTCCAAAAGCAAATGTTTACTGAAAGAGACTCTACTATATTACCAATGGGGGGAAAAAATCCTGACTGCTTACATTGGATAACCCAGTGCACACTCACTGCCAAATACATTTATAAAAATCAATAATAATATTTTCCATGGTACCTGTTTTCAAACCACCCCCCACCCCACCCGGCCATTTTGCCCTGTAGTTGCTTTTTCTCAAACACAAATATGTTTCTTAGGAAAAATGACATTTTCCATGAGAATTGGCTTGTGAAAGCATATGCATTTGAGGAATATTGCTGTCACTGTCATGGTCCCATCTCCACCACAGTGACGCACAGCCACCAGTGGGGACCATAGATTTTGCCAGGTCTCCTGGGTAGTGAATTCAGATGGATGCTCAGTTCTTCTGGAATGAAGCTCCTTTTAAACTCCTTTCAGCCTGGGAAAGAGATGCCAGAAATGTCTATGCTCTTTTGGACATTGAATAACTCTTTAAAGAAATGTGATGAGGTCAGCAAGAAAAAAAATGAGGTCAACAAGGGAAAAAAGTGAGAAATACAGAAATCCATCAAACACAAACAGAAAAAGCAAAAGTGGTTTGTCACAATATATATCAAATTTGATTAACTTCAAAACTTCAGGGGAAAAACGGAACAGTGAACTCAAATTGTCAGTAGGATTTAACTTCCCATATGAACTGAGAAAGGAGACAGGTATAGTGTAGAACTTTCTTGTTGTCTTATTTATATAGTGTATTCCAAGTACACTTTACACATGTAGATTTTTAAAAAATGTTTTGTCTACAGCCAATTCCCAGGAAACTAGACCACTCCTCTTTTATTTTGCTCAGGAGAAAGCAAACATAGTAGGTGTTTATGTAACACTTAAGTACTGGTACAGACAGAATAAATTTGACACATCTCTGGATGGCCATTTGCTATTAAGGATTTCAGAAGCCTTTATATTTTTTAAAAAACAATAAGAATAAATGGATACAATAAAGAATAAAATAGTGTATTCAGTTTGGAAAATGTTTTGATGGTTTCTCAAAAAGTTAAATATGTATCTGTTTTTTGATGTTGCAATTCTACCCCTAGACAATTATCAAAATTTTTAAAAAGCATGTATTCAAAAAACAAACAAACAAACAAAACATAACACATACCCAGGAATGCTCATAGCATCTTTATTCATCAGTAGCAAAAGCTTGAAGCTCAAATTCCATCATGAGAAAAAATAAATTTTAGCATAAATTAAACAAGGTTTATGATAATTTTAGGATAAACAAATTTTAGCATTGTCATATATAGGAATACTACTCAGCAATAAAAGAAATATTTATACACAAAATAATGTGAATCTAACAGATATTATGCTGAGCAAAAAAGTTGAACACAAAAGGGTGTATGATTCTATTTGTATGACAAATGTTAGACAAAACTAATCAGCAGTCTAAGAAATCCGAGAATTGGCTGTCTCCGTGAGAGAGATTAACTGGGAAAGGAGATGTTGGTACCTGCTAGGATGTGGTCAGTGTTTACCTTTCTCTTAGATGGGTAGTTATGTGCATTTGTCATGACTCTTCAATGTATACACTTGGGATTTGTATATTTCACTATAGGTTGACATTATCTCAAAAATAATATTCTTTGAAATATTTTTAATTGTCCCATAGTATTTATACATATTATGTGGTACAGTATGATATGATATCTCAAAATAGGTATATAGTATATGTTAATCAGATCAGAGTAATTGGCATGTTTATCAGACATATGTAACTTGTGTTAAGAACATGCAAAATCCTCTGCTATTTTGAAATAATCAAGTAATTCTTGTCAATCATAGTTATCCTAAAAGTGTTGTAGAACATTAGAAGTTATTCTTCCTAAATGTACCCTTGTATTCACTCACCATCCTTTTTATATCCCCCCACAACCTTCCTAGGCTCTATAACAATTGTTCTATTTTCTATTTCTTTAAGGTCAACATTTTA
Source organism: Callospermophilus lateralis (assembly GCF_048772815.1). Classification (NCBI taxonomy): domain Eukaryota; kingdom Metazoa; phylum Chordata; class Mammalia; order Rodentia; family Sciuridae; genus Callospermophilus; species Callospermophilus lateralis. Next base: position 35,828,707 of record NC_135313.1, on the reverse strand, counting down.
GCTTCCACATATAAGTGAGAACATGCAGTATTTGTCTTTCTGTGCCTGACTTATTTCACTTAATATAATGTCCTTCAGTTCCATCCATGTTGCTGAAAATGACTAAATTTCACTTTTTAATGGATGAATAATATTCCATTGTGTTCATATGCTACCTTGTACATTTTCTTCATATATTCATCCATCAACGGGCACCTAGGTTGATTTCTGTATCTTGGCTACTGTGAATAGTGCTTCACTTGGTTAGTACAGGCGTCTCTTAGACATACGGAATTCAATTCTTTTGGATCTATGCCCAGGACTAAGATTGCTGAATCATATGGTTATTCTATTTCTGCTTTATTTTTTTTCTTTTTGAGAATATTTCACGCTGTTTTCTATAATGGCTATACTAATTCATATTCCATCAATAGTGTATGAATGATCCCCTTTCTGTGGATCCAGTTACTTTTTATCTTTTTGATAATAACCATTCTCAGGAGAATTGATATCTCATTGTGATTTTAATATACATTTCCCTGATTAGTGATGTTGACCAACTTTTCATATAGTTATGGCAATTTGTAAGCCCTCTTTTGATCCCTTGTGTTAATCATCAATTTTTAATTTTTTTGCTATTATGTTTCTTATGTATTCTTGAAATTAATCCCTCGTCAAATGAAGAGTTCGCAAATAATTTTTCCCATTCCGTAGTTAGTTCTCCATTCTATTCATTGTTTCCTTTACTGCAAAGTTTGATGTAATGTCATTTGTCAATATTTGCTTTTGATGCCTGGGCTTGGGGGGGGGGTCATATCCAAAAACTATTAGCCCAGAAATATGTCCAGAATCATTTTCCCTACGTTTTCTTTTAGTAACTTCATAGTTTCAGGTCTTATATTTCTTTAACCCATTTTGAGATGATGTATATTATGGGAGAAAGGGATCTAATTTCTTTTTTATGCAAATGTCTATCAAGTTTTCCCAGAATATTTAATTGAAGAGACAGTACTTTCTTCAAGGAATGTTCTTAACAGCTTTGTCAAATTTCAGTTGGCTATAAATATGTGAATTTATTCCTGAGTTCTTTAACCTATTCATGTTGCCTGCAAACAGGGATAATTCAACTCCGTCCTTTCTTATTTGGATATTCTTCATTTCTTTCTTTTGTATTGTTAGAGTGGCTAAGATTTGTAATACTACACTGAATAAGAGTAGTAAAGACATATATCCTTGTTTTCTTTCTGACCTTAGAGAAAACAATTTCAGGTTTTCCTCATTTTCAGTATGAAGTAGGCTGTGGGTTTTCCATATATACCTCTTATTGTACTGAAATATATTCCTTCTATACTTGTTATATTGGGGTTTTTATCATGAAAAAAATTGAATTTTATCTAATGCTTTCTCTGCTTCTATTAGCACTATTGCAAAGTTTTTGCCCTTTATTCTATTGAAGTGATGTATTACATTTATCAGTTTGCATAGGTTGAACAATTCTTCCATCCCTAAGATAAGTCCCACACTGTCGTGGTGTATAAACTTTTATATGTTGGTGTTGGATGTGATTTGCTAGTATTTTGCTAATAATAGTTGCATCCATGTTTGTCAGAAATCCTTTTTCCCTATCTCCCCCCCCCCTTCTTCCTCTTCTTCTTCTTTCTTGTTTGTTCTTATTTTTGTTGTTTTGTGCCCTTGTCTGGTTCTGGTATCAGAGTTCTGCCAGGCTTGTAGAGTATATGAGGAATGGTTCTCTCCCTTTAAATACTTTGGACTAGTTTGAGAAGAAATGATATTGGTTCTTTAAAAGCTTCGTAAAATTTAGCAATAAACCAATAAAGTCTTGTGCTTTTCTTTGTTGAGAGACTGCTTATTATTGATTCAATCTCATTACTTGTTATTCATATCTTCAGATTTTCTGTGTCCTCATGGTTCAATTTTGGTAGGTTAAATGCATCCAGAAATTTATCCATGTCTTTTAGGGTTTTCAATTTATTGAAATATAGTACTTCATAATAATCTCTAGTGATTCTTGCTGTTTCTATGGTATTGGTTGTACTGTCTCCTTTGCGTATCTAATTTTATTTATTTGAGTCTTCTCTCTTTTGTCCTTGGTTAGTTTAGCTAAAAGTTTGTCAATTTTGTTTGCGTTTATAGGAAATAACTCCTCTTTTCATTGATGTTTTGTAAATTTAATTCTAATCTCTATTTTGTTTACTTCGGTTCTTATCTTTGTCATTTCTTTCCTTCTACTACTATGGGGTTTGGTTTGTTATTTCTTTTCTAGTTCCTTGAATTGCACATTTAGACATTTTTAAAAAATTAATTTGAAATCTTTTTGGGAGAATTGAAGGCGCATTGCTTTAAACTTTCCTGCTAATATTGCCTTTGGTGTATCCCATATGTTTTGGTATGTTACATTTTCATTTTCATTTGTTTCAAGAAATGTTTTGATTTCCCTTCTGACTTTTTATTGACCCATTGGTCATTCAAGAGAATTTTGTTTTATTTCCATGTATTTGTCCAATTTTAAAAGTTTCTCTTGTTGATGTTTGATTTTATTCCATTGTGGTCAGAAAAGATACATTTTATGATTTTAATTTTTCTTTTGATTTGTTGAAACTTGTTTTGTGGTCTAACATATGGTCTATTCTGGAGAATATTCCATGTGCTAATGAAAAGTATGTGTGTTCTGCAGCTTTTAGATGAAATGTTCTATAAATGTCTGTTAAGTCCACTTGGTCTGTAGTAGATCTGAACTTCAATGTGGTTTTTTGTTTTGTTTTGTTTTTTGTTGTTAATTTTTGGTCCGAGAATCTGTCCATTCATAAAAGTGGAGTTTTGAAGTCCCTCACTATCATTGTATTAGTGTCTATCTCTCTTTTTAGATCTAATAATATTTTCTTTATATAATCAGATGCTCCAGTGTTGAATGCATATATATTTTCAATTTTATTTCCTCTTGTTGAATTGATTCCTTTATCATTGTATAATAATTTTCTTTATCTTATTTTACAGTTTTTCATTTAAAATCTATTTAATCTGATGTAACTACAACTAGTGTTGTTTGCTTATGGCTTCTGTTTGTATGGCATATCCTTTCCATTCTTTTACTTTCAGTTTGTGTGTGTCTTTAACAGTGAAGTAAATTTCTTATAAGTAACATACCTTTGGGTCTAATTTATGTTTGTTTGTTTATTTGGTCCATTCAACCAGTCTGTGTCTTTTAGTTGGGAAATTTAGGCTACTATTGATAAGTAAAGCTGCTCCTGTCATTTTTTTTCTAGCTGTTTTGCATATTCTTACTTTTCTTTTTCCTTTTCTGTTGTTTGTGGTTTTCCATATGCATAGGGTTTTGTTCTCTTTCTCCTTCCTGTATCTGTTCTGTTGAGTTTTGTATTTTTGTGTGTCTTCATGATCCTTTCACTTATAGTGTTGGGGTTCCTCAAGCATCTCTAATGGAGCTGCTTTGGTGGTGATGAATTCCCTCAATTTTCACTCATGATCATGGAAAGTCTTTATTTCGTCTTCATTTCTGAAAAATAGCTTTGATGAGTCTAGTATTCTTTTTTTATTGTTTTTTTTTCTTTTAAGACTTTGAATATATGATTTCATTCTCTCCTGACCAGTGATGTCTCTAGTAAGAAGTTGACTGTTAGTCTAATGAGAATTTCCTCATAAATGACTTGATACTTTTCTCTTGCTGTTTTTAGAATTCTTTCTTTGTACTTTTGGCAATTTGGTTGTAATGTGATGTAGAAGGAACTTTTTTTTTTTTAGTTAAATCTATTAGAGGTCCTTTGAACTTCCAAGATCTGGAAAGTTTTCAGCAATTATTTCATTGATTAGGTTTCCCTCTGCCTTTTTCTTCTCTTGTCCTTTCAGAACACTGATAATGAGAATGTTTGTTCACTTAATGGTGTCCGAATAAGTCATGAAAGCTTTCTTACTTCTTCAAATTTTGTTCTCCTTTTTCTTTTAATCTGATGGGTTATTTCAAAAGCCCTGTCTTCAAACTCAGAAATTCTGTCTTTTGTCTGATCAGTTCTGCTATTGAGGCACTCCACTGTACTTTTATTTAATTTACTAAGCTCTTTAGCTTTCAGATTTCTGATAGGTTCTTTTCTATGATCTCTACTTCTTTGGTGCATTTCTCATTCATATCATGAATTGTCATTCAAATTTCATTGCATTGTTGATAGTGGCTTATATCTTAGTAAGTTTCCTCTTTTTAAAAAATAAATTATTCTTTTAAGCTCTTTGTCAAGTAATTCATCAACTTACTTTTCTCTGAAGTCTGTTATGAGAGGGTTGTTGTGTTCCTTTGGAGGCATCATGTTAAGTAATATTTACATGCCTCTTATGACCCTGCACTGGAATCTGTGAGTCAGTTATCTCTACACACTTTATAAAGTAGCTTTTATAGGAAAAAACTTTATGTCAGTGATGTATCTTAGGGTGTTGGTTGGATATGTTGCATAGTCTTTGGTTCTAGGTGGATACATTAGTATAATGTTTATGCAGTTTCTTCAGTTATAAACAACATTGGTCATCTCTGCAGATATCTCAGTGGTCCAGGCTGCAATACTGGTAGAAATGCACCATGAGCTGTGATGACATCCTCTTAATCAGGGTGGGGTGTGCAGTTACCTCCTGGCATGGTGCATCTAGCTGCAGGTGTATGGTACCCATCAGTTTCTACAGGTCCTATGGAGCCAAGGCCTCCTGACCGCTTCGTTAGGTGTGGTGCAACATACACAGTATCATAGTGGGCATCTATGGCTTACACAATGGGCTCATATCTGTCAGTGTCTTTTTGCTACATGGTTGACTTTTTGGAGCCTCTGGGGCCAACCTGCTCAAAGAATTCTGCCTAGCTTCTTCTCAGTGACAAGGGTGGTTGGGGTAAAGCATCTGCTTCTCAGGGACTCAGTGAGTTAAACTTCTGACAACAGGATGTGCAAATGCTTCTCAGAGTCAAAAAGGCTGGGCAGATCCACCCAGTTGCTTTTTGGAGGTCTTATGGGCCACACCCACTCAGGGAAGACTGATCAGCTATATCCCAGAGCTTTGGATGGAAGGGCAGGTTTTTACTTAGTGTGCTTTGCTGGGCCTCTATGAGTGAAGACGCTCAGTGGGCTGCCTAGCTATATTCCAGGACTGAAGGTGGGTACACAAGGCCACTTGGCTGCTTCCTGGCAGCCATGACAGGTCAAGTCACTCAGAGCTATTTGTCTGGCTTCTCCCTGAGTCTGAGAATCTAAATAAATATATTTTTTAAAGATTTAAGTATATCACACAAATAAAGGAAGTGTGGCTTTTTTATGGATCTTCCTGTATCACTGCTTTTTAACATAAGTGGTTCTAACAAGTCAATGAACATATTTAATTCTGCAACTATGCATCATTTTTCTAACTGGTCTATTTTCCAGAAGGCAAGAGTTTGTCTTTTTTTTTTTTATTTAAATTGTTTGTAATACAGCACATAAATTGCCATTAAACATGGCAATGCAATGAGAACCTCTAGAAGGAACAGGTGGGATTGCTTCCCATTTTTTCTTATGACTTTGAGAATAAATCTCCCCCAAATGACACCTTTCTCCTTCAAACACTTCAGTTGTATATTTTATAACTTTTACATATGTCATTTTTACATGACAGTCACAGCTCCCACCTGGAGTTTTGCAACACTGTCCGCATGTTACCTTTTTTTTTTAGAATATGCATGTTTTATTCTGAATAATTTTGCATAATAAAAATGAAAGTACAAAATAATTAAGACACAAAATATTTTAACAAGCTGAAATAAGTCATGAAAGTAAAAAGCAGAAATGTAATCCATAGCAGAGTCTTTCTTATAAAAGTTCCAAAAACATCCTTCCAGTTTCACTAATGGAAAGACCTGAAGGTCAAAATCTAAAATCCTGATATGATGAGTCTTAAGTATACTATACTGTTAGATTCAACAAGTGAAATTTAAAAAGAAAAAAAAAAGTAACTGCTGCAAATTGTTAAATAATTTCTGAAGATTGTGACTAAACAAATTAAGAAAAAAAAAAGTAATTGGTGCAAATTGTTATATAAGTTACAAAGATTGTTAACTAAACAAATTAAGAAAAACACCATAACCCCGAGATCCCTCCCTACTAGATATGTCAAAAAAAAGTTAACCTTTATTCACTTCCTTCATGCTATTTATTCATTAATTTATTTGTTTATTGTATCAACAAACATTTGTCAGGCATCCATTATGGACCATAGTGTTCTGAAAGCTTGGAATGTATTGAAAATTAATAGATAAAAATCTCAATTTTTCAATGTGCTATATTGTTTGATAATTATATATAAGTAGAGTAGGGAAAGGAATATGATATTAAGGAGAAGATATTGAAAATTTTAATAAGGTATTCAAGACAAAAAAAATCTCACTAGAAAACAGTTTTTGAGAAAAAAAAAGAAAATAAAAAATTTAGATATGTCAATATTTACATGATTAAAAAGAATTTTTTTCCTTCCTTTAAAGGGATAAACATTATTAATAGTAGTTACAGTGGTTGTTTATTTTCCTTCCCTTTCCTTCTCTCTTTTCTTTATCCAGCATGATGCATGGCAATTGGAAAAAGGAATAAAAGAGTTGGAGATAGGGAGTGACCTAGGTTTGTCTACCTTACATAAGGTTAATGACCTATGAGTCCCATTTATAGTAATTTTATTTAAAGATAAAGACTACATAGGAAATGCATTTTATTTTGTTAACACTGATGCCATGAGTAATGTAAGTTGACTAAATAAAGAGTCATTGCTCTACAAAGAGAACATTTAGGCAAAATTCTTTAGGTACTAAATTATTTACACATTCTTCTTTTATATAAATACCAATGATGACTGAAACAATTTACATGACAAAGAACTTCTGAGAAATGAAGATTTCTGGCAGAAACATTTGCAAGTGGCTATAATGATTAACGCATTTATTCTTCCTATTTGATAGAATTCTTCAACACAAGCTAAGCCATCACTGTCAAGGACATTAAATTTTATGGTAATGACACAAAAAGTATTGTATCTACATCACACAATGTGATTTGACTCAGTACCATAGCAAATGTACAACTTTTCTGACAAAGAAAAAGGCTACTATTCAATAAATTACCATATAGCCAAAATGAAGGGGACTGTGTGTGTGCACACATGAGAGAGAGAGAAACAGAGTGAAAATCTGATGTCAACATCACCCTAACCAGTTAAAGCAAACAAATCCTTGGATCCAAACTAAACCTGAATCCTTCTACTTACAAATAACATAGCCATTTTCTTTCATGCAATGTCCATCTCTAAAAGACTAATCTCGGGATAACCAGGATTTCTAAACCTTACAAATCCTTTGGAGATTTCTGGGAACAACAATTAATCTTGTGCACCTAGCAGTATCAGCAATCACACACTTGGGGTGGGCATGTTGATGGCATCATTGTCCTCAACTCAGGAAATTGGATTATCCCTTGGCAGATATGAGAAGAAGGCAGAGAAACTACCATCAACTCAAGTCTATTGGTTAAAAAAATAAAAATAAAAATAAAAAACACCTCTAAATGTATAGGAAAGATCATTGCTCCCAAATAGAGGAATTTTAAAAAAACTCTTCTTTAATCGATATTTTTAGTGTGGCCCAGTTGAGAGAGAGGAATATAGGATGAGTGAACTCTAGCCCTCGAATCTTCTTTTCTAAAACAATGACAAAGAAGGCAGTGGTCAGATTCTAAGTCACACACGAGTCTACTCAGGAAAGAGAAGCCCAAAAGCACAAGTACCCAGAATTCCCTGCGAGGCCCTGTTTCTGTAAAAGTTTCTTTTAGTAACACCACACAGGTTGATAACCATTTTCAACAAAACTGTATGAGGAAATAAAGATACAAATAATCCCTCAAAAATTTATTAAATAGCTACTGTGTGGTAAGCTCTACCCCAATACTATAGATATTGAGACAGTCACAACTACTGTCTGTGAAGACGGCCAATCTAATGGGCATAAAAGGAATGCAAATATGTATTACCAAAGTACTAAGGGATTTATTAACAAAAATGCAAGTGATTTGGCAAACCAATGGAAGGAATAAATTGAATGTCTTAATTAAATGACTCTCTTATGGAAATTTGAAGGATCATTAATTCTTTAAGTCCTCTTTAAAAAAAAATCATCACAAGGCCTCCTTCTTCTGCGCCCATGGCAATCTCTCTTACACTTGATATAAATTTATGAAAATCCAACATCTAACCTAAAGACAAGATAATGTATTGATCAAGAAGCAAAGGACAATAACTAAACAAAACTATATTAGAAAGAAACACTGAGGCTATCACACTTTTAGTTGGTCATGGTGATTTGACCTATGTTCTTTGGAAATATGCAATAGTCACAAAGAAATTTGATGAAAATTCTTAGCCACGAAATGAGGTGTCACCACTTACAACTAATAAAAGAGGCAGAATTCTCTCCACTATGAATTCCTTTTAGAACTTGACACAAAATGAGAAGAACACAAAACCAATAGATGGAAGGTCAGAAAGAATTGGAAAGCCATTTATGGGGCCCGACAAGCAATGCCATCGTTTGTCCGACAAAAAGTGGAAAGGCCATAAAAAAAAAGATATGAAAATCTGATGGGTTGATTATTCAATGTGTTGTTTAGAAAGTAAATTTTGATGCCAATTATGGAAACCCAGGCATATTTCTCTCTCATATAAAGGAATTAAAGAGGTGGAAAGACAAAAGCTAGGACAGTGATTCCACAGTCATCACAAGCCCAGGGTCCTTCAGTCTTTCTATCTAAAAACTTTTGAGTTTGCCTCAAGATATAAGAGGGCTGCTGGAGATCTAGTTATTACAGCCACATACCAAAAACATAAGAGAGAAATTTGTGTGTGGGACTGAAGAATTTTTGCAAAAAAAAAACAACAAAAAAAAAAACCCTTCTTCTAACAACTTCTACAAACACCTCATTATTCATTCCTATTGTCAAGGAAGGCTGAGTGATATCATTTTTCAATTGCCAAAGGTTAGTAAAAAAATGAAAAGGATAGACATTGGATAGCCCATTTCATAACATCAGTATTGAATGAAAAGACCATTTGTATTCTTTTACCTAAGAGAATATAAAACTACAGCTGTCACTGATTTTTTTTGCTCATTGTAATAATAATAACAAGAGGTAACAACCAGTGTTCTAATTACTTAACATGTATTAATTTATATACTCACAATAACCCTATAAAATAGGCGTTTTTGTCCTTATTTATAGTTAAGAAACTAAGGTATTAAGAAATTTAAGAAACTAAAGGTTAAGAAATTTGCTCAAATTAACAAAACTGATAAATGTCAGAGCCATGATCTGAACCCAAAGAGTCTGTCTGCTTGAGTCCACAGAATACAAAACTATATTATAAATGAGATGATAATTTTAAATAAAAGAAGTAACTCTCCCCCCAAATAAAAACAAAAATATGACTCAGGAAAGTAAAACTATACTGAAAATTATAGCATTTTGTTAATGTTAGCCATATTTTTTTCCTGAGTGTCAAGAATTTGCTTCTTCTTTAAACTTCCCTGAATCTTTTGAAATCCCCATAATAGATGGGTATTGCTTTCGTTATAAGAAAGAAAAGATGCTTAGTAAAATAAGGATATCACTGAGTGATCAAAAGAGGAAAAGGTACTTATTTGTTAAGTTGAACAAAAAAAAAAAAAAAAAAGGGAAAACAGGAGATTGAGGAAGTCCTGCACAGGACTATTCATAAATGCTAACACCAACCAGCCACTGATGTACACAGAACTCAGTTACTGCACTTGAATACAATTCTTTCTAAAGGCAAACACAGTTGATCAACATGCTTTCTATAAACAGTCATCAGTCTAAATGCTAGATGTTTAAACATGCCCATTAAATTCAACTCAGCCAGACACAAATTCTAATAGCAATGTCTACTGTTGTGATTCAACAGTCCTTAAAGAATATTTCAACTCCAAATGATAAAGAATGAGTGACAGAAGACCAAAAGGTATGGGGGAAAGAAAGGAGTTGGCTCTGATCAAAAACACTGAATTTTGCTTAATGACAAACTTTATCACTCTCAATGTGCTATAGACAAAGTCTTTGTGCTAATAGAAAAGAAAAAAAGGTTCTGGTAACTACTAAAAGGGCGGCTGACTAAGCATTGTACAAGAATACACTTTATTTTATAGGTCTTTTATGTGGAGCCATTACAATATAAGCAGTGACAAATGAACGTTATGGAGCCTAAATTTGGGTTTGGGTTTGGGGTCTTTTACATCCACAACAAAACAAGACCAAAACCAAGTCATAAAAAAAAAAAAAACTTTTTAAGAATTGATTGCATTGCAAGACCTATTCAATTATAGAAACAGCTGAGAATCATTTTAGAAAAGAAAAAAAAAATCTCTTCTACCTCGACATCAAGTTATAGCCCTCCTGAGCAAAGAATTATCAATAACTGGGGAAATGAAGAGAAAATGACACTAGTGGGCCCTTGGAAACATGAATGATAGGGCTCTTTTCCATTAAATGGAGGATTTAGATGAATAATAGGATGTGACTTGGAGGGTGAGATGTCAACTCGGTCAAGAAAAGTCTAGTCTCCTCTTCCAAAGAAGTATATGCAGTGAAGGAACTAGGGAAACAAGAATGGCAAATCTCAGAAAACTCGGAATGTGGGTTCAGTGGGTCTAAGAAATCAAAGTTCTTAGATGCTTAGATTTAGATCTTAGATCTGTTCTTAGATTCAGATGCTTATCTGAATCTACTACAAACCACTTGAGTTTGCAAAACTGAGCATGCTCATCTACCCCAAATACCTGCCCTCTTGGGAGACTGCAAGTCCTTTCACCTCCCGTCTCGGCGGAACTACTTAAATCCATTCATTCGGTGTCTTTCCTGGGACCCCCCTTTTGTTACAAAGTAGTAATCAAAGATACTGATTTCAATAGTTTTTCAATTATAAGTGATATTTGCATAATTTTTCTTGAATTAAAAGGTTGTGAAGGGAATTCTCCGCTTATTGTATTTCACTTATGCTTGTGAAGAAAAAGGAAACAATATTCTTTTTATTTTGTCAGATTTTTAAATGAAAGTTAAAGAACCACACTTCCTAGGAAGGTACTTATTTGGATCTAAAATTAGTGCCATTAAATGTTCTGAGCTGATTATGACATGTGGTTTCTATGCTCTTTTCATTTGCTCTAAGAGGAGACTTAATGGGAATATAAGAATGTCTTTTCCTCACTTGTTCTAAACAAAGCCTTTATTGATATATTTAACAAAGCTTCACTTACTTTAGTGACTTTCGTGGAGTAATCTTTGTATTTCTGAAGTAGACTGGTAGGGCGAAAATTATTGTATTGGAGACACATGGAGGTGTCTTTCTCAATGGTAGAACTGAGCTGACTTCATGAAGGTAGGTGTCATTTGGAAAATCATCTCCTTTCAATTTCCAGGCATTGCACTTTTCCTCACTTTTATTTGGAAAAATGACCTTAACTTCTCTGCATACGTGACTTCAAGGAAAGGATTACAAGTAACTTGTGATGTTCATAATCTTGCCCCTTCTTAGTGGAGAGGCGCACAGAGAGTAGCAGAGGCTGTTAGCTGACCCCAATGTCTCTCTGGCTTCTTTGATAGGAATTAAAGTCTCAGTATCTGTGAAATGTCCCTAAATGTAAGTGCTAAACATGTCTTGCCTCATTTTTCTTTTCTTTATTTGTTCTTTTTATGTATAAATGACAGTAGAGTGTATTTTTACGTATTATACATACATGGAGTATAACTTATTCTAATGAGGATCCCCTTCTTATGGTTTTGTACAGGAGTTTCACTGGTTGTGTATTCATACAGGCACATAGGAAAATTATGTCTGATTCATTCTGCTGTCTTTCCTTTTCCCATCCCCCTTCCCTTTCCTTCGTTACCCTTTGTCTAATTCTTCTTCTTAAAACATGGATGAGATCATCTTAGATTCTGAGAATAGCAGCCATCCTCTAGGAATGAAGAAGTTTGGCTCCCTGAGACTTATGTGAAGCAGACCTACCTAGTCCAATGTTCAGACTTGTATGGAGATTAAAACATCTACCATGCTGTCTCTTGAACACACCAAGCATCCTACTGCCCTGGGGCTTTTATAGTCATGCTTTCCTATCATTGAATCTACTGACTTCCAATGTATTCTCATGACTTGGTCCTTTAGTCAGATGTCCTTAGTCAAATATTTTTTCTCGAGGGGGTTCCCTGGTCACTTCACTTGAATTACAGTCCTATGCCCATTAGTTCCTCTCCTCCCTCCTTGCTTTGTCTCCTTTTTAGAATACGTTTTCCTATTTATCTATTTTACTGTCTTTCTCTTAAAATATAAGCTCAATGAGGGAAAATAATTTTATTTGTTTTTTGTATTCATATACCCAGCATCTAAACTAATGGGTCACACATCCATTAAATGTTTGTTAAATGAACAAAACCAAGGTCAGAAGTGCAGAGAGACGGGATGAAGGGCAGATCACCAAAGGGTGAAGTTAATCAAGGAACACTTCTGATTCACATTCCTCCCATGATTTGCAAGTACCTAGTCTGTGCCAAGAACCATCAATTATCTTCACATGTAACATCTCATATAATATCATATAACAAACAAGGACTTACCTCAGTAGGTATTAGTGTTCCATTTTCATAGGTGGGAACCGGAGGTGTAAACAAGCATTTTGAGCAAGTCACTGAGGCAAAGGAGACAAGGATTTTCAGAGTCCCATGACTAAACTAGGTCACCTCTATTCCATGAGAAGGAATTACATAAGTGAGGTAGGGAGAGGGGCAAATTCATCAGTGTCTAAAACTAATTGCAGTTATAAAAATAAGGCCTTAGAAGAAACTTCCTCTTCCCTCTATACTCAGGCTAACTAGGAAAAAAGGAAAAAAAAAATCTTGTAAGAAAATTTGCACTGAAGATCCTAAGAAAATAGTAGTCACTGATACAATACACAGGATGTTAGTTATTAGCATGTGTAGACCAGACTTCAAGTCACATTCATAACCACAGCTGTCCTCCCTATATTTGCATTGGTTAGCAATCTGCTAAATGAGCATCTTCTAAGAGTAAGAACGAATTCAAGTAAGCACAAGCAAAAAAGCAAACAACAATTAAAAAAACTTTCAAATTACTTTTATCCCTCTTCCACTGAAACAAGTAATAGATCAAGTATTTTATTATTATTTAAAAATTCCTAAGCAGCAAATAGCCATTTGTTTGCTTTCCTTATATGTGTTCTTTGAAGGTATATTTGAATAGAAAAACACACACACACACACACACACACACACACAGCAAGAGTACAGGTACTTCAGTCAAATAAAAGCAAATCCAAATAGCTAATGCAACCCTATTAGTAATATACTTGTGATTAAATTACCAAACATATCTGATCACAGGTTAGTAGTTTTTCTACCAGTAAAATGGGAAAAAATGATCTTTACTTGCAAGGAGTTCTAGTTGCAAATAATAGAAATAATAACATATATATAAAGTGACCAGCACATATGTGGCTCGGAGGAGCATTCAACAAATACTAATCATTATAATAGTTCTATAATGATAGACCATGAAACCTTATCTTATTCCTCTCCTTTTCTAGGAGGACAGTTTTACTTTTGCTTTTCCTCCAAGACCTTAAGAAAATAGAAAGAAAATAATATATATGTATTTTCTGTATTCAGTTAATAGGTTCATAGAAACTATTCTTCATAATGCTTTATTTGGTACAATATTCAAACACAGCCTCCAAAAATGTGAGCTTTCTTTCTTTCGATCAAAAAAATCTATTCCACAGATTTTGATTCTATCAAAATTTCTATAGACAAAAAATTTGATGGAAAGTATAGAATTTGAAATGTTTGAGAGAACCTAATCAAAGAAGACATGAATATCTCTTCCACAAATGTATTTATTCCCTTTCATACTGAATAATGTTCCAGATGTTTTTGGGCAACACTCCTCCAGTGCAGCTGGTGTCTACAGCAACGTACCTGGGATATTCTGACACTTCAGTCATTCTAAGAGATGTGCTAAATAAAATTGCATGCAAGATGTTCATCTGGGGTATCAGCAATTAGCTGATTAAAATGAAATGATTACTGGCAAAATTGAAAAATGGCCACTTAAGCATGTGTTCATGGTACATAAAAGAATAGTACCAGATATTAATAAGAAACCTGTTTTCAACATGCCATTTGTTGTGAAAGTGCCACCATAGCAAAGAAATACACAACCAGGGAATTCATTAGATTAGATGGTTGTAATTTGGTCTCTTGGTAATACAATCACATCAGACTTTGCTTACCCCAAATGTTCCTTGACCTAATGAGTTCAAGGCCACATGGCCCAAGTTTTTGTTCCAAAGTTCTAAAATACTGAATTTAAGATGAAAATATTTCATACAATCTAAATATAAAAGTGATAATAATAAACAGTGTACTGTTTTTATAAATACTGGCATGATAGATGCAGTTCCTAACTGCTAATTTCTCCACTTCTACACAAAATCCTTTCCTTTTGTGTCTATTCAAATATAATGATCTACTCCAAATCTTATATACTGTTAACTTCAACCTATCTATTGGGACTTCTCATTAGCATTTAAAGTGGTTCAAGCGTCTACCAACCTATTAAAAAAAAAAATCTTTCCTTAAAACCTGTGACCCCATATGATCCTCTGGCCTTTGCCTCTAGTTTTCTTTTTCCATATAAATTCTAGAAAATCATATTAAGAAAATCACTGGATACTCATATTATTATTAACATTACTTCAAAATACTTCCCCATTGATTTGGATAGTAGCCAAAGGCTTTTTAAAGAAAAGACTACTCTCACTCTTTCCACTTCTCAATTCTCCCCCAAAATAATCTATGAAGGTCACTGGAAAACTTGTATTGCCATGATCCAAGGAATTCCTCCCACTTAACCCCTTATTCTCATTATTGTGTTCACTCACTTATACTGGGAACCTCTCTCCTCACTTATTTCCATGACATATGGAAATCAATAAATGTAATTCACCACATAAATACTTAAAGATAAAGACCATATGATCATCACAATAGATGCAGAAAGAGCATTCAACCAAATACAGTACCCCTTCATGTTCAAAAAAACTAGAAAAACTAGGGATTACAGGAACATATCACAACACTGTAAAAACTATCTATGCTAAGCCCCAGACCAACATCATTCTAAATGGAGAAAAATTGAAAGCATTCCCTCTAAAACCTGGAACAAGACAGGGAAGCCCTCTTTTACCACTTCTATCTAACATAGTTTTTGAAACACTGGCCAGAGCAATTAGAAGAAATTAAAGGGATACAGATAGGTAAAGAAGAACTCAAAATAGCACTGTTTGTCAATGATATGACTCTATACCTAGAAGACCCAAAAAATTCCACCAGAAAACTTCTAGAACTAGTAAAAGAATTCAGTAAAGTAGCATGATACAAGACCAACACCCATAAATCAAAGGCATTTCTGTGTATCAGTGACAAATCCTCTGAAAGTGAAAGGAGAAAAACTATCCCATTTACGGTAGCATCAAAAAATAAATAAATAAAATACTTGGGAATCAACTTAACAAAAGAGATGAAAGACCTCTACAATAAAAACTGCATAACTTTAAAGAAAGAAATTAAAGAAGACCTTAGAAGATGGAAAGATCTACCTTGTTCTTGGATAGGGCAATATTAATATTGTCAAAATGGCCATACTACCAAAAGCACTATACAGATTTAATGCAATTCCAATCAAAATCCCAATCACATATCTCATAGAAATAGAAAAGGCAGTAATGAAATTAATCTGGAAAAATAAGAGACCCAGAATAGCTAAAGCAATCCTTAGAAAGAAGAGTGAAGCAGGTAGCATCACTATACCAAAACTGAAACTACACTACAAAGCAATAGTAACAAAAACAGCATGGTATTGGCACACAAATAGACTTGTAGACCAATGGTATACAGAATAGAGGACATAGACACTAACCTACATAATTATAGTTATCTTATATTAGACACAGGTGCCAAAAACATGCATTAGAGAAAAGATAGCCTCTTCAACAAATGGTGCTGGGAAAATTGGAAATCCCTATGCAACAAAATGAAATTAAGCCCCTATCTCTCACCATGCACAAAACTCAACTCAACGTGGATCAAGGACCTAGGAATTAAACCAGAGACACTGTGTCTATTAGAAGAAAACTAAGCCTAAATCCCCATCATGTCAGATTAGGGCCTGACTTCCATAATAAGACTCCTATAGTGCAAGAATTAATATCACACATCAATAAGTGGGATGAATTCAAACTAAAAAGCTTCTTTTCAAAAAAAGAAACAGTCAATGAGGTGAATAGAGAGCCTAAAACTGCAACAAATTTTTACTACACACATGTCACATAGAGCACTAATCTCTAGGAAATATAAATGACTCAAAAATCTTAACACAAAAAAATAAATAACCCAATCAATAAGTGGGCTAAGGAGCTGAACAGACACTTCTCAAAAGAAGATATACAATCAATCAACAAATATATGAAAAAAATGTTCAACATCTCTAGCAATTAGAGAAATGCAAATCAAAACTACTCTAAGATTTCATCTCACTCCTGTCAGAATGGCAGCTATTAAAAACACAAAAAATAGAATGAATTTGGAAGTTCTCCCTCTTTTTCTATTGGATCAAGGAGCTTGATATCAAATCAGAGACACGGTGTCTGATAGAAGAAAAAGTCGGCTACGATCTACATACTGTGGGGTCGGGCTCCAAATTCCTCAATAGGATACCCATAGCCCAAGAGTTAATAACTAGAATCAACAAATGGGACTTACTCAAACTAAAAAGTTTTTTCTCAGCAAAAGAAACAATAAGAGAGGTAAATAGGGAGCCTACATCCTGGGAACAAATCTTTACTCCTCACACTTCAGATAGAGCCCTAATATCCAGAGTATACAAAGAACTCAAAAAATTAGATAACAAGATAACAAATAACCCAATCAACAAATGGGCCAAAGACATGAACAGACACTTCTCAGAGGAGGACATACAATCAATCAACAAGTATATGAAAAAATGCTCACCATCCCTAGCAGTCAGAGAAATGCAAATCAAAACCACCCTAAGATACCATCTCACTCCAGTAAGATTGGCAGCCATTATGAAGTCAAACAACAACAAGTGCTGGCGAGGATGTGGGGAAAAGGGTACACTTGTTCATTGTTGGTGGGACTGCAAATTGGTGCAGCCAATCTGGAAAGCAGTATGGAGATTTCTTGGAAAGCTGGGAATGGAACCACCATTTGACCCAGCTATTCCCCTTCTCGGTCTATTCCCTAAAGACCTAAATAGAGCATGCTACAGGGACACTGCTACATCGATGTTCATAGCAGCACAATTCACAATAGCAAGACTGTGGAACCAACCTAGATGCCCTTCAATAGACGAATGGATAAAAAAAATGTGGCATTTATACACAATGGAGTATTACTCTGCATTAAGAAATGACAAAATCATAGAATTTGGAGGGAAATGGATGGCATTAGAGCAGATTATGCTAAGCGAAGCCAGCCAATCCCTAAAAAACAAATGCCAAATGTCTTCTTTGATATAAGGAGAGTAACTAAGAACAGAGTAGGGACGAAGAGCATGAGAAGAAGATTAACATTAAACAGGGACGAGAGGTGGGAGGGAAAGGGAGGGAGAAGGGAAATTGCATGGAAATGGAAGGAGACCCTCAGGGTTATACAAAATTACATACAAGAGGAAGCGAGGGGAAAGGGAAAAATAATACAAGGGGGAGATATGAACTGCAGTAGAGGGGGTAGAGAGAGAAGAGGGGAGGGGAGGGGAGGGGAGGGGGATAGTAAAGGATAGGAAAGGCAGCAGAATACAACAGACCCTAGTATGGCAATATATAAATCAATGGAAGTGTAACTGATGTGATTCTGCAATTTGTATAGGGGGTAAAAATGGGAGTTCATAACCCACTTGAATCAAAGTGTGAAATATGATATATCAAGAACTATGTAATGTTTTGAACAACCAACAATAATAAAAAAAAAGAACTAGTAAAAAAAAAACACAAAAAATAGTAAGTATTGGCGAGGTTGTGGGTAAAAAGGCACACTCATATATTGTTGTAGGACTGCAAATTGTTACAGTCAATATAGAAAGAAGTATGGAGAATCCTTGGAAAATTGGGATGGAACCACCATTTGATTCAACTATCCCACTCCTCAGTCTCAACCCAAAGAGTTTAAAAGCAGCATAATACAGGGACACAGCCACATCAATGTTTATAGCAGCACAATTCACAACAGATAGACTGTGGAACCAACCTAGATGCCCTTCAGTAGATAAATGGATAAATAAAATGCAGTATATATACACAATGGAATATTATTCTGCATTAAAAGAGAATAAAATCATGGCATTTGCAGGTATATGAAGTTAAAGAATATAATGCTAAGTGAAGTAATCCAGTCCTAAAAAAAAAAAAAAAACAAATGTTGAATGTTTTCTCTGATTTAAGGATGCTTATTCATAATATGGTGATGGTGGGGGCATGGAAGGATTAGATGAACTCTAGAAAGGGCAAAGGGGAAAAGGGGATGGAGGGGAAGGGAGGGGGCCTGGAGGTAGGAAAGACAGTGGAATGAGATGGACATCATTATCCCTAAGTACATGTATGAAGACACAAATGGTGTCACTCTACTTTGTGTACAACCAGAAATATGAAAAATTTTGCTCTATATGCATAATATGAATTGTAATGCTGTTATATATAATAAATTAAAATTTTAAAAAATGATAAAATATATAAAATAAATAAATAAAGAGATGTGCTTTATGGCCTAATACATTGTCAATGTCACAAAAATTTTTCACATGCGTGGAGACTGATGTGTATTATTTGTTTTAAGCAATTTTATAAATATAACAGAGTAAATATAATGTTTATCCTAATACATAATCAATGGATCCACCAACTTTTTAGATAGATATGTCAAAACTCTCATCTTGGTTGTGTGTTTGTCATTTTGCCTGTTTTCTCAACCTTTCTTTGCATTTCAAAACCTTAATACTAATCTCAAAACATCTTCTTTGTGAATTCTAACTGTAACAATATTTACAAAGCCTCTTTAGCTCTAGCAGTGTTCTCTATCCCCTTCAGTATCTAAATTGTTTGATGTTAA
The DNA here is from genome assembly GCF_048772815.1 of Callospermophilus lateralis. NCBI lineage: Eukaryota > Metazoa > Chordata > Mammalia > Rodentia > Sciuridae > Callospermophilus > Callospermophilus lateralis. Next base: position 35,809,442 of record NC_135313.1, on the reverse strand, counting down.
TGTAACTATACCAGCTTTCTTTTGGACAGTTTTTACCTACTATAGCTTTTCTTCAATCTTTCACTTGTTGCATTTTTGGTGTGTTTCTTGTTACAAAATATGGATACATTTTGCTTTGCTCTGCTTATTCAGTCTTACAAGCTATGCCTGTTAATGAAAGCATTAACAGTCCATTTGTGTTGACTTGGATTGCAGTTCTTTGTTCAAGCAGTTCTCACATTTTACTGTATATTCTTTATGTAACCTACTTGTTCTGGATTTCTTTTTTCCCCTTGGACTCTTTTAGATTAAGGTTTCTTTATCTTTATTTCTCATTAGTAGCTTGGTTGTTATATGATCTGTTTCTATGACTATAATGGCAATCATGTATATTTTAACAATTTACATTTGACATTTTGTTCAGTGAACTCTAAAGTTAATTACCTCTATCTTTGTAGCAGACAACAAAAAAACTGTAGAATACTAACCCCTATCACCTCTTCAATTTACATCAATTATTTTATTATCTAGCATTTTTTCCTGTTTTTTAATCCCTATATAGTAGACATTATTGTTACTGTTTCATAAAATCAAGCATTTTATTATATAAATATATATATAAATATATATATATATATATATACACACACATATATATGTGTGTGTGTGTGTGTGTGTGTGTGTGTATATATATATATATGTATATATATAATTTTCTTTATTCACTTTTCCTTCTTGGATCAAATTGTACTTTAGATTATTTTTTTCTCATTTGTGTTCTAAGAATTCACTGTTTAAAATTTCCTAAATGAAGATCTATTTGTAATAAATATTCTTAATTTTATATTTTGAATTAAAATGATAATTATTTGCTCTCATCCCTAAGACACTGCTTCACTAGGATATAATTCTAGATTGACATTAATTTCTTTGGGGATTTGTAGATATTATTCCACCAATTTTTAACTTTCACAATAAGTCAGTAGTCATTATCACTCTGTGGATTTGTGACCAATTTTCTCCTTTTTTTATTTTTAGTTTTTTAATGGTATTTATTTTCTAAACAAAAAGAATAATAAAATAAAAATAGGAAATATTACAAATGTTCAAATTATTTTACAGTCCCTTCTTTAAATATTATTTTTAAAATAATTCAGAGATTTGCATCTGAATATCAAATGTACAGACAGAGAAACTGAAATAAGAAAAACAATCACATATCCAAAAGAATATCAATGGTACTCTATTTCTCATTTGTGTTTCTGTGTATTCTTTCTAGATAGACTTGAAAGTAGAGTGTATTTAGACATATTATACATACAAGGAGTGTAAATTATTCTAATTAGGATCCCATTCTTCTGGTTGTACAAGATATGGGTTTACACTGGTCATATACTCATGTTTGAGTATAGGAAAGTTATGACCAATTCATTCTACTGTCTGTCCTATTCCCTTCCCCTCTCCATCCCCTTCTTTCCCCTTTGTCTAATCCAATGAAGTCCTGTTCTTCTTCTCCCCATCCTCCCTTGTTATGGTCAGTATCCAAATATCAGACAGAATATTTGGGCTTTGGCTTTTGGGGACTGGCTAATTTTACTTAGCATAATATTTTCCAAATCCATCCATTACGAGCAAATGCCATAATTCCATTATTCTTTATGGCTAAGTAATATTCCATTGTGTATATATACCACATTTTCTTTATCCATTCATCTGTCGAAGGGCCCCTAGGTTGCTTTCATAATTTGACAATTGTGTATTGAGCTGCTGTAAACATTGATGTGGCAACTTCACTGTACTATGATGATTTTAAATCCTCGGGGTATAAACCCAGGAGTGGGATAACTGGGTCAAATGGTGGTTCCATTCCAAATTTTCTAAGAAAATACTGCTTTTCATAGTGGTTACACCAATTTGCAGTCCACATTCTCGTCAATATTTATTCTTCCTTGTATTCTTGACAATTGCCATTCTGACAGGAGATGGACCCTTTTTTTAATTGATTTTATTTTTAAAATACATGACAGTAGAATGCATTATAATTCTTATTACACATAGAGAGCACAATTTTTCATATCTCTATTTGTATATAAAATGTTTATACCAATTCATGTCTTCATACATGTCCTTTGGATAATGATGTCCATCAAATTCCACCATCCTTGCTAATCCCCTGCCTCCTCTCTTCTCCTCCCACCCCTCTGCCCTGTGGCATATATACACAATGGAATATTACTCAGCAATAAAAGAGAATAAAATCATGGCATTTGCAGGAAAATGGATGGAGTTGAAGAAGATACTGCTAAGTGAAGTTAGCCAATCCCCCCAAAAATAACTTCTGGATGCTTTCTCTGATATAAGGAGGCTGACTCATAGTGGGGTAGGAAGGAGGAACATGGCAGGAATAGAAGAAATCAGGAGACGGAATCTCAGTGTAATTTTAATTTGCAGTTCTCTAATTGCTAAAGATGTTGAACATTTTTTCATATATTTTTTGACCATGCGTATGTCTTCTGTAAAGTGCCTGTTCAGTTCCTTTTCCCATTTATTGATTGGGTTATTTGTGTTTTTGGTGTTGAGTATTTTTAGTTCTTTGTATATCCTGGAGATTAATGTTCTGAGGTGCGTATGGTAAAAATTTTCTCCCATTCTCTAGGTTCTCTGTTCATATTCTTGTTACTTTTGCTGTGAAGCTTTTTAGTTTGATACCATCCCATTTATTGATTCTTGATTTTATTTTGTGTGCTTTAGGAGTGTTGTTGAGGAAGTCAGTTCCTAAACTGACATGATGGAGAATTGGGCCTACTTTTTCTTCTAGTAGGTTCAGGGTCTCTGACCTAATTCCTAGGTCCTTGATCCACTTTGAGTTCAGTTTTGTGCAGGATGAGAGATAGGGGTTCAATTTCATTCTGCTACATATGGATTTCTAGTTTTCCACAGCACCATTTATTGAAGAAGCTATCTTTTCTCCAATGTATCTTCTATTTCTAGTATCTTCTTTTGTCTATTTTCAAGATCTCATCTTTACATTTAGTCTTATACAAATTCACTAAAAAATACTTGATATGGATTTATTTTCATTTATATAGTTTAGAATTTACTTAGTTTCCTGCATTTAAAAATTTTAAGACAATTCAGGAAATTTTTTCAGACATTATTTATTTAAATATTGATACCCAGTATTCTCATTTGGAGGGATGCTTGATACAAATGTTGGGTCTTTTCACTCTATCTTCCAACTTTCTTAACCCATCTTCTGTATTTTCCAGTTTTATAATTTTGTGACCTGTCATCTATATATGGTTTGAATGTGAGGTATCCCCTGAAAAAGCTCATGTATTTATTAATACATGAATGTTCAGAAGTTAATTAGATTATGAGAGGTGTAACTTAATCTGTGGATTAATCCATTCAATGGATTAAGAGGTTGAATGGGTTACCAGGTGGTAACTCTAGGCAGATGGGGCATGGCTGAAGGAAGGAAGTCATTGAGGGTCTTCCCTTGGGAATTATGTTTTGTCCCTGATTCCTCCTTCATTCTGTTTCCTGGCTGCCATGAGACTAGCAGTTTTCCTCCACCATGCCCTTCCACCATGATGTTCTATTTCATGTTGGGCCTAGACCAATGATGTTGGCCAACCATGGACTGAACCTCTAAAACTGTGAGCCCAAAATAAACTTTTCCTCCTCTAAGTTGTTCTTGTCAGGTATTTCAGCCACAGGGTCAAAAAGTTAACTAACACAATCTAGTCCACTAATTCTATTAATCGGTTTCATCGTGAAAAGTATTATACATGCAAAAATGCATAAAATAAAAGTTTTAAAGCTTCCTCCATGAGTCACCATCTAGGACAAGAAATAGAATATCACTAGTACCCTAGAAACACAGCTCCCTCCCATGTACTTCTACCCAATCGTAACCTACTTGCTATTCCCTAAAGGTAAACTTACCTGATATTTGTGTTCATTACTTTCTTGTGTACTCTATATATGTATCCTTAAATGCTATTTCAATTTTGTCTGTTATTGAATTTTATATGTTAAATCATATAGCATGAATTACTTCTATGTCTAATTCATTTACACCAACACTATTATTGTTATATTTGTGTATGTTATTGTGGTTAGATATAGTTTATTCATTTTCATTATAAGATTAAAGATGCTTTAGTCAAAGTTAACTCCAATATCTATGTTCTTTACCTAATTTTTAACCTAATAATCTTTAACTGTTATCTCTTTGATACCTTCTAAGAGATGCATTTTTAAAAATAAACTGTCTAGTTTTTCTAGTTTTTTTTAATGCATTGATCAGTCCTTATTATTTAATAGGTCTTAAGGGTATGAGAATTGCTGGGTGTTGTGGTACATGCCTATAATCCCAGTGACTTGGGAGGCTGAAGCAGGAGGATTATGAGTTCAAAGCCAGCCTAAGTAAAAGTGAGAGACTAAGCAACTCGGTGAGACCCTGACTCTAAATAAATTATAAAAAAGGCTAGGGATGGGGCTCAGTAGTCAAGTGCCCCTGAGTTCAATCCCCAATACCAAAAAAAAATCATATGAAGTCATCAAATTCTCTCATTCATTGCATCTCATACATTGAATTTGTAAGCTTAATTATTATGTTATTTATTTCTAAAAATTTATTTTGTACATTTTCAAATATTTCTGTTCAATTTTCATATTTTCTTCTTTCTTTAGTATACTTTCACTTCCCTTTTTAAATTATTTCAAATAAATTCACACATTTACTTAATATTCTGTCTTTGATTTGTTTTGCTTGCTGTTTCTACTCTCTCATAGAAGTTCATTTATTTATATATTTAATTGTATGTTAATAAATTCATATTGTTGGAATGGTATCCATGGAAAAACTAGAATCCTATGTTTAACATGTAGTGTATTCTTGTATTTGCCTCTGTTGTGTGTCTGAGCATATTAACTATTATTAATATTTTAAGTTCAAATTTTACATTCATGTTTTGCTTTGTTTTATTTTTTAATTTACACTAAAATTTGCTCCAGTGTAGATTTGTGTTCTAGAATGCCCAGGGAAGATATTTTTTCCTATTTCTTAAGAGCCACAGTAGTTCTTTATTGTATTTATTTGAGGAGTGTTTTCCAATTTTTGTTCACTCTCTGAAAATATCACTCTTAGATGCACCCTCATTTTGGAGAGAGTACTGGTCTGACCTCCTATCCTCCTCAATCCTCAGCTTAGCTTACTTGACACCTTCACATGATCCATAAACCTAGCATTAGGCTACCAGGGATACAAGATACTCCTAGGTTAATAGCTTGTTCAAGGGTCTACTGATTCTGTGGATTTATAGTTATGTATCATTCCTGACCTCCGAGAAATATCTGTAAGTTGGCTATTAGTTTAATATATTTTTATATATTTCAGCACTTTTGATTTTACAGTATCTGATGGGTGTTTCTCTGAGAAACTCATAATAATGCATAAATGAGCATATAATAAGGTAATGTTAGTATGGGCATAGATTTCTGCTGATTCAATTTCTGCTGATTCCTACCAGTAACACCTTTGCAAGATGACTGACCAGATGTTAAAGGAAAATTCATGTCTGTGGAACAGAGCTGTTTTCTATAAGAAGTCAATTTGTCCTCATGTTTTCAGGCCCACAGATAGAGCCTGATACAATCTGGAACCTCTACAGTATGGTTTTAATGTATTCAATCAACCAGTCTGTGCTTTAAATGGCAATTCAAATATAGTTCAGTTATAATAGATCATAAATTTATTGCAGGACACATTATCAAGACCCTAAACAGCAATTTTTTAAATAAGCACTTAGAACATTTGCCACAATGAGAACTAATTCTCTGTGACTGATTAGAACTTCTCTCACAACCACAAAGAAATAAAAAGGAGATTCTGTTGCTAGGGCAGGTGAAGCAGAATCACAGAAGGTAAACATCTTGGGGACTATTTTCAGAAGGTGATACATTCTAGCAGTGACACCAAGACTGTGGTGAAATGTACAACAACTGACTTCTTGGCATAATGTCTAAAATTTTCAATGCCTTCTAATTTTTGCTGCAAGCATATTAAGGAGATATACGACAAATTTTCAGTTGCATGCTGAACTTTTCATGATGGCTCAGTTCAATGAATTTTTAAATTTTTATTTTTGTTTTATTTAGTTTTAGTTGAATTCACTTCTCTGAGATTAATTTTTTTCTAGTGAAAGAACTTGAAGAGTAGATGTTGGGATCATACAGGTAACAGCCAAACAGTAGTGCTATTTTAACTGCTCTCTATAAATTTTGTTCAGTTCAGTATCTGTATTTTTTTATCAAATCAATCTTAAACTTGTAATCACGTATTTTATTATTCACATCAGAGTTCACATGAAATTTTTAATCAAAATCCCTTAGATAGCATGTTTTAATATTTGCATTAATTTTTCTTCTACTTCTAGAAACATTTTATAGAAAACTAGGAATAATAGGGTACGTACAAGGTAAAAACTATAAATTTTAAAATGCTATAAAATTTCTCAGACTTCTACTACCCACAGAAAATATCTGTTGACATTTTCTTCATTTTCACATTTATTTATACGCTTATTTTATGTAAGTGTGTTTTATAACATTGAGGGCATGCTACATGTAAAGTTTCATTTCTGGTTATTTTCATATAAACTCCTAGAAATCTTTGGTCATTAGCTATTTTTCCCCATGACAAATATATCACTAGTGTGTTCAATTGTTCATTTATTTTTAATTCTTTATTTTCCATTTCTAATATCATAAATTATACTGCAATGAAATTCCTAAACTTAATTCCTTGTCTTTATTCAGTATTATGTTCTAAAGTGAAATCCTTGAAGTGTATTCAAAGATCCTTTATTCCCTAATGCCCCATAATGCTAGAAGGAATCATGAGTGAAATATGTCCTCTTCTTGTTTAATATTGAAAGCCTCCATAGACTTTTATCACCTCGTTCTCCTTCTCTTTTTGTACATTTACTTCATAGACAAATTGAAATACCAACAGAGATGCCCCTGTGGAGAAAGTGAAATGGTATTTCTTCTATTTTCCTTATTTCCAAAAAGATAATTCTTATTATTAACTTGTTTTGTGTATATTTTAATTTCTGACCTATAATAATATTTCTTCATGTGGCAGGGATACAGAAACCCAGGGGGCTTCATACATGCTGGAAACCAAAAGCACTTTTCATGATCATTTTTCATCATATTATGGGAGGAGGCATGCAGTATAGGCTTTTACCCAATAACCCGTCAATATTAATATACAAAAAAGCTTGGCTGGCCAGCTTAAACCCACTGGTAAAAATACTGGAGTCATAAATGAAATGTATATAAAATGCAAACATAAATGTAAGATATGAACACCGATGGTGCTTTTGTCTAAAATAAATATATATTGTAGCTTTTCTTCCTTGAACTTCCTTAATTAATTTGAAAACTTTTATAATTTTCTTCATTACAAATCTCATAATGGCAACTTCATTCACTATACCATTAAAGCATTTTTCTAGGGATTAGAGAGGATGCCTACTAGCCAAGTATATATACTTCATGTGTAAATTATCAGCAAATTAGCATCTCCCATGTACAAAACTCATTTACCCATTTTATGGCAATGAACCAGAAAATAAGAGAGAAAAAAGCCATACACACAATCAGGATAGATTTTATCTAAATTCATCTAGTCAAACTCTGCATTCTTTATAAAGAAAAGACCTCAGGTCCTCATTAGAGTATCTTTGCTATTATTTTAGTTAAAATTCTAACAAGGATAATAGTCTTATTTCCTGGCAAGTCAAAAATTAGATGAGGTAAAATAGAAGTACCAGGAGAAGGGACTAAGATCAGTTAATACTTTCATGTTGGAGTAAATGTCCTCCCATGTAGGCCGAGCATACAGCATTGAGAGAGGACAGGAAAGATCATATATTGACATGGAGTCACCAAGGAATGTAAAGTATACTCAATATTCCTGTTGTAAGAGGCACAGAAATCCACGATGTTTCAAACTTTCATCAAAAATGTTTGAAATAATTTTAGACATTTAAAAATACATATGCTGCTATTATTATTAACATTTTAAGTTAAAGGCTCTTTCTGAAGTCACTATAGAGACATGGTCATTATGCTTTCATGCTGTACAGTTTCATCCAGGACCTTGCTGCTTCTTGGCTAGTGTACCATTCATACCTTCTTAATCCTCCAGGTGGAATTCCAAAAGAGAAATTTACCTTAGGCTCTCACTTCCTCTACCCTGTCTGCTTTCTTCCTCAACTTTCTCTTAATTTACTTTCTGATTTATTTTTATAAGATTATATCCTGAAGCCTTCTGAGATTCTGATGGTTTTGACTAACAATACCTTATTTTACCACTCAAAATTTCCTGTAAAAATCCTTCATATTGTGTATTGTTATTCACAATGCTCCTAAACACTAAGGTAAGTTCTACTATGAATGGTGAGGCTATACATTCCCTCCAAAAAGAGAAAAAGATAATTCTTATTATTAACTTATTTCATGTGTATTTTAAATTCTGACCTATAATAATATTTCTTCATGTGGTGACATTACAGGTATGTAAACCCAGGGGGCTTCTTCCCACATGCTGGGTAAGAGCTCTACCACTGAGCTACATCCCCAGTCCAACATCTTTTTTAATCAACAACAAAATGGTACGTATTCACTCAGAAGGTCTGGCTGTCAACCTCATCTTCTTCTTAATTGTCTTAAATAAATAATAACAATTAGCAGTCCAAATTAGTAGCTCTAAGGTCTGTGTTACCAACAGCAGCAACCTCAAAATTGGAAAGGAAGTACTTGAGCACTCTCCTTTGTGAACACTAATCTTACACTAATTTTCTACACAGCATCTTGTTGGACTTATTCTCTCCCACACCTCTACCGTTACTCTTTTCATATTTACAAATTTGGGACTTTAAACAGCTGTCATTAGTATACTGATCAGTAACAGCCTTTAGGAAGGAAGCAGGGTACCTAATATCCTGCCTGATGCAGTTGCTATACGTCATACTTTGGGTCACAGCAGAAAAATAGTAGGGATGTTAAGAGCAGCAGGTCTGAGATTACAGCTTCGTAGTTTCTTAATCTGATGTGAGACTCGGAGAACCTGGGAAAGAGGGTAGAAATATTCACCTTAGCCCAGCAGAGCTCCAGTGTGTAAAAGTCTGCTATACACTAGGAACTGGAGCCGTGGTTCTTCCTTTGTCATTGCCAATGGCTTTGTTTTGTTTTGTTTTGTGTTTTGGTTATTTTTTTTTCCCTTTGGTACCAGGGATTGAACCCAGGGTTGATTAACCACTGAGCCACATCCCCAGCCCTCTTGCCTCCCTCTCCTGAGTCACTAGGATTACAGGCCTGTGCCACCATGGCTGGCTCATTGCCAGTGTTTCTCAAAAACTATTGTTTGTATCAATTAACTCTACCTCACTATTTCCTTTAGCTCCATCTGATTTGTCTTTAATTCATACTGTTCTATTTCAACAATAATCTCAATATTTCAACAATGACTTCCTAACAAACCCAATGGCCTGTTTTTAGGTCTTTATTCTCCTTGATTGTCACACAACAAATCATTGTCAAATACTGCTTCCTTGAGATTCCTCCCATTTTTATTTTTCAGTCTTTCCCACTGGCATTTTCCAAAGCATTTTCTTCAAATCAGTGGTCCAAAACGATGAAATTAAAAAAAAAAATTTATGGGTGATTAATTTTGCCAAAAGCTGCTCCCCTCAAAAACTCATAATCCTTATTAGCATGTTAAAGTCTCTATGAAGTTCAACATTAAAAGAAACTTGCATAACTGTGGTGAATCCAAGGTTTCCCAACTTTTTGGACCACAGAACTCATTTTTCTCACAACAGCTATCTTATTTAATCATTTCGAAAGCATATGTGTTTATCACATTTTAGTATGTTTGATATTAGGTTGCATGTCAATGTCATCTTAAAATCACTCCTAGCTGGTGGCAGTCCTGTAGTTGCTGTCATTTCCTGTGTATAGGCAAACATGGTCATAGCTGTTCATTTTTTCATAAATTTGAGTAATGTATTTTGTTGGTACTATGCATCCAATTTTAATTGCTACTTACAATGTCATCAGAAAGATTACACTGTAGTTCAACATTTAAATAACAACAAAACTTATTTTTAGAAGCAGAAAAGCCTGAAAATAGCATGGGACATAAAACAATATTAATGAAATGAATATGTATATCTCATTGGATATATATAAAGTTTTCTTACACAACATCAACCAATTGCTTTATGGGAACATAGGAAAAAACTACTTATATGTAGATGAATTGTGTTTTGTTACTGAGATATAGATAAATATTGCCTGTGATGCAGCAAACAATGCAATTAAAGACTGAAGAAATTGCTAAATCATTCAAAATAGATCAAAGAAATTTTGAGAAATGGGTGTCTGGGCTCATAAGACTTGTTGTTAGGACACTGAATCATAGTTTAGTGACCTGAACTTTTTTAAAGCTTTAGGGGCATGTATAACCATGCTGTATTTTATAATTTAGAGTATTTTAGTTCTCTAAAACATAGCATAAGTATGACACTTTATTTATGAAATGCTGATCATTTTCTTTATAATCCAGCCTTTGCACAGTTTATACTCTTCCTACCATTTCCCTTAAAATTTGCAGTGCCTCCCTTGGTCCAGTTTAGTCATTACCTTCCTTTACTTTTTTTGTACACAATGACTAGCTCCTGTTTATCTTTCCAAGTTGACTTTATAGGAGAAACATTCTCCCAGATATCCATTGTGAGGTATCATGAACACGGAGGCAAAAGTAACCATAGCCAAACTCAATACCTCCAAAGAGGAAACCTCAAATTCATGGATGGTCTAACGCCTCTGCCTGGGCTTCATATCTTCCCACAGAATAGGACTGCACCACCAGAGAAGAACTCAGAAAGTTCTTCTTCCAGGACCAGAAGTTTCTCTGGAGCCCTTACATGTTCAGATATGTTCTCTGATGGGTAAGACGATTGGAATAACAGAAATTTCAAATTCTGGATTGTGAAGAGCAGCAGAGAAGCCTTTATGAAAGTATTGTGGTCAAGCCCACTTCTTCCTTGTTGATGACATACTTTGATTCTGACAACCTGGGAGAATGCAACCAAAAGAAATAAGTGAAATGACAATGATAATGACGACTGTTTACAGGTTCCCATATATCTCATTTTATCTACATTTTATAGGTGAAAAACACCTTCTGGAAAAGTAAGTCATTCTTGAAAAGTCATAAAGCTATGAAAAAGTTCTGTCAGCACTTTAAATTTGATATCCTTGTAGCAAAACATGTATCTGATTTCCATTACAGGAATCACTCCAAGGACACAGCTAGTCTGTATCTAAAAACCTCCAGTGACAAGAAAAAAAAAGTTTCCAAAGCAGCTTGGTCCATCTTTAGCAAATCATAACTGTTTGGGCGCTTGGTCTTTGGGAGCTCTGAGAATTCAGTGCGTAGGTAAATGAGCAAAGGCAGAGAGCTGGAAGGGAAATGTGGAACTAACTTATACTTTTAAGTACATGGGTAGTGTGTCCAACTATCCCCACCCAAAAGTGGACCAACTGTTTCGTGCTTTGGTCTACAAATGATATACAAGAAAGACTAATCCAGTGGCCTGGCATGGTGGTACGCTCCTCCTCTAATCCCAGTGGCTTGGGAGGCTGAGGCAGGAGGATCATGAGTTGGGTTCAATGCCAGCCTCACCAAAAACAAGGCACTAAGCAACTCAGTGAGACCCTGTCTCTAAATAAAATAGAAAATAGGACTGGGGATGTGGCTCAGTTGAGTGCCTCTGAGTTCAATCTCAGTACCAAAAAAAAAAAAAAAAAGGAAAGCCTAATCCAGACAGTGTTTTTAGCAGTTGAAGTAGGAAAAGAAGGCTGCATTTGATGAAAAACAAGCCATCCTATTTAAGTGGTTAAGAGTACAGAGATAATGGGGCCACTCACTAAGAAGATATTAGTGGGGCTGAAAGCTAAAGAAAGGGAGAGAAAGAATGAGAAAGAGTCTCAAAAATTCAACCAAACTGATGAGTTTAAGACAGCATATGTCTCATCAGGGGGCAAGTTAGAAATAGGTCTGGGCCACCTCTGTGCAGACTGAGGAAATGATACTACAGAAGACAGTGTTGACTGAGGCAAAGGCAAGATCTGATCAGGAAGTAGGACTCACAAACTGAGCATCATGAACTGAGCAGGACTGCGTCTGCAAGGAAATATCACCCCTACCAGCTCAGAAAGGCTATGGGCAAGTCATATTGTTCACTGCTAGACCCCAGAATTTAATATAAGATTCAGCACCCAGTAGAAGTTCAATAAACATTTTTTTCATAACCAAATGGACATTAACAGGATATTTAGTGCTCACCAAAAGACATGTAGAAGAATGAATAGCAATGAATCTTAATAAACTACCCCATGGCAAGAATAGGTCTCACTGACATCATATTAAGCAAAAGCAGCAACATAAGCTAAATATAATATATTGCATGATTCCATTTATATGAAGCTTTAAAAAAGTCATAATTAATCTATGGTGACAGAAGTCAGAATGGTAGCTACTGTTGGATGGAGAGTGTTTATCTTGACTATATAGGATTAAATTACTATAGCAAATGCCTCACAACTTATTAGTTAAGTCTGTTAATATTAATGAAGGATCACAATAGGACCAATAGGCTTTGTAGCCAGGTGCTATTTATTTCTACTCTTTTCATTTGTCTTAAATATAAAGTGACCACTATTGTGGTCAAACCCAGATACTAACCCAGATACTAACTTCTAAGACAAATCTTTAGTTATGATGAATAAATGAATAGAACACACTGGTGAAGGAAGGCAGGCAGGCATATAAACATAAAATTGAACTGAATTTCCTTGACATTTGCAGCATACAGACACTGGTCAAGACATATTGACTCTTTTCTGTATTAATAACTAATTAATTTTTTAAGTTTGTAAATGTCTGGGTCAATTAATTAGCCTCCTAGATATTCCCACACAAAATCCAGACTTCCTCTTAACCAATCAACAAGACAGACTTTCCCCCTTTCAATTAAGTAAAGAAGTAGCAAATTTTGGAAACACAAGTCATATTGACAACATTACTGCTTAATTTCTGCAGGTGTACAAAAACAGAGCTGTGGAGTTCATCTCTAGGAACTCTAGATACTGTATCTTACAAGGGACAATGAACTTTGCAAATATTTACTGAAGAGAAAATGTTTTTGTAAACATTTAAAATTTCTTTTCAATCTGACAACACATTCCAGTTTTTGAGAGCTAGTATCTTTTTCACCTACGAATTTCTGGGAATCATCACTTGCTATGGACTGAAATGTGTTTCCCCCAAATTCATCTGTTAAATCCCTAACCTCCAAGGTGGCAGCATTTAAACATGGACCTTTGGGAGATAATTATGTTTAGATGAGGTGGAGAGTATGGAGTCCTTATGATGGGAGTTCTTTATAAGAAGATAATCAGAGAAATCCCCCTTCTCCTTCTTCCTCCCCACCCCACTCTCTGCCATCTGAGGACAGCAAGAGGCCCACTGCAAGCCAGGAAGAGAATCCTTACCAGAATTTGAATATGCTGGCACTGTGATCTCAGAATTCTAGTCTCAGACCATGGGGAATGAGTCTCTGATGCTTTGTTTTGGTGGTGGGAGCTGACACCACTGTACTAGAATTTATCAACAAAGTGTCTAGAGAGACATCATTTTTTTTTTACAATCTACTCTTCCACTCCAGTAAAACTGCATGTCATTTATATTAGTTATATCAGTGAACTTATTTGGTCTGAGTTATTATAATAAAATTTTAAAACATTACTATTTATAGGCCAGGCTTATCAACTCTGGCACTATTGACATTTAGACACAATAATGCCTTGTAGGGTTTTTACCTTTGCATCAAATGTGTTTGGCAGCATCTTAGCGTCTATCCAGTAGATGCCAGTAGCATCCCAACCCCCATCATGACAACCAAAAGTGTCTCCAGACATTGCCACAAAACACCACCACTCACATTGAGTCCAACTTCCTTAGGCCATTCATCAAAATAATATTTAAACATCATGACCTATGTTTTCAACCAAGCTCACTTTCAAGTGCAATATTCAGAGAGAGATGTGACAGATTGTTCTGCACTCACACAAATTAAGTATTTTTAAAGAAATACTATATTTACCATTCTATGTATAAAAACCCTACAGATTAATAGTTTTAATATGTACTAATGGTCACTTCAGTATCCTGTCTGCATGCTGAGAGACTGTGAAAGAGAAATAAAGAAGTTTTGTGGTTGTTGTTGTTGTTTGCTTTTGTTTTACTTAAAGTAAAATGAAGTAGCCATATCCAATCCCCCACCTTAAATGGAAGTTGTATGGGATCTAAAAGGAAGGAGGGAAGAAAAGATGGGGAAGGATTAACCTGGAAATTAAGGTGAAGACTGGCTTGTGAAAACAGTATTTTCCCTTTGTCCTCAGACTATTCTCTCCCCTTAGAAACTGTGTTCAAATCAGCATTTATCTTTCAAAGAACACTTTCAGTTTTGTGGTTCTGCTACTTTCTGACAAACTTAAGATGCTGACTTACACAGGTAGCTAAACGAACACTTCTCACATTGTTTAAATGAAGAAATGAATTCAAAGTATCAAGCAACATATTTGCAAAAGAACTCATAGGACATAATTTGCGCATGAATTCAGGGCCTTGGATGAATGGGAAAACATGGAAGCATGACATTCAGTCTGCCCCACAGAGTCATCACACTTCATTTGCAGGTTCTGTTGCTCAGGGAAACCATAGCAGTACCTGCAAAGTCAACATCATATAGATTTTGACTTCATGATCCTTTAGGGAAAACAAGAACTCTTCACACCTTTCAGCATCTACGTTACAAAAAACAACATAATATTGCATTTTAAACATCATTTTTTAAAAACAGAAAATGGGGCTCCAGAGTTTTTCCTCAAATTAATTCAGAAACATCTTTTTACTTTATTTATTTGTTGTTTTTAGATATACATGACAATAGGGTATATTTTGACATATTATACATACATGTGGTGCAACCCATTACAATTTTGATACAATTCTTGTGGTTGAACATGATGTGGAGTAACACTGGTTGTGTATTCCTATATGAGTATAGGAAAGTTATGTCCAATTCATTCTACTGTCTTTCCTATTCCCATCACCCATCCCTTTCCTTCATTCTCTTTGTCTAATCCAGTGAACTTCTATACTTCCTCTCTTATTATGGGTTAACATACACTTATCAGAGAGAACATTGGACCTTGGTTTGGGGGACTGGCTTATTTCACTTAGCATGAAATAAAGAGAGGATACAGAAGTGACCAATGCCATTCATTTACTGGCAAATCTTAACAGAACTTGCTTCAGACTGAGAAAAATCTACCTTGATACGGTCACACTCAAAACTTAAGAACAAAAGGAAGGGCAAGCATTCCATCACACTATCTGTAAAAAGTGAATGTCTCTGCTTGCTGAATGGAGTCAGCCAAATCTCACATTAGCAAGCACATAATAGAAATTTAGTCAATTTTATTCCTTCTGCCCTCCTATGGGACACCATGAGCATTTGCTTTGTTGGGACGAATAAGAGGGGTAGGGAGGAAAGGAAGAAAGGAGGAGAGAAGACAGCAGAGAGAAACTGCACAGTCACTAAGGAATAAAATAGAATACAGTGGATTTATTTTCCAGTAGCATCTCAAATTGCTCTCTAGAAAGAAAATGACAAATAGTTCATTATGATCTGAGAAACAAGACTTTCTTTCCATTCTATAAGTTCAAGTTATCTTGAGAATGATTTACTTATTAATACTGACAATGATTTCTCAGAAATGGAATCCTCTTTTCTATTGTAAGAGTATGACTTGAAAACTGTAAACTTACATTAATTCCCCCTGCAGACAAGGTTTCATACCTTCCTCATTCTTCCTCTCTTACCTTTCTCCCAAGATTTCGTAGCTATACTGTGCTAGTTTTCAAAACCTAAACCTATAACTTCTAATAATATTGAGTAAGACTCCTTCACTATAGAATCATTCAATCATTATTAATTAGTGTACTTTTGGTTATCAACTTATAATAGACATTATCTAAAAGCTAATCTCATATCTACAGTTGAAATGTTAACCAAGAATGTTGACAGGGTAAAGAATTTACCCACTTGTAAATCTTCACCTTGATTCCTGAGCTCATAAAACTGGCAATATAAATTTATTTTCATCTTCATCTACAAAAAAAAAAAAAAATTGAACCAAAGTCCCTGGAAAAGTTGGTGGTTTATATTTCCTAATGACTAATGTTTTGTTTAATTATGAACTGCACAACTATTCATCCTATAAAGGTATTTTTAAGTATGCTTATTTTAAATAAAAATTAAGTATTTTTTCAAGGACAACTTAATACACATGCATTAAAATAGCTTGAATTGATATCTTTAATAAGCTATAACCTAGATAATCAAGGGCTATAAAGGATTAATTTTTCTCTTATATTATCAGAGAGCAGCTGTAAAAGTACAAAATCCACTGTTAAACCTGTGTTTACAATTCTAATGGCAGATTTATAAAGTAATGTGTTAGCAACGGTTTCTCTATCCTGCTTTATTCTTTTCTTTCGATAGAATTGAAAACCCTTTTTCTTTTTCAGGCCTAATGTTGAAGACTCCATGGTAACTGCCTTTTTCTTTGGTTTCCTTTCTTAGCTGCTGTTGTTCTTTTGCTTTGTTTTTAAGTTGGAAAAATATTATGTTTAAAAATACAGTACAGGGAAATCAACAACCTAAGCTTCAGTGTATGTAGAAACTCCTGAGACACTTTGTTTTTAAGAAAAGATCAAAGTTTTGCATTAAGACACAATACTGAGAAGAATTAAACTAGACTAATAAGAGTGGAACAGAATTGAATGGCTAAAATATTGGACTGAAAATTCAGTGTTTAGTTTGAGTTTGTAAGCTACCATTGGTTTGTAAAAATTAAAAGTAAAAAAGACACAGCACTTTGTAAGAATTGCCGTTCCCCTTGAAGTGTAGGACAACCCACACTGTCCTTTGGATCTAAGTCACTGTGTCCATAAAATAGAACTGAGAACACTTTCTACTTCATTCCATTTCAAGAAATAAGGTGATCATTAATCAGTCTGAATAAGGTATTTGAAGCTGTTTTCCTTGGTATAAAATAGTGCTATAATTAACATAGCTAAAATAACATTTTTTTCTTTCTTTTCATATTTTCTATTTCCATTTTTATTATATATATTTAAACAGATTTACTGATGTCTTTAAATTAAAAAATATTAAAGATCTCCAATATCTCTTTATTTCTTCAACCTGTCAGAGACATAAAGATATACAAAAATGGTAGAATTTTTCCCCTCAAAAGTTAAAGATTTATAAAAGACTTACATGAGTTTCAATGTGTAATATAAATGTCTTATATGAACTCTTTATTTGCAGGAATTTTTAAATCATTTTCATTGATGATTAATTATACGTCTGTGGAAAGTCAGAATTATAACCTTACTTTAAAAGTCAGTGAATGCCATGTGGTAACCAGAAATTTATAGAACAACTAGAAATAGAATCAGCTAAAATATAGAAGAACCGAACTACAACATCAACCAACAGGACATAATTGACATATTAAGAACATTCCATACAACAAAACCATGGAACACTCACCATGAAAGATGATATAAAAAATGTCAACAAATTTAAAATATCTGAAGTCATACACAGTATGTTCTCTGACTATAATGGATTCAAGCTAGACATCAGTAACTGAAAAATTTTCAAGTACTTGCTAATAAAATCATACATTTAAATAATCCATTGGTGTAGGAGAAAAAAAAACCTCCCCAAAACTTACAATGGAATTGAATTAAAGTGAAATAGAACATACAAATTTTAGGATACAGCAAAAGCTGTACCGAGAGGGAAATTTTTAGCACTAAATGCTGACATTATTAGTAAGGAAAGGTCTCAAATCAATCATTTAAGTTTCTGTCTGCAGAAACAAAAAGAGTAGCAACACAATCCAAGGAAAAGAGAAAAGAATAATAAATACAAATTAATGAAACTTAAAACAGGAAAACAATAGAGAAAATTATTGAAACAAAATCTGATTCTTCAAAAAACTTTTTCTCTAGCAAGACTGATTAAGATAAAAAGAAAGAAGACACAAATCATCAGTTATCAAATTGACAAAGACACACCACAACAGTTCCTGCAGCTGCTAAAGAATAATAATAATAAAAAAGAATGCTGCAAACAATTTTACTTTCATGAATTTAACCATTTAGAAGACATAGGCCAATGCCTATAAGAACCACAAACCACCATATCTCAGTCAAGATGAAATGGATATAACTAGAAAAACAAGTACTGTAATTATTAAATAAGTATGTGATTAAAAAAAAAACTCATAAAATAGATATTTCAGGCCCAGGTGGTTTCACTGGAGAAATTTCACAGATATTCAAAGAATGATCACCGATTTTATACAACCTCTTCTAGAAAATAGAACAGGAAGAAATGATATCATGCTCAATTTATGAAGCCAGTATTACCTTGATTCTATAATTAAATTAAAAAAAAGATTGACCAATACCTCTTATAAATTTTAATGAAAAAAAAACCAAATCCTTAACAAAATATTAGTAAGCTGAATCAAACAATGTATAAGAAAAATTATACTCCACTCCATAACTAAGTGGAGTTTATTCTAGTCATACAAAGCTATTTCAATATTTGATGATCATTTCAATATACCATATTAAAAGGCTAAAGAAAAAGTCATATGATCAAATCAATTGATGAAGATAAATATTTGTAAAATCTACTACCCACCCAGAATCAAAACTATAAGTATCCTACCAATAGAGATCTTCCTCAACTTTGTAAGAACCATTTTCAAGAAAACCTACAGCTAACATTATACTTAATTGTGGAAGACTGAAATTGCCCCTGTAATATCAGGAACAAGGCAAGGATGTTCATTCACACACACACACACACATAATGTAGTTGGATATAATACCTTTATTTTATTTATTTTTATGTGGTGCTGAGGATCAAACCCAGCATCTTGCTCAGGTTAGACAAGCACTCTACTGCTGAGCCACAACCTCAGCCCCATTTTCACCATTTTTTATTCAACAAGTACTAAAAGGTCTAGTCATAGCAAGAAACAAAAATAACATTGTTTGTATAGAATAGAAAAAAAAAGAAAGAAAACTATATTTACAGATGTCATGATTGTCTATAAAGAAAATCACAAGGAATCTAAAGAATGAAACAAAAAACTCCTACAAATAAAACTGAGTTCAGTAAACTCACAGGAGACAAAATTAGCATGCAAAGTGCATTTCTATACATTCTCAATAAACCAATGAAATAAAAAATTAAAAATTTAATACCATTTATAATCTCTTTGTATCTTCTTGTGAATATAAAATTATTTCAAACTAAAAAGTTTTCTTTGGAAGTTTGTAAATGAAACAAATCAACTGGGTCTAAAAAATGCATTCAAAGTCAAAGACTAAGTCTAGATCCTCTCGAATATTATTGAACAAAAAACCCAACATTTTCAAGGTCAGCTATCATATCATTTGTCATTAATAATTGAACAAGTAAACTATGTGTTTTTTAGATTTTTTTTCTTTTTGGTACCAGGGATTGAACCCAGGGGTACTTAAGCACTGAACCATATCCCCAGCCTTTTTTATTTCAATATAGGTTCTCACTAAGTTGCTGAGGTTGGTTTTGAATTTGCCATTCTCCTGACAGCCTCCTGAGTTGCTGGGATTATTGGCCTCAGCCACTGCACATGGTATAAACTCTGTTTTAAACCTCTTTATTTTTTTTCAGTGTATTCTATAATCTTGGCTATAGTAATATTTTAAGTAAGATTAAATTGCTTCATATTAGCAATCTGCATTCAAAGACATATTAAGAAGACCACGTATACCATGATCAAATTGGTTTTATCCCAGAGACGCAAGGTTGGGTCAACATACATATGCAAATCAATGAACATAATTTTGTCACATGAATAGAATCAAGGACAAAACCCACATGATCTTCTCAATGATGCAAAAAACAACTTTAGTAAAATCCAGCACCCATTCCTATTGAAAACACAGAAGAAACCAGGAACAAAAGGAACTTAGTTCAAAATCATAAAGGCTATATATGACAAAACCAAAGCCAGCATTATACTGAATGGAGGAAAAAAATGAAATCATTTCTTCTAACATCAGGAAAAAGAAATGAATGTCTACTCTCACCACTCCTATCAAGTATAGTTCTTGAAATTCTAGCCAGAGCAATTGGGCAAGAAAAGGAAGTTAAAGGGATACAATTTAAAATGGAAGAAGTCAAGTTATTTCTGTTTGCAGACAAAGTGATTCTATACTTAGAATACCCAAAACATCCCAGTAGAAAACTTTCGGAATTGACAAAAAGATTCAGCAAAATAGCAGAAGAAAAGACCAACATTTAAAAAATCTATCATTTTTCTATACTCCAATAATGAATCTTCTGGGAAAGAAATCAGGAAGCAATTCTAATCACAATAGACTCAAAAAAAAGTAGAATACCTGGGAATGAATCTAATAAAGCATATGGAAGATATTACAATGAAAACTATAAAACACAAAGAAAGACCTTAGAAGAAGATGAAAAGGTCTCCCATTTTCTTGGATAGGTAAACTTAATATTATCAAAATGGCCATATTACCCAAGCATTCTACAAATTTAATGCAATCTCCATCAAAATATCAATGATATTTCTCACAGAACTAGAAAAAGCAGTTTTAAAATTTATATGGAAGAATAAAAAAGCCAAGCAATCCTGAATAATAAGAGCAGTACTGAAGTTATCACAATACCTCATCACAAATTATACTATAGAGCTGCAGTAACAAAAACAGCATAATATTTAATTGAAAAGAGCTAAAGAACTCCTTGGTATTAATCCGAAAAAACCTAGAATCAGCATACTATAGTGATACTTGTACATCAATGTTTAAACCACTGCAATTCACAATAGCCAAGTTATGAAACCAGCCTAGGTGCCTATCAACAGATGAAAGAATAAAGAAAATGTGGCATATATGCACAATGGGCTTTTATGCAGCCACAAAAGAATAAAATTGTGCCATTTGCTGGTAAATGGATGGAACTAGAGAACATCGTTCTAAGTGAAATAAGCCCAATCCAGAAAGTCAAAGGTCAGAGGTTTTTTCTTTCATATGTGGAACCTGGAGAGAAAAAGAGAAAAGGAATGCAAAAAGTGATCTCAAAGAAAACAGAAGGGAGACCAATAGAGTAGGGAAAGGTGATCTAGAAAAAGGGAAGAAAGGTGGTGGGAAAGTACAGGGGAACAAAATCGGCTAAATGTTATGTCCATGTATGAAAATACAACAGTGAATCCCAATTACATACATAATTATCATGCACTAATTAAAATAGCAGTTATAATAGAAGTAAATCAGTAAAGCAGAGCAAATGGATAAGGGGAAAGGAGGAAGGAGGAGGGGAGAGAAAGGGAAATAATTTGGGGAACGAGATTGATAAATTATGTTATGTGAATGCTTGAAAGTGCCATAATGAATCCCACTATTCATGTAATTGTAATACATTAATAAAATTTTAAATAAAAAGACTAAATTCTTTCAGGAAAAATTATAAAATTAAAAAATCATTTGGAAGTAACATGAAAAAATCACTTTCTTTATATTAAAAGCATTTTTACATTGAGCCCATTGACAGTTTTCATACAGTTCACTTTGAAATTGTAAAAGATTTTGTCTTGATAAAATTTAAGAGATCAGTTGAAATAGATTTGCTCATTTTTGTAACTAAATTTTGTTTTGACCAAAAATATTGTTTGACTGAAAAAAGAATCCTTTAATGATACATCCGTTATTCTTAAAAAATGACTAAAAATGTTTAGAATATTAGAAGAGAAAATTTTCTGGGTTTGAAAATACAACTTAACTATAAAAGTCTTTCAGTGTGATATGGTTTTGGTTCTCAATTTCTACTCAGTTTAACATTCAAAAAATAGCTTCATGAGTGTATATATCGTTTTTAATTGTCAGCATAGTTTAGTAGAGTTTTTATTCTTTTGCATCTTTTGTCATGGTATTTATCCAAAAGAGCTAAATAACACCTTGGTAATAATCTAAAAGAACTAATATCAGCATACTATAGTGACCCATGCATACCAATGTTTATAACAGTGCAATTTACAGTAACCAAGTTATGGAACCAGCCTAGTAACACATACTTTGACTTTTAAAAATGGACAAAATCAATGATGTTTAGAAATTAAAACAAATGATGAGGGTCATCATTATACAAAATACATGTATGAAGATGTGAATTTGGTGTCAACATACCTTATATACAAACAGAGATATGATAAATTGTGGTATAAAGGTGTATTAAGAATTGCAATGCAAAATAATAATAATAATAATAATAAGAGAGCTCATGTATAATGGCATAATTTCGTGTGAACATACTTTGTATATAGAGTTATTAAAAATTGTGCTGTGAATGGATCATTATGATTGTAATGCATTCCACTATTGTCATGTATGTAAGAAATTTTAAAAAATTTTAAAAATTTAAATTTAAAAAAGAAAGAAAAGAAACTAAAACAAATGAAGCAGCTAAATACAAGTGAGTCCTACTACTAAGGATTCCAAATCAATTTTCCTATTAAAATTCATATGAAAGAAAAAATAGCAGTCTTAGAAATTATTCACCCTTACTACCAATTGAGGATATACCAAAAAAATCAGTAAGCTACAATTTTTCCTTTTAATATTGAATAAGGCAATAAACATCCATTCAGCGTTAGCAAATCTTAACATGTTGTCATATTAACTTTGAATCTTTTTATAAAGTCATACCATAGATGTAATGGAAACCTCTTGAATGCCACATCACTGATTTCATTGTCTTCCTCTTTCACAGAAGTAATAACTAATCTGAGTTTGATGTATTACCATTCCACCACATGTTCTAAATGCCCTTACTACTCAAATGCATGTTCCTCTTACCTTAATCATTTGCATGCATTGTTTCCATGCTTTAAAACTTTTGTCATTCACTTTATACTTTGTGATTTTCCCAAGTTTATTCATGTAGTTCATTAATTGCTAAATTAAGTTTCCCTGTACAGCTATACCCAGGTTTACTTAATCATTTTTCTTTATGAAAATGTTTCTAATGTTTTATTAATGTAATTAATGTCATAAGGTTTTATTTTATACAAAAAGCTGCAATGGAGATAACATTTTTCATGTCTCAAAATGTCAAAGATTTAAGATTAAAATATTTCATGCCAAGAGACTTGGTAGTAGGATTGCAACATGAAATAGTGTTTCTGGGAAATAATTTAGCAATATGTACTAGGAATCTGAAAAAATATGTATACTTATTAACCCTATGGCTTTACTTCTAAAAATGTATTATATAGCAGTGGTTCTCAAAGTGTGGTCCCTGACCAGCAATATTAGTACAGCTCACCTTAAACTTACTCAATCAGAAACTTTGGTGATGATAATTTGCATGTGACTAAGCCCATAAGTTGACTCTAATGAATATCAAAATTGTAAAAAATGCTTTAGGTAACTGATCAGAAAACTTCAAGTATATTCATCCAAGAATCTTTATACTAACAAAGATGGATCTCATTGTCAATGTCCTATAAAGGGAAGTATAGATATAAATAATGAAACAATATAAGATGAAAATTTAATTACATGGGGAAAATGGCTTTGATATTATAAAATAATGATATGAGACAAAGTTGTGACTCTAACATCCTAAGTTTTTAAAAAGGAAACATACATGTCATCCTATTTCAAGGTATTAAATAAGGTAAGAATGATCACATATATACACAAATACATAGTTTGAACTAATATATTTGCATTTAGTTAATATGCCACTCACTTATACTAGCATTTATCACCTCACTTATTATATTTATTATCTATGGAAAAATACTTATGATTTTTATAATTTAAATAATTGCTACTTTTGAGTGGGGGAGTGTTACTGAGGGTTGACCCTAGGACCTCAAGAATGCTAGATACAAACCTTTTTTTAAAATTTTTTTTATTATTAGTTGTTCAAAACATTACAAAGCTCTTGACATATCATATTTCATACATTTGATTCAAGCGGATTATGAACTCCCATAGATACACACCTTACCACTGAGCTATATCCCCAGCCCGGATTTCTTTTTTAAATCCAAATGTTGTAATACTTCAGTGTGATAATAGCATCCCAATAAAATCAACTGAATTTTAATAGATGTTGCCTTATACAATAACTTGCTTAACACTGATAGACCTGATCTGTCAATTTTATAACCCTCACTACAACATCCACACATATTCTAGTCTACTAAAATAAGCACAGGGAGTGTTAAAACTGGGTATTGTGATATGTGGTGAAATAAAGACCTAAATTCTATGTCAGTAGAAATGGCAAATTTAAAAGAATGAGCTTTAAATTCTTTGGCAGCTAAATTTCTATGTAAAGTTGTTAGCATTCTCCATGGCTATCAAACAGATCATTACAACATTAACATTCATTTATATAATTCAAATGTTATTTATTCTATAATATATAACCCCATTTCTCTAAAAAAATAACTAATATTATTTCGCTCACATTTGAAGTATATACCATGATCAAATTTAATTCCAATTTTCCTGAAATGGAGAATAGGTTTTGTTTGAGTTCTATGGCACTTACATTCAATTTTAACTTGTAATTCTCAATATGTTCCTATTACATTCAGAGAATAATAGGAAATATGCCTGCAGCTAGTTTAATACCTTTAAATTCCTATGAATCACAATGAAAGACCATGTAGCCCAGCATGCTTCATGTTTCAAAGGTTGTGGGCTGTTAACATTGTACTTTTATTAAAATTCCTATTAATTTTTTGGTGTCAATCTGAAAGTAAGATTACTTTATCACTTTTCTTCAGAATAAAAATGAAGCAAATACTATTGTTTTTCCAACTACTTATCTTGCCAAAAATTAGGGAAAGAAATCTAGAAAAAGTCAGTAGCCTAAGAACAGCCAATTTATAACTACTAATTCCAATGTTGAAATGACACAATTACACATTCATGAGGGACTTTCTAACATAGGATTGAGCTTCTACTGTGTGCCAGGAGTTGTGTTAGGGACTGGGAATTGAGTGGTGAGCAAGACAATTCAATCCCTGACCGAGGGAGCCACAATTCTAGTGGGACAATAAACAGTTCAAGTAGTAGTACAATGTGGGAAGAAAAAGAAGAGTTTAATCTAACATCTAAAGAAGATGTCAAACCTAAACATGAAAGGCAGAGAAGACAGTCCAAGAACAGAGCAAAGACTATTTAAAAAATCCCTCTGGTAAGATAACTGCTGATAAGAGATAGGCTAAAGACAGAATTGTGAGCAAAAGAAGAGTGTTAAGGGGAAGTTGGGGGAGAGCAGGAGCCAAAGAAAGCCCTCTATAAATCAGGAATCTCTAAATCATGACACTGAGCTTGTCCTAGGAACCATGGAAAGTCACTGATGTGTCCAAAAGTTGACTCTAACCACTAAAGGAGAAAAGATTCATCGTGAGGTCTTGGAGGTGTTGTAGCAGGCCAGGCAAGTGGTAGCAGGGAGAAAAGGACTGAGATGGTACCTTCCATATGGAGGGATACAGAGGTATTCACAATCTGTTTAGGCACCTGTATTGGAGACAGAACTTGGTCACAAATGCGATGAGCATAAGATGAGAGGTGGGTGGGAAGGGTGGACACAAACCCTGAGTTGACTCATTTAGAAGGAGCTGAGGTGGAGGCACTGCAGCAGCGTAGATTTATCAGATGCAGCATAGGTCACGTTAACTTTGAGATGCCCATGGGATATACAATGAAGACATCACAAAACAGATGTAAATTGATCTGGCTTTCAAAGAGGAAGTCTTAGCTGAAATTCCAAATTTATCTTTTAATTTTTCCTTTCACTTTTAAGTGAATGTAATGCATGATAATTAGGGGAAAAAAATTATTCCTCTTTATCTATGCTGTGTACACACACATTATTATTTACAAAAAATACTGAATTGTATTACTTTTACTGATGTATCTGAGCATATTTTCTTCAGAGAAATATAGATTGTGTGTGTGTGTGTGTGTGTGTGTGTGTGTTGCTGGAGATCAAACCCAAGACCCTTATGTGTGCTAGACAAGCACCCTACCATTAAGCTCCATCTCTAGTCCTATAAGTTCCTCCAGAAATATGTGACTTTTCTGAGAATTTGTATAGTTATGCTGAAAATTACCAACCTAATTTTTATTTTTGTAAATGTAGATAGCTTCTAATATTTTTTTACAATAAACTGTGCTACAATTAAGACTTTTATGTTTGTGTGTTTTCTGTTGCATACAAAAATTGTATATAATGTATGTGCTTAATATCTACAGACAAAATTAAATTAATATACCACTTATAGCCAAGAAGTGGAAAATAAGGTTTTTTGTTGTTGTTGCAAAAGACCATAAGGAATTATTTTTCTTCCCACTCTTCAGTTTATACCCAAAGGACTTAAAAACAGCATATTGCAGGGACACAGCCACATCAATGTTTATAGCAGCACAATTCACAATAGTTAAATTGTGAATCCAACCTAGATACCCTTCAGTAAATGAATGGAAAAAGAAACTGTGTTTTAGATATATATATATATATATATATATATATATATATATATATATATATACACACACACACACACACACACACACACACACACACACACAATGGAATATTACTCAGCATTAAAAGAGAATAAAATCATGGCATTTGCAGGTAAATGGATGGAGTTGGAGAATATAATGCTAAGTGAAGTCAGCCAATCCCAAAAAAACAAATGCTGAATGTTTTCTCTGATATAAGGATGTTGATTCATAATGGGGATGGGGCAGGAGATCATGGGAGAAATGGAGGTACTTTAGATAGGGCAAAGGGAAGGGAAGGGAGGGCACATGGGGGAAGGGAGGACGGTGGAATGAGATGGACATCATTACTCTAAGGACATGTATGAAAACGTGAATGGTGTGACTACTTTGTGTTCAACCAGAGACATGAAAAATTGTACTCTATTTGTAAAATATGAGTTGAATTGCATTCTGCTGTCATATATAACTAATTAGAATAAAGAAAATTTAAATTTTTTAAAAAGAATTATTTTTCTTAAAGCTGCTAGTGGTAATATAATTATCAATTTCAACATTAAAAATGTAAATTTCTCAGCTAATAGAAGGACATAATTTATAATGGATAAGAACAAGAAAAATATTGTATTACATTAAATTTGCTATTTTTCTTCCCTTTTAGCCACCAAAGATTGGGTGGGTAGTTCAGTGTGTGCTTGCCTAGCACATGTGAGGCCATAGATTCCATCCCCAACACTGAAAAAAATGAAAGAAAAGTGGGGAAAAAAATGATCAGGAGTTCCTAAACACCCTAATTAGGGATGAGCAACTTTTAATTCTGGAGACCTGGGTCATTTGTGTCTCCATCCACACACCTGTCCTCATGTTTGATATGTTTTCCTAAATTACACCATATTATACATTTCCATTTGTGATACAGGTTAGCAGTTTTATTTCCCTAAATTCAAGAGAACAGAGAACCATTTTCCTGAGGCTAGAGTTTTGAAGGTAACACCCAGGTCTGCACCCCAGGAAATACTGAAGTATCTAATGAGCTATTTTATTCCAAGGAGTCTGCAGCCCCTCTTTAATGCTTTCTTCCAAAAATGCTTAAAAAAAAAAAAAAAAAAAAAAAAAAAGACATGTGGGCAATCTGTTTCCTTTAGAGGCCACTCACTGCTGAGCATGGAGCAGGTCTGCTACTCTTAGTAATAGACATCACCTAGACATTTTTAACTGCCTTTGCCTCCCTCAGTCCCACCTGCAAACTGGAAATTGAAGAAAGAGATGTCTCAAAGACACGAGACCCTCTTTTGCCTGGTGGGATATCTTTATTCATGAGTAATTTCTCCAAATAACACCCTTGAGCCTCTGAAAATGTAAAAATTGCCTATAGAGTCAAGGCAAATGAGGGCTAAATCCATTCATTATTTTCCTCTAGATTCTCATTCACCTCTAGCAGTAGGAAGCATCATAAACACAGGACTGATGAAAAGTGTATAAACATATTATCCAGATAAGTTGTCATAAGAAGCAATTTTTTTGTTGTTCTTGACTCTAATGTAAGCAAAGCCAAGTCATAGAAATGTTCAGGCATGAATACAGATTTTTCTCTTTGAAAAATAGTATTTCTCATTTTGAATGATTTTATTGTTTTTCCTTTGAATCACAAAACAAATTCTGAGATGTAGTCAGACTTGACCTATTTTCAGAAACTTGTTTGCATCTTCACCATCCAGTAAGAAGAAAGCATAATTGATATGCAACATCAGCCCTAATCTTTAGTTTGTTATGGATCATCTTTGAATTTTTCAGGATAGTGGCTGTTGCATTTTGGTAGCAAAGTACTCCAAATTCTCAGTAACTTAATACAACCTAATAGTCAAAAGTCAGGGACCCTTGCAGATAGAGTATCTATCATCTCAAATGTCTAAAGAGTCTCATGCAGGCAACTCAACGCTCTGACCCTAAAGTGATATGCTCCAGATTACCTCTACTTGCAACACATTGGCGCAAATGAACAGCCATCAAAATGGGGCAGGAATTATAAACCTAACGTGTTTATGCCTGCAAAGAATCAGAAAAAGAAGAGAAATAACAATAAGGTCTATCCCAGTCCTTTAAAGACTGAATTTTTTGTTTTCAAAAATGTAAGCAAAAATTAAGTAAAGCTTGCTGGATAGCAAAGTATGGGAAAACACATTCATTGTTTATAGTCTCCTTATAGAAATTTATGTTCAGCTAGCTGCATGCACTGTTTCCTTGGGAGTAAAAACTGTGTCCTATTACTCTTTTTGAATGCATATAGTTTTGGACTTCTGTCATTTAAACCTCACTTTTTCCAAAAAGGTTTTCAGAAAGCTTAAAAAGATACATCAGGGAAAATAGAATAAGAAAGCAGTAAGGAAGGGGCAGGGGGAAGGAGCTAAAGATGCTAAAAAGAAACTTGAATCCAGTATCTGTGACAGGAGATTTGGTATATTTTTCTAGAAGTCAGTGACGAATTTGGCTCTAAATATATCAGGAACTATGCAAAAAAGGACATGATCAGTAGTATGACACATAGTATCTGCAAGATACAAGCAACTTATATTACAAGAAGAAATGCAGTAATACCTGGCTTTTGGATCCTCACAAACAGGGCATGCGTTAACAGTGAAACCCAAGAAAAAGACGTGTCCACAATAAACAAAACATTCTAAGGCTGCATCTTATTATAAAACATTTTAATCACAAATAATTTTATTTTTTTTTAGGTTTACTGATGATTACTATGGTGATTTGGGTTTTGTCAATATTACACATTTTCAAGGTTGTCCACAACATAAATAGAGTGAAGAAATAAGGTTGCTTTCTCAACTCTAACATTTGTATAAACCACAGCTCACAAATGAGCATGAAGACTGGTGAATGTGGCCCTCAATTGTTTGTTTACTTCACAGTGCTGTTTTTGAGCTTGAATTTGAATGAACTTAAATTTGACTGTCTTTAGGTCTGGAATTGATTCTCCACTGTTGCCATAATTTTTCACCACTTCCTACCATGGTCTAATTTATGTTCTCCATGTCCTCTGTAGAAATTTGAGTTTGAGACCCTCAGTATGAGATCCAGTAAAATAAAATGTTTCATAAATTCAGATTCTATTCCTCTGTACCAGCTGCTTTGAGGAAATATAAAACAAACAATAACTATACCCATGTTTCTCAAACAGCTAAGTCTGTTGGGGAAGATAATAGCAAAACACTTAAGAGCATATACTACTAACATAACAATAACTATTCTATATATTTTATGGTTCTTTATACTTTAGCAAGCTATTTCACATTCATCACTGCAATGGTTTCTTCCAGGAGTCTCATGAAACAATCCAAATAGGAATTATGGTTCCCATTTTTCAGATAAAAAACCTGAGATCCAAAAATTGTAAGTTAGCTTATAGCACAGAGCTAATAACAGGCAAAACCTCCAAGTGAGACTCTTTTACAGTTTTGTATCCTACACAGAACTATAGTCAGAAGATATTTCATAAACACTCTCTAAATTAGTAAGCAACAGATCCTTTGGGTCAACACCATATCGACTCATAAGGATAGACAGTAGAAGAAGCTTATTGGTAAAAATGACCAGAAGAATCCACAAGTTACACTATATCATACCCTAAATTTGTGGAACACACAAAAGCCAGACACTAAATGACCCCCAAGATACTTACAATAACAGGAAAACTTAAAATTGCAAGGCATCTAAAAATTTATGTATAAATATGATAATCCCAAAGTATTCATGAAATAGGACAGTGATCACTCTTTTGGCCTAGATGATCAAAGTTCACTCAGAAAAAAAAATTACCCTAGAGTTTATAGACTTTAATAACATTAAAAACTATAATTGTATTTATTTTACTATAATAGAAAAAATATTGGAAACTACCCTAATGTCCATTGATAAGACCTAACCGAACAAATATAGTACATCTTTACATCAATAAAGAAATAATGAAGAAAGCTATATGCTAGTCTGAGTGACTTTGAGGCTGATTGCAAAGTGAAAAAAGAAGCAAGATGCAGGAGCATGTATCAGTGCACATGGGTGTGCACATAGATATATCACATTATATATAGATGTATGCATGTTTACATGTTTATACACATATGTATAGTGATATATTATTACATACCTATTACATATATGCACATATATTATTTATGTATTATCTATGATGGATGTGTGCATATATAATATATACAGTAATCGATAGACATACATACTTACCCATATATTTAATTACATTTGAAAAAAAAAATAAAATCACTAGCCATATAAGCCAAAAAATAATTTTTAAAAAATGATAACCTCTGAGACAGGCACAGTAGTGCATACCTGTAATCCCAGAGACTCCAGAGGCTGAAACAGGAGGATTGCAAGTTCAAAGACAGCCTAAGTAATCTGGCGAGCCCCTAAACAACTCAGCGAGACCCTGTCTCAAAAAATAAAATAAAAAGGACTGGATGTGGCTCAGTGGTTAAGCATCCCTGGGTTCAATTCCTGGTCCTTCCTTCTTCCACCAAAAAAAAAAAAAAAAAAAAAAACAGGTAACTTCAGGGGTATGAAACATAGCAGATAGGAATACAACTGAGACTTTTATTAATATACTTTATTACAGAATTTTGGCTTTGTAATAATACAAATGATTTTAAATTCAAAAAGTAAATAAATGTATATAAAAATAAAAACAAATTTGAAATAAATTAATCCAATTGTGTACCAAGTTTGTGACTTAAGCACAAAAGAAAAGGCTTCATTTAAAGTGATTTTAGCAAAGTACAAGGCTTTGGATATTCTGTATAGTTTATATTTAAGAGCAAATACTGCCACATGGCATAATGTTATCACAGTAACAGATAATCTAACTTCTCTTAAGTGTCTGGTCTTGGTGACAATGGCACACGTGGAGAAATACATATCTGCATTTAGCAAATAAGGATACTCCATGGCATGATGGTTGCCATAAGTAAAGTTTGAGGTAATAAAAAGTTTACAAACAAATAAATTTTGACATTTCTCTCAACAAGGCTCTGTGAGAATCTTTGTATGCATTCCTCAAAGAAGAAACTCACATTCATCTATTTGATCCATTTGGAATACCACTTAATAATGAGATTATTTCATAAATAAATTAAAGATATTACAGAAACTGAACTTATAGAATAGTTTTCATAAGCCGAGAAGTAACCTGAATATTATCTTCTAGATATTATTAATCCATTCATTTTTACTAAATATGAAGAAATATGTTACAAGAGAAGTGGAAGATAATTAGATCAGACTAAAGAACATCTTTGAAAAACAATGATTAAACACTAGAATAGTGTCTATGGAAAAACTTCTCACAACAATAGACTATTCATTTTCCTAGAGTGGAAGCTAGTAAAATCCATCATGATATGCTAGAACATAAACTTTCTTAGGGTAAAACATCTATGGTGGAATGAGGGGAGATGTTATCATTTACAAAATACAGAAAAATGTTGGCTTTTGAACCAAAAGCAATATGTGGTTCTCAAATTGCCTTACTTATTTTGAAATAGCATTATTCCATTAAAACACACACACAGACACAAATCCTGGCTGAATTGTAAGCACCTATGCTACTTATTTGTAAATAAGACTAAATATTCAATTTTAAAATTATAGAATTTAAAGAATATAAATATTTTCAACAAATGATGCTAGAACAATTGTGCATCCAGAAAGATTAGTCATTTTTAAAAAGGCAGAATCTAGGCACAAATCTTACACCTTTCACAAAAAAATAATTAAAGATTGATTACAGATACAAATGTACTTGTGCAAAATTATAAAATTCCTAGAAGACAATATAGGAGAAAATTGAGATGACCTTAATTTTAATGATGACTCTTTAGATATAACACCAAGGCATGTTTCCCTCTCCCCCGCAAAATAATAATAAGCTGAACTTTATTAAAATTAAACATTTCTACTCTACAAAAAAAAATCAAGAGAATGGAAAGACAAGCCATAGCCTGGGAGAAAATATTTACAAAACTCATATCTGAGGTTCATATATGAATAAATGACATTCTACATAATGTACAACCAGATGAATGAGAAGTCATACTCCATTTATATACGGCATGTCAAAAATGCATTCTACTGGCACATATAACTAATTAGAACAAATAAAATAAACATTAAGAAGGCATATCTGATAAAGAACTGTTAGCCAAAATATACAAAGAACTCTTCAAACTCAACAATAAGAACCCAATTTAAAAATGAGTCAAACACTTTAAAAAAGACATTTCACCAAAGAATGTATGAAGATGGCAAATAAGCATATGAAAAGTTCTCCATGTCATATTTTCATCAGAGAAATACAAATTCAAACAGCAATAAGATACCATTACACACACATTAAAATGCCTGAATATTGACAGCAACTAAATGCTGGCAATGAAATGGAGCAATAGGAACTCTCATTCATTGCTGGTGGGAATGTAAAATGGTATGACCACTTTGAAAAGCAGTTGAGCAGTTAAAGCAGTTGAGCATTAACAATTTAACATGTGTACCCCTCTGGCAGAGGATACTGATAATAGGGGAGGTGATGCACTTGTGGAAACAGGAATATACAGGAGATACTCTGAACCTTCCCATCATGTGATCCAGAAACCACACTCTTTAATATATACTCAACGGAGTTGAAAACTTAGGTCCAACAAATTTTCTTAGAAATGCTTACAGCAGCTCTATTCATGCCTAGCAAAATTTGTAAGCAACCAAGATGTCCTTAAGTAGGTAAATGGGTAAATAAAGTGTGATGCATTCAGACGATGGACTTCATCACTGAAAATAAATGAGCACCAATCCAAGAAAAGACAGAAAGGAAACAAATGCATACATGTTACTAAGTGAAAGAAGCAAATCTAAAAAGACTACATACTGTATGATTCCAACCATACCATATTCTGGAGAACTTGAAGTTATGGAGACAATAGAGAGATGAATGGTGCTAGGGGTTTAGGGAAGAGAAGGATGAATAGGAGCCCAGAGGATTTTTAGGGTAGTGAAACTCTTCTGTACAATACCATAATGGTGAATAAATGTGGATAGACATTTGACCAACACCAAGATAAGACCTTATATAAACTATGGCCCTTGTGTAATGATGATGTACTATGTAGCATTAACAATTTAACATGTGTACCCCTCTGGCAGAGGATACTGATAATAGGGGAGGTGATGCACATGTAGAAACAGGAATATACAGGAGATACTCTGAACCTTCCCAGCAGTTGTGCTATGAACCTAAAACTGCTCTAAAAGATAAAATCTATTTTTAGGGGAAAAAAGCTTGATTGGTTCTTCTAATAATAATTTAAAATAAACATTAATAATTAGTTAAATCAGAATTTTGATTGGAAGTTTAGATTTTGCTTAAAAACATTATCCCACTATGTTCATTGTTGAAAGAGAAACAGGAATACATATTATGTGCATATTTATGGGAAAATGATCCAGTCTACTACAACTTTTTTTTCCCTTACCTTTTCTACTGTATTTTGTGTGTACAAGAAAGAGTTCGAAACCTGGGAAAAACAATTGCTAAAAATCAATTAACAAGAAATAATGTGGATGAAATCCAAAGAAAGTTTGCTGAGTTAACAAGAAATACAAGAAATCTACATTGATGTAAAGATACAAGGGAAAGAATAAAAGGAGTCATTTCAGGAAATTGAATAAGTCCTACAGAAGAAATATTACCAAGAGTTCAATTTTTATTTTTAATGTGGCTTCATTCCTATAGACAAGCTATTAAGAAGCTAGCAGCAACAGGAATTTAGCACATACTTATTTATATTGAGTTACAAAATCTACCTTTATTCCTTATTCCCTCTAAAGAGAGAACTATCTTTTTTTTTTTTCATTTTGTCCTGTAGGCTTAGAAAGCCTTTAAAAAGTAAAAACTTAGTTTTCAAGGGGGTAAAAAAATCACAAAATTGTTAACAAAGTCAACATCAGGAAGTTGCATTCCAACTCAGAAAAACTTCAAAGTGATACAGGATTTTCAGAGCTGCTATGTATACTAAAAAGAAACATCAAATTGAGGATCATATATAAACAAATGTGTTTATAGCTTTTACTATACATTAAAATTTTTCTTATTCTTGTGACAGGATCAAAAAGTAACATTTTCAGCACAACCTCTGATTTTTTTAACTAAGTTTTCTTTTGAAGATGTGAAGTTATAAAAATCAATGTTAAATCAAGATCTATTGCATTTTATTATGATTTTAGATGCAGTCTAATTTAAATCCCAGTTAAACTAACCTATTTTCATATCCTTCATTGAATTAATCTCCTTAAATATTTTCCTTTTACCTACACAATCTCTATCCAAGGATTCTAAATGATAACAAATAGCTAAAGATATGTTTTCCTGAATGAAATCGTCTTCCTGCCTGTGTATTTAAATGCCTGCTATGATGTAATTATAACCCTTTTTAATATTATGTTCAAGTAACAAAGAGAGTTTAATAGATACTACAGAAATAAGTCAAAAAAGGCATATAAACTTTACTTGATAAAATACCACAAAGTTACACAAGGAAAGAGACAAAATAAAATAAATTCCCCTAATGTACCGCAAATATCAACCACCACACACTACCTACAAGCCATATGTTTTTTCCATCTGTTCTGTTATCGTCAACTAAATTTATAGTATTTGGGCTATCAGAAGGATTGTCAAACATGAGCTGGGCATGATTTTAAAACCTAGGTGTTACTGTTAGCTGTTTTTCTTTTCTTTCTTTTTAAAAGAAGCTACCCACTTCCATGCCCATACCGTCATTGAGGATATTTTGGTAGTTCGAGTTAAGATTCCTCCAATATCTCTGAGGAATATGTCAATCCTCAGGAAACAGGTTAGTCCTGAAGCCACTAATCAATCCATCACCTACTGCTTTTAATGCTTTGAGTGATGGCTACTAAACAGAAGCGGAAATTTCTGGAGGTAAATACGACTCATTTAAATGCTGCAGTGCTGAATTTGTGGCTTTGATGTGGTAGGCAGAATTCTAAGATGACCAGAGACGAACCAAGCCCCTGGATAAGCCCCTCCCAATCAGTGGGAGAGGACCCACTGATTGGTCATCCTCTATTGGCTAGAAGCAAAGTGAGGAGACATCCCTCCCATGGTTAGGTTAGGTTACATGGTTACATCTAAGACTCCAGTGCAGTAGACTGAAGTGAGAGGTTCCACTTGCTTCGAAGAAGGAAGGAAATGCAGAGACCTCAAGGAGCTGAAAACAGCCCCCAATCAACAAAACAGCAGAGTCCACAGTCCCACAACCATAAGGAACTGGATTCTGCATACATATGAATTTGGAAGAGAGCACCAGGATCTTGAAAGATCACAGTCTGTTGCTCTGATTGCAGATTGTGAGACCCTGATCAGAGGACCCAATTATGCTGTGCCAGGACTCCTTCCTAACCCATGGAAAGTCAAGATAATAGATGTTTATTCCATTAGATAGCTAAGTGTGGCACTTTAAAAAAAAAAAAAAAAAAAACTAGGCATAGAAAACTAATACATCACACACCAGAATTCCAATGGCTTCTTAAATGTAGGTGAATTTAGGCATGTGTGAGAAGCCAGGGCTTCCAAGACTAGTCCTAATGGGAATCCAACAAGGAGAAAAACATAAAAAATTATCAAAATGCAATAATTTATCAAAATGCAAAAAATACACTTTGTAGTGGGCTAGATTATGGCTTAGCAAACATACACCCCCTGCCCATTATTAAGCAAATTATTTTTCCACATGCCATTAATACTAGATACAGCCTTATGATCTGCTTTAGAAAAGGGGTAGGGATAGAAGTATCAGTGTTATATCCCTTAAGAGGCATGCATCTTCTCAGCTTCTACCTTAGGGGGAAAAAAATGAGAAAAACTTGTGGTAGGTATCAACTGTTCCTGGTTTCCCAAATGAGATACAATGAGCAGAACTATCCCATCTGTCTCCCTGACCAGGCCTAAAGTAGAGCCCCAACAGCAGACTCAAAAGAACGAAAATATATAGTTCTTGTTGTATTGCCACTGAGATTCTGTGATTATTTCTTATGCATATTACTATTCCTTTGGAATCACAAAATATTATCTTATATAAGTTCTTTAATAATCTTGTTTAAATAAACATCCCAAATATCTCCAGATATTATGTACTATTAAGTCAAAGACAAAAAAAGCTGATACCTCTTATACTAAGCTCCAAAGGTGACTTTCAAACCACTCTGAGGAGTTCAGCAAAACTCTACTCCTTAATAAGCCAAATCAGGGAACTTACAATAGTAATAAATACATCATTTGACAATACCTTCCTTGTCCTGAACTCAAAATGTTCATGGAAAACATTTTTAAAGTAACCTTTAATCTCAATCACAAGCATTTAAAAAGTGGACAAAAATTTTTTCATTCAAATTTCAAAAGGAGGATATCACTTGAATGCATCACGTGAAAAAGCTGTTGAAATTATAGAATATGTACAAATAAACATATTTAGGGTAAAATGCTCTAGGGTAGATGTATTTTTAATGTACCCTAAAATCAGATTTACACATAAATCTTTTCTTAGAACATTCTCTGTCTCAAAGTACTCTTAATTGGAAAGGAACAAAAATACTCTGAATTCAAAGTTTGCACTAAACTAGGCAAGCTTTCATATTCAGGTACAAAAATGTGTCTTGAAATAGTCTAGGATTAATATTATCATACAATTGTATGCAGATGAATGCATAAAATTGTCCCAGAGCAATACATACAGATAATGGATGGTCTTACATTATACACATAAGCAATTTCAGAACCTGAATTATTTTAAAAAGAAAGATATATGCATATGTGTGTACACACACACACACACACACACACACACACACGTATAATCTTCTAGGGGACTTTATTCATGCCTAAAAGAATTTCAAGTAAGAAATAAATTGAACACTTTCTTGTATTACACTGAACAAGAAGACAGAAATGAGATGAAAAATCTAAAGATCTGATGGGCTGTAGATAAGAGTGATACAAATTCCATGGAGTAAATAAAAGGGTTCCCGCTATTTTAGTTTTTATCAACTGTTTCCAAAAATATAATTTTTAAATGAAGTAAACATTTCAAAATCCTAAAATAATTGTAAAAATTTTAAAAAGTCAATATCAAAAGTATTTTATTAGAATAAATGTTAAAGTCTAAATGTGTCTCTTAATAGTAACTTCAGGTAATTAGGGTCTTCTGTGTACCTCTAAGCCTCCCCCATTAATTTCTGAAAAGCTAAATACTGTGGTAATTCCTTTTTCTGATAGGCTCATATCTATTATCAGTTTTATTTCTTCATTTGTTTACAGCATATAGATAATATTCCATGACATAGAAATCTCCAGATACTTTTTTTGAATCATGGCTTTAGAATAAAGTATATAGTTTATATATATATATATATATATATATATATATATATATATATATATATATATATATAATTTCACTTATAAATATATTTTAAAAATATATAGTGGGAGTTGAGTAAATTAAATGGTGTCAGGAAAATCATGCATATGTGGTCAGTTTGTGTACCTTATTTCCTTAAAGAAATCAATGACCTGGGTGTTTTCAGTGTTCCTTGGCTCTTAAGCTGCTAAATGTCTTTCATTATACTTCTCTTGGAAGAAAATATTTCTTTACAAAACTGCAGCTGTATGATAACCTAGCACGCAAGAATGAATTCTACTGTTATTTTAAACCTATAACCACACTGCATTTCTTCGATACATGCCTCCATTTACATTCTCCTCCGAACATACTAGAGACAATGTGTGTATGAATACATATAATTTTATAATATATATATCTATGGACCTGTGCATATATGTGCATGTATCTTGAAAGAATTCTTAAATCTCTCTTATTGGTATAAACCACTGATACGCATGGTTTGGTTAAATTACCCCTGCCAGGTTTATTATCTACTCTTTTTCCCTGCTGTTAGCATGTGTAATTGTATGGTTTTAAGAACTTGAATGACTCACCATAAAGCAAGCTGAAAAAATAAGGGACAGATGTGTTTCTATGTATTTTTTGAGGGTTGCTAGGAAGGGAACCCTTTCAGCTAATTTCGGAATCTCATCTCGGAGGTAGCTTTTGCCTCCTTAGAGCACCTCTCCCCACAGCCCTCAACCACCAGAAGGATGGAATGCATACACTAGAAATGCCACCCACTAACTTGAATGAGGGAGCAAACAATAATACAATGGCCACCCATCAGCAGGAGAAATGATTATTGCAGTCACTTCCAGTAAGGTTAAATGAAGGGGAACCTTCCTATGCACAAAAGATAGAGTGAAGTGACTCCCTCCTGCTCTTCAAGAGATGATTAATGGGAGGCAGCCTAACAGACCATTTGTGGCGAGAGATCATAAACAGGACTATGGCTGTTGATTAGATTTCAAAACTTTGGTCTTGATCCTTTAACTGTAGAAAAACTCACCCTATGGTTAACATAACCAGAAGCAGGCAGAAGCCAAAAGATTCAATGAGAAGTCAAATGAGAAGTCAAATTGACAGCAAGAGAGTTTAACTTTTGTTAGCTTTTGTAGGATCAGGATCAGACAACTCGTCAATGTCAGAGTGCCCCCTCCACTTTTTTTTTGAGATTGGGGGGGGGGGTTCACTATATTGCCCAAGATTTCCATCTTTGAACTCATAATCCTTCTGCCTCAATCTCCCAAGTAGCTGGGATAACAGGCATGTGCCCCTGAGTCCCTGTGGAAGTCCAATAAACTCACTGTGAGTAGAAGATGTGGCACAGAAGTGGCCATTGTCAAGAGTGCTTTACATTTAAATGAAAGCATCTTAGTAAAGAGTTATTAACTAATCACCACACATTATACTTCCAGAAGGAAGTAGTTCTCAGTTTAGATGTGCAGAGATTCTTTATCTGCCTTATCAAGTTGCAGGCTTCTTTTATTCTATTCTTATTTTAATTACTAGACCTTTGAAAAGAATATTGCACCTTGCATGAGTAGCAGTTAGATGCTAATTCTGAAGATGATGTTAAAGTAGATGATAAACTGTACATGGCTCATTTTGAACTCAGAACTGAATCTTCCATCCCTGGGGAGGCAACAAAAGAAATTTTGGATGCAGCTTCATCCTCCATATCATGTAATATCTCCTTGATTATATGCACAAAACCTCATCTGATGAAAACTCAGTAGTGTACAAAGTGCCTTTACATAAAGTATAAGCCATCCATGGAATGCAACAGCAGTGGGAGGTCACAGGCAGGAGTAGTAGGAGTTGAAAAGACCCATCTTGATTGACAGTCGGTAAGTAAGCAAAGAGAAAGAAGGTCATTCCAGTTAGAAAAGGGGATGTGAGCAAGCAAGGGGAAGTCAGACAGTTTTCTAGTCAGATTAGAAAAAGTTAGGGCCAAAGATTCTAGAACTGGGTTCTGTTTACTCACCAGCAGAGAATTCAAAGAACATGGGAACGTCCATGTCCTCAGTTTATACATGGGTATACTTAGCCATCTCATAAAGCTACTTTATTATTAAATACAATTTGTGCATAAAAAGGTGCCTCTTCAACTGTAAAACCCTATGTTAATCTTATTACTTGCTTGTCTCATTCATTATAAAAGTAATAACTTTACAATTATCTCATTTATTTTAAAAGTAGTAACTATTTACTATTTGATCTCTATTGTTATATAAGGATATGTGGTATCTTTATTTTATAAGTGCCCCTGAGTTTAATCCCTGGTACACAAACACACACACAAAAAAAAAAAAAAAACACGAAAAGAAACTTTCTCTGAACTTGCTTTTTTTCACCTAATAATAGATCATCACTGCTTTTCTGGTCATTTTGGATTACCTGATGCTCTGTGATGGCTATAAACCCATACCCTACTGATGAGCAGCTTCTGTCTATCTATAGTTTATACCACTAAATACATACATTTATGCTTAAATAAGCATTTTGGTGAAAGAATTTTGACGTTCTAAAGGAATTGATGATTAAAAGTTAGGCAATTTTAAAATTGATAGCTATTGTTATCTTTTCCTCTAAAATTGAACCAATCTGTTATTAAAAAAATATATAGCACATGAGAATACCCATTTTTCATGAAATTTAGTTTTTAATTAAACTTTTTATTTTGAGATAACATAAATATTTCTCTTCTAGAAAACAGAAGATGAAATAATACATCCTATCTTATCTTCTAAGGAAGGATTATTCTGTTACACAATCAGATAAAACAATACAAAAAAAACTCCTCTAGGTCAATACCTCTGGTGTACTTGAACACAAAAATCCTCAACAAAATACCAAATAGAATCAATAATGTATAAAAGAATTACACAACATGACCAAGTGCATTTCATACCAATGTAGTTCAACTTTTGAAAACCTTTATAAAGATACCAGATATTCTCTTTTATTGCTGAGTAATATTCCATTGTGTGTATATGCCACATTTTTTATCCATTCATCTATTGAAGGGTCTCTAGGTTGGTTCCACAGTTTAGCTATTGTGAATTGTGCTGCTATAAACATCGATGTGGCTGTGTTCCTGTAGTATGCTGCTTTTAAGTCCTTTGGGTATAGACCGAGGAGAGGGATAACTGGGTCAAATGGTGGTTCCATTTCCAATTTTCCAAGAAATCTCCATACTGCTTTCCATATTGACTGCACCAATTTGCAATGGATGGAGTTAGAGAAGATAATGCTAAGTGAAGTTAACCAATCCCAAAAAAACAAATGTTTAATGTTTTCTTTGATATAAGGAGACTGATTCATAGTGGGATAGGGAGAGGGAGCATGGGAGAAATAGACAACCTCTAGATAGGGCAGAGGGATTGGAGGGGAAGGAAGGGGGCATGGGGTAATTAATGATGGTGGAATGTTATGATCATTACTATCCAAAGTATATATATGAAGACATGAATTGGTGTGAATATACTATGTATACAACCAGAGATATAAAAATTGTGCTCTACATATGTAATAATAATTGTAATGCATTCTGATGTCATATATAAATAAAAAAATACATAAAATTTTAAAAAGATACCAGATATTGAGATTTCCTGTGTCTTTACCCAGTTCCCCCCAGTGGTGACCTATTGAAAATTATAGCACAAAATCACCAGAATGGTAACATTGATATAGCCAAGAAGGAGTATTTCTGTCACTACAATGATTCTTCATGTTATCCTTTTATGGCCCCATCTACTTTCCTCTTCCCCTCTATCTCCTCTTTAACTCGTGGAAATGACTAACTTCCATCACTATAATTGTATAATTTCAAGAATGTTATGTAAGTAGACTCACAGAGTATGATTGGTATTTTTTTCACTGAGTAGAATAACCTTGATGTACATCCCACTTGTTGCTTTGATAGCATTCTTCTTTTTATTCTCCTTTATGTTGCTTTGGTAGTGTTTTCCTTTGTATTGCCCTACTGAGGGTCAATTTAGGCTATTATGAGTAAAGCACTTTTAGACTTATGTACAATAGGATGGTAAGAGCCACATCTTCGCCTTGTTCCCAGTGTTAGAGAAAAAATCATTATGTCTTTCACCATTAAGTAGATTCTTGGCTGTAGGGTTTTTGTAAGGTTGTAGTGCCCTGTATCAAGTTGAGGTGATTTCTCTTTATTTCTGACTTTCTGGAATTTTAACATGAATGGATGTAGGACTTGTCAAATGCATCAGTATGTATGACCATATAATTTATCTTCTTTTGCCTGTGAACATGGTAGATGACATTACACTGACTGATTTTCTTTTCTTTTTCTACAGTGCAGAGGATCAAACTCAGGGCCTTGCACATACTGGGCAAGTGTTCTACCCAGTCTGGTTTTCAAAGTTTGAGCTAACTTGGTATGAATTTCGGTCATGTTGTATGATTCTTTTATACATTGTTGATTCTGTTTGCTAATATTTTGTGGAAGATTTTTGTATCCAAATTCACCAGAAGTATTGATCTAGAGGGGTGTTTTGTATTGTTTTATCTGATTTGGAAACAGAATAATCCTTCCCTTAGAAGATAAGATAGGATATATTCTTTCATCTTCTAATTTTCTGGAAGAGATTTATAAAACTGGTGTTGATTCTTATTTAAATGTTTAGTGAAATCTTTCAGGGAAACCATCAGTGTTTGGAGATTTCTATTTTGAGAAGTTTTAAAATTACACATTTAGGGGCTGGGACTGTAGCTCAGTGGTAGAGCGCTTGCTTCACATGTATGAGGCACTGGGTTCGATTCGATCCACAGCAACACATAAAAACAAGTAATAAAGATATTTTTAAATATTTTTTTTAAAAAAGACAGGCTTTAAAAAAATACACATTTAATTTCTCATATAGTTATAGGGCTATTCAAATTATCTATTACATACTGGAATTGTACTACTTTATTTTTCAAGGAAGTGTTCTATTCATCTAAGTTGCCAAAATGGTGCATGTAGACCTAAGATTGATTAGAGACTTTTTCTCTATTCTAATATATGCATTAATTGACAGTGGAGAGTCAAACACCGAGATATGTCTTATTCCCAAACCAGTGAAAATTAATTCCACTACAGTCCTTGGTTCCCAGCCTTGAGCTGTAAAAGGCATTGTGAGCAGAACAAAGAATTAACAAAACTTAGTCACTGCTTTCAAAGAGTAATTAATATGTTACATTTTCATGATGATTTACAATTTTCAAAGCATACTGGCATTCAACAACCACTTATTGACCACCTTCTACCTTTCAGGTACAATGCCTGTTGATACACATAAAGTAAGTCTTTGTCCCTTTGTGAATTACATTATATATGTTTTCATCCCATTTCTTAAAATAAGGCTATCAAATAGAGGCTTCCAGTGTATAGTTAACTTGAGGACATTAGCACAACTAAAAGGCCAGAGAAAAGTTTCAAATGCAGATCCTATGACTCCAGTTACACAACATTATCAGTTGAGAGTCTCCAACTCCAATGCAATTCCAGAAGTTCCAAGAAGATTCTAGAAAAAAAGGCTAAGCTTTAGTGAAACAGCAGCCTCCCTTCTCAGGCTGCAGGAGGGGTAGCCTATGCCTGCTATTCTCCCTCTTCCTGATTTCCTCAGCAGTTGTGGATAATGTGGACATTTTGCCAATGATACTTTCTGGTGATGTGACTCATGCTTTGATAAAGACAAGTACATTGGCCACAATTCTGGGAGATGTTGAAGGGATCATCATACCTGTCAGTTAAATCCACAAACAGTGCTTAGCAGAATCATTTAAGTTTGTACAAAAATCTTTTCAAGGAAAATCCACCTAATATCTTAATATCATCCACTTCTCTGCCACTTCATGAAGTGATCATTGTTTTGGAATAAATTATTATAATATTAAAATATAGATTCAAATGTTATATTTTAGTTCAGTTTGTTTCCTCATTTATAACATATTGATAACTTTGTTTTCCTTCCTATGAAGTTTCAGTATAAAGTATGATATTTTCCCATAAATAATACCATCACATGCATTTTTTTTTACTTTGCCTGTTCTACAATGTGGTTCTCTTGGTTGATATGGGTATATTGAGATGTTCAAGTATCATACAATTCACCATTTAAAATATAAATTTCAGTGGCATTCAGTATAAAGTTGACCAATCATCACCAAAAGCATTTTAGAGCATTTACATCATCCCCCAAACAACTATTCTACCCCTCAGCTATCACCTCACAGCCCAAGCCAACCACTAAACTGCTTTCTGTCTGTTGTTTTACCTATAATGCACTTTTTCTATAAATGAGATTATATAATATGTGGAATGGCTGATATTTTAAGGGC
The DNA here is from genome assembly GCF_048772815.1 of Callospermophilus lateralis. Classification (NCBI taxonomy): domain Eukaryota; kingdom Metazoa; phylum Chordata; class Mammalia; order Rodentia; family Sciuridae; genus Callospermophilus; species Callospermophilus lateralis. The sequence continues at coordinate 35,764,721 of NC_135313.1, read as the reverse complement.
AGAAAAATCAATTTCACCTGGAGTGTATGTGTATTTTTTTTTCTTTTTTACAGTCCACTGGTAAAGCAGTATGTAGAGTAAACACCACAGCCTTTGTCTTAACACCTATGATCCCTAACTACCAGAGGCTCATCCTGAGTGTCACAGTCAGCACTGTTGGCTTTCTGGAAGCATGAATCTCCCTGCCTTCGGTTCCAATACTGCCTCATGCTCCATGTGTGAGCGCTTCAATTTGCTTCAGTTCTAAGCAAAACCTCTGTGTACATAAATATTCTGACAAGTTTTTCTCCTCCTTTAAACAGAATATCATATTTGCTCCTTTTTTCTTCTCTCTCCTTGCTTCCTCTGCCATCTGCTCCCACAGGAACTTAATTTGGGGGAATTTGAGACTCTTTCCAACATAAATCCCCCCCTTTAAATCTTGGTTGTCAGCAGCAGCAGCAGAAGAAGACGCTGTGAAGGTCCTAGAAGAGCAGTTGAAAGCTCCAGACAACCCTGATTGTTGACAGTAAGTGTGCTCGAGTTCTGTTAATATACCCTCTACAGGATGGCAGAGGAGTCTTGAGAAAGGAGTTTTCATCCAGAAGCAGCCGTGTGGTGTTTGAGTGATTTGATTTCACTCTCTGAGCAAAAATAATTCCTGTCAAGTTTTTTCTTTAGTAAGCAAGATGCACCTAAGTACAATCAAATGAGAAGTGAAAGGAATGTAAATTCCCATGCTATTACTGTCCAGTTATAGACCATTTCCTTCACCAGAGAAAACTCAGTCAGTCATCCCACCACTGCCCAGGCTGTTGCTGTTCTGATCTCTAGTATTACAGAGGAGTTTTTGTTTTTGTTTTTGTTTTCCTGTTCTGAGCTTTGTAGACATTGAATCACATAAAATATACTCTTGTGTCTGGTTTCTCTTACAACATAATGCTTTTGAGATTCATCCATGTTGTGTGAATCAGGAGCTCATTCCTTTTTATTGCTAAGTAGTATTTCACTGTATGAAACATTTTGTACATTGTATAAAATATGTAGAATTTTGCTACCCATTCTTCAGTTGATTGACACTTGGGGTTTTTCTATTTAGGGCTATCATGAATACATCTGCTATGAAGGGGTTAACAGAACTGTATGAGAATCTTGTATAGAACTCTAACAAGAGTCTTTCTGTGGATATGTGTATTCATTTCTCTTGAGTAAATACTAGGATGGCTATTCTATTTTTTAACTTTATTTAAAAATGATTTTCCCCCAAAATAGTTGCACCATCTTATAATGCTTCTTGCAGCGTATAACAGTTCCAGTTGTTCCACAACCTAAGTAGCATTTGGATAATTCAATTATTTTAACTTTTGTTATTCTAGTAGATGTGGAGTGATATGTCACTGTGGTTTTGATTTGTATTTTTCTGATATTTAAAGATGTTGAGCACCTTACTGTTGGATACATTGTACACTTGTTTTTTTTTTTTAATCATGAGTTTGCTTCTGAAAATCCAGAGACACGGGAAGGTGATTTTTTGTCTTTCCATTATAATAATTGAGCTTTTCTCTTTTTTGTTTTGTTGCTAATGGTAATTAAGCTGTAACACAAAATGGAACTTGATCTTAAGCTATAGCAATTTCAAAATGGTTAAGTCTAAATATTTAGAATAAATTAATCAAATGGCTACTATTGCACAAAAGATTCTGTATATAGAAGATAAATTTTTAAATGTTCCATTTAAAATAGCTACAACAAAGATTGCCTTCAAAACACATCACAAGAATAGAGTACAACTTCAGATAATTCGGAAAGATGCCTTGAATGAACATTCTCATCTTCAGGGAAGCACAAAGCTGCCTTCACAGCTGAAGAATTGAAAAGATGAGTGAGATAGCTTATCAGTAAAGCTTTTAGCAGAGTCTGAAGTGATTGGAAAACATTCAAAATGATAAAGAAAACCAGATTAAGCCTTGGGGTAGACACTAAGGATGAATAATTGAATTGCTGTTCTTACATAGTCAAAACTGGAAAATGGATTTAATGACTGCATTAGAAAACAGGGACTTCTTAGAAGGTGCATCCAGAGGAGTTCTGAAGAAACTGATGCAGCTGAATTAAACTTTTAATAACTGTTCAAGAAAATAGAAAACAACTGTACACTACACTGAATAGGAGAAAACAATTGATATATATTTAATGATTACATTAAAACCTCTAAACCAAACATCTTTGTTACAATCAGGTAAAAAAAAAAAAAAAACTAGAGATTATTTTTTTCAATTCCTTTCTGAAAGCTCATTGAGGAAATGAATTTTCAACAAACTTATAGATAATTTATCGTAGAAGAGTAGAAGAGAATCTTTTCATAAAAGGTAAAAAGCAATCAGCCCTGCCTATAAAGAGCTGGACACCTATAAAATACAAGCTAAAATTTCTTTCAGAAAAAGTCAAAGGAATCATTCACTATTATCAAATACAGCTTTGGTGGTTGAGCGAAACCTTGTAACTTAGAAAATGTGTACACTGGGCAAAAACTTAAGGAAGAATTTAAATGCTTCAAACACGCTTATATATACTATGTCCAAAATGTGGTAGTAAGCCAAAGAACACTTCTATGGAATCCTCTGGACAGCCAGGTCTCTAAGGAAGAATGAAAATCAGGCTGTGATAGGATCTGGGGTCCTACCCAGTGCCAGTTTTGGTGCAGATCCCATTGACCCAGGATTAAGACCACACCACCTGACCAATTCTGTCCTAATTTCTCCATAAAGCAGAGCTTGTCCCAGAGTTCATCACCCTGGTAGATACTTAGACATTTTTAGATTCATAACACACATACATATTCATGCAACTCAACAGTAACTTGATACAAGAGCCCTCTGCCTCACTGACCTACCACATGGGTGTCAGGGGTTAATTACTGAGAAAGAAAACTAAGGAGGAACTTCTCAGAGATCACCGATACCTAAGGATTTCCTTGGTCCAGCATATCCTCCACCAATAACAAGAAATTTCTCTACAACTTTTGGGTTTGGTCTTCTGCCACACCATCTGGAAACAGAAGTGGGTTGTCTTTAAGCTGATCCCATCTTGCAACCAGTCTACTTTTGGAAATCCAGAGCCACAGAAAGGTGCCTTTTATTGTGTCTTGCTAATGTAATTGTGATTTTTTTCTTTTGGCTTTATTGCTAAATAGCAATTAAGTTGTAATACAATGGCTTGAATGGAAAACATAATTTTTAAAGGAGTGTTGTATAACTATAAATAAATAAACCTTAATTGCTTCCATTTTTTCTATTTGTAGGTGATATAATTAACATATGTGTTGCTATTGACATGTTTACTGAAATACTCCAGAAGCACAGCAAGAATTTTTTGTCTTCTAAAATAAATTTGATGTTTTTCTCATTTTATTGCTCTTATTTTTAGTAATTACACAATGTCTCAAATGGAAATGTGATAGAATTGCAATTTCTGGAATGGTATTTTATAATTATACATTATATAAATGTGCACCATATTAGTAAATTGTTTCTATCACTTTTTTCAAACTTTTTTAATTGTCAAAGGACCTTTATTTTATTTACTTATTTATATTTGGTGCTGAGAATTGAACTCAGTGCCTCACACATGCTAGGCAAGTGCTCTATTGATGACTACAACCCCTAACCTGTTTCTGTCTTACTTGATTTCTAGCTAGCGCCTAAATCCCTTCTGTTCTTCTAGAAACACAATTTTATCTTCTACAGGATGTTTTGATTTTCTTTTTTAGTCATATTTTGGATATGAGGTGTCTTCCTCAAAGCTGTTGTGTTAGTGCAGGAGGTGGAATAATTAGAGAGCAGTTAACCTAACCCAGTGGATTAATTTATTTGATGGATTAATAATTTGAATGGACCAGGTGGCAATTGCAGACAGGTGGGGTGTGGCTGGAGGAAGTAAGTTACTGGGGGTTTATAATATCTTTGGGATTGTATCTTATCTCCCTGACTACTCCCTCTCTCTGCTTTCTGGCTGCCATGAGCTGACAGCTTTCCTCCCCTACCCCCCATGCCCTTCTGCCCTGAAGTTCTGCTCACTTTGGGCTCAAAGCAATAGAGTCAGCCAACCATGGACTGAGACTTCTGAAATTGTGTGCCCCAAATAAACTTTTCTTCCTCTAAGTTATTCTTGTTGGATGTTTTGGTCACAGTGATGAAAACCTGACTAACACATTACTGTAGAGCTAAAGTTACTATATATTTTTTTTGTCAAAAAAGTACCTGACTGACAGATTACTTAAAAACAGAATTTATTGAAAAGTCAAATGTCAAATCTCAGTATAAATACAGAACTGAATATAAGCATACAGAACACTAGATAGTCCAAAAATCTTGTAAATCTGGCTTTCGTACGTTTAAATAACTTTTTGATATGTCACATGCTCATTAAATTGTTTGTAGTCTAAATTTGGAGATCATGTCCGTAGTAAATACAATTTCACCATGTTGAATTCTAAGGCTCAACACAACCATGTAGATTCTGGGTGGCTTACCCCAAGAACTGAGTTTGCTTTCCCTTCTTCTTTAATAATGCTCGACTATTCTCATAGAGACTGTTCCCTTCCTATAATGACCACATAACATACTCTATTTGCCTAAATATATTCTCCACTTGACCCTTCCCCTGATCTGACCTCATTAAGCTACTTTTGTTTTAATGGCTCATTATAATTCATATTTCTTTGACTATGTTTCCTTCACTAGTCTTTGCAGACTCCCTTTCCTAGGTGCTAAAGGAATTTTGTCTTCTACTACTTTCACACAAGAAACCATTCTTCATTTTCTCTTAACTGTGAGGATTCCTCTTTCATGCCCCTGGGGCAGGAGTCTCTGCCTATCTCTCAGCCTCTGTTCCATGTCACAGGCTGAAATTTCTTTTAGGGTACATCCATATATTATAGTAGACCATTCAAGTGGGCAACTCACATCTCAAGGTAAACTCAGAAGGAAGTCTCTCATCTCAATAGGTCCCAAGAAGGGTTGTTTTCCGACAAAAGTAACTAAGCAGGAGTGCTGGTGGCAAAAGACAGACTTCAATTCCAAACTTTTGGGACTTTACCCTGGTTAGCATTGCTCTTAAGATGTCAGATATTCTCCCATAGTAGAATTTTACTATCATTGGCCAAAATTCAACTGTGCTCTATCTATAAAACTATTCATGTTTATAAAACAAAAACCGTGAAAATGACCCTGTGCTTGGTGATACTGGTTAAGTTGCTTAACCTCTCTGAGCTTCAGCTTCCTTAGGGGTATACATAATAATGTCCACCCAACTTACAGGATTGTTTCAAGAACTTTATGAAGTGAATATTTGTGTCCTTCCAAAATTCATATGTTGGACTCTTTCCCCTATGTGATATTGAGAGGTGGATCTTTGGGAGGGAATTATGTCATGAGGGTGGAGTCCTCATGAATAGGACCAGTACCCCCATAAGAGATCCTGGAGATCTCTCTAGTCCTCTTTCTGCAATGTAAAAACACAATGAGTAACTAGCACCTATGATTGGAAAAGGCTCTCATTAGACCATGTTGGCACCTGATCTCCAGCTTCCAGCCTCTAGAAATTCGAGAAATAAATTCTGAGTGTTGTCTATAAGTCACCCAGACCTTGACACTTTGTTATAACAGCCCAAACTAAGAGGAAGCTCAAATGCAATGTTATCCTTCTCACATACTCTGGTCTAGCCAAATGTGCTGACCCACCATTCCCAGGTGAGTTATCAAACCTCCTGGTCTCTGACGACTGCTCATTCTGCCTCCTTATTGGCCCAGCAAGTCCTAATCACTTGCAAAGCTCCAGTTCAAATTCAATACTCTCTGGTAAACCTTCTTTCACTCCCAGTTGAGCAATAACAGCTGCCTTCTCTGGGCTCCATTGCAATGCAAGTGTATCTCAAGCCAGAACCACAACATGACTGTCTCCACATCCACACCCTTAAGTGGACCTCTAACTCCATGAGCAAGTGTCTCCGTGCTGTTTTTATCTATTACCTCTCACATTTTAGAGTCTACCACAGAACTTGGCACATAGTTGACATTCAATAAATATTGCTGACGGTTAAAATTATGTCTTTAATCCTATTACCAACAGATGTCTAAATCCACCTGCTAACCAATGAAAACATAGCCCATTGTAGAGAAATTAGAACAACACGGGCACTTACTCTACCACTACAGCTTCCACTTGTCATAGCTATCAGAAAATCAAGATGCTGTTTCAGTAGCATATGGGAAGATTTCCAAACCAGGAATTTCTAACAGACCCTTATGGTTCCTCATTGGATTATGTTAACTTGCTGTTGACCTATTTGCATTAAAGCAACTAGATCCTCCCTTACTAATAATTCAGCTGCATTAATTTTTCCATCTTCAGGGTACTGAGTATTCTCTCTCTAAACCTCAGTACTCAGGGTTTGTGAAATAGGATATTCATATTAAAACCACCAAGAATTTGTGGTTACATGGCTTTCAGTATACCAGGAATGGAGTTCACATTTTTAATGTGTCTCAACCCATGTTGTTTGTATACTTCTACTTGGTCATGTCTGAAATAAATTTTCAGAAATCTAGGTATTCATCATAGACCATAAAGAAAAATAAATTAAATTATGATTTATTTCTGGGTAATAAGTAAGCTGAGGATGATGTGTTCCATCTTTTGATGGAATGCAAATTTACCATTAAAAGACAAATTCTTCACTTCCAAAGTTTGAATAGGGTGGTGCTTTAAAAAGCATTCCATCTGGTTAAATTTAGGGTGCTGAAAAAAGCCCACTATAAGAATATTCTCTGGCTCTGGACCCGTAACATTTTTACTTGATTATGAACTGGATTCACTTTCATTTACTTGAAGCACTTCCACATCGCTATTTTTTTCCCTTCTGCAACAAGGCAAAGTTGTCACCATACACGTTGACTTTGGTAATATTGTCTTCTCTGAATAATGCATTTCAGATGCATTATTGCCAATAAAAGGAAAGCGTGTCTGTACTGGCTGACATTTTTAGAGGATGTTTCTAAAGGGTTTATTTTTTTTTCTTTACTTACTCACTGGGCCTTTTCTTCTCTGTCTCATTCCCCTTTTCTCTCCTGCCCCACAATCTACAACCTGAATCTTGTCCTATTGTCTTAATCCTGTTTTATGCTGCTTTAATGGAATACCATAGATTGGGTAATTCAGAAACAATAGGTTTATTTGGCTCATGGTTTGGAGGCTGGGAAGTTCAAGACTGAGGGGCTGTCCCTGGCAAGAGCTCTTTGGTGCACCATAACATAGCATTCCATGGATAAGAGAGCTGAGGCAAGAGGGGGCCAAACTCACTGTTATAATAAACCCACTCTTATAAGAATGAATCCACTTCCAAGATAATCCATTCATGAGGGATGAGCCCTAATTACCTTATGACCTAATTACCTCTTGACTGTTCCACCTCTCAGTACCGTTCACTGGCTTTAACTACATTAAAAGTGGTTATTTCAGACAAGCCAAGTAGGATCAAAAACTGTGTCTCAACATAGACACTATGATATTATGGGAGAAGACTGGATTTTGGAATTATAGAGACTTGCCATTTTTTAGGCTTAAGACCTTGGACAAGTTATTCAAAATCACTTTGTCTTAGTTTTCCAGTACCTAAAATGTAGATGTGAAACCCCACCTTATAGAGTAGTTATAAGAATTAGAAATGATATGTATTATCTGCCTGGAATAATTAATTGCCCAATAGATGCAGCCTATTATTGGACTCGGTTATTTGTTATTTATTGACTCTCTAGATCAACCCATTTATCATTTTATAACATAACTTCTTGCTGGGCATGGTGGTGCATGCCTGTAATCCCAGCAGTTCAGGAGGCTGAGGCAGGATTTTGAGTTCAAAGCTAGCCTCAGCAATAGCAAGGCGCTAAGCAACTCAGTGAAACCCTATCTCTAAATAAAAATACAAAATAGGGCTGGGGATGTGGCTCAGTGGTTGAGTACCTGAGTTCAATTCTAGTACCCCCCAAAATAAAACAATAATAATAGTTATTATTATTGTTGTTGTTTCTTGAGACTCTACTATGGACCAAACACTTTTCTAAATACTTATGGATAACTAGACAATAGGATATAGGTTTTCTTTATCAAGAAATTATGGCACAGAGAAATGGCAGCTATTCCCTACCTCCTCAAAAAATATCATTATTCTTGTGGGAAAGAGAATTTGCCTAACCCCCATAAATACAGTCAAGATGGATGTAAGCCAATCATGAGAAACCCATTCCCCTTTGCCAATGACCAGTAAGATGGATATGTAATTTAGTCCTGGTCAATGAGATTTAAGCCAAAGTGGACTTTAGAGTCTTCTGACAACAATTTTCTCCCACTGTAAGAGAAATGGAGGAGGAGAAAGGCCTCCTTCCCTCAAACCTTGTTTTCCCCTGGAAAAAGACCAAATGTTGGCGGTAATATCATGCCTGGTGGCTTCAACAGTTCATCTTCAGACCAGGAGGGGAGATACAGTTAACTTACTCAGAAAGAGAAAGAAAAAAAGATCAAAGATCCCTGATCATTGGTGAAGTTGCTAAACTGCAAAGCAAACCTGGTACCATCTATTAATGGACTTGGCATTCACTAACAAGTTTCTTAGGTTTGGGGACAGAAGCTTGAAACCAGATAGTATATGAGAAAGGAGGCAGTGGAAACACCACTCATTACTTCACTAACTAACTTTTATTAGATATATATTCAACCAATTCCTACAACTCTTTGAAACTCTACCCTGCCTCCATGAAAAGGAGGCAAATCCAAAGGGTTACACTGCCTAAGAAAATTATTCTATCATTCTATTCACAGCTGGCTCTCTGCTCCCTCTGCAAGCAGAGAAGCAAAACCCTTTTGCTGGTAGCACACCCCAGATGCTCCCAGAAGGAGATTAAACTCCTGCCTACAACCGAGAGCTACATTTCAGGAAAGAAACAAGCCATATACTAGCCAGTATTTTTCCAGCAATAATTTTCCTTATCACAGAAGAGAGGCCTAGGTTCTCAAAACATTTTCATTTTCTCAAGGTTCAGGCCACCACAATGAACTTATTATTTCTATTCTGTTTTAGGATGTTGTTGGAACAAAACTATTTGGAGATTGTTTTATTCTTAAATACAATATAAGTGAACAGCCAAAAGAATCTGACAGTTCCCTTCTATGAATGTGCTGTAAAAATTGCAGTATTTCCATAGGAATGTGATTAATGTCAAGCTATGGAGCCAATGATGTTGCTCTCCTGCTGCCTTCCCACCTGTCCACTGCCAGGTGAGCATATCCAGCCACTGTTCTCTCTGTCTGATTGCCAGATGATGCTTTCCTGCTGATCCATCCACATGCTTGGTGGTATCTTCATAAGCTTTCACCACCTGTTAAGAACTGGCTTCTCAACACTTTGTTTCAAGTGTATTTTTTTTTTTTACTTTGGACTTGATTTTTAATAAAGGTCCTATCAAAGAAGTACCATTTCCCCAAGGAGTCCAATAGCAAAATGCAATCCCCATTGGGAGTAGCAATCAGTGATGGAGATGATCAAGATTAATTCAGATTTTTTTTTTACAAATTACAATTGTCTCTTTTATGATTTCCCCTCCAGAATCACCATTTAAGTGATACGACAGACAGAAAATCTATTCTTCTCATTTTATGATAAATTCAAGGCTCTGAAAGATTAAACAACATACCCAATCCTCATAGCTGAAACTAGAACCCAGGATTTTTACCTCCCTATCTCATACTACATCACTTGCATAAAGTACAAGTAAAACAACACAAAAGAATGTTGGGCTTTTCTAGGTTATTTTGCAAAAGAGAGTGTGCCATAAAAGAAGGTCAAAATGGTCATATTGAAGGACCACACTAAGATGTCCAAATACAGAAATAATTTTTTAAAAGAGCAGACACAAAGCATGATTATATATATGTATGTATATAATGTATATACTGGGTGTAAGTTCTGAGAGCCACAGTCTCACCTGAAATCCAGTGAGGTTGATGCATCCACTTCCCACCAGGAAAATAGTGGCCCTATGCAAATTAGCACTTTGCCAGCCAGCTGAGTTGGTGCAGAAACAACTGGTCTGCAGTCAGCCAGAAAGAAAAACAGAAGCCAAGGTGCATGGTGTTACTTTTCCCACACTGAATGAGGCATTAACTTCCAAATCTCTGACCCTTTAAATCTGTGTGACAATAATTAATGGGAGAAAGATAACTAATATTTACATTTGCAGTCAAAGCCTCAGCTAATAAGAACACAAGTTATGTAAGGAGACTTGAGAGGCTCACCATTTTTTACATTTGTTTCCGGCAGGTGAGACATTAATTTCTTTTTCACTATGCTTAGAGCCCCTGCCTATTCCAGCAATGCTGTCACATACCATGTGGGAACAAATAGTTGGGAGATCTCAGTGAACAACAGTGAGAAATGTTCAACTTTGAGGACTCACCATCAGATAGAGGCCGTAGCCTGAAGTGCAGAGACGCTTCACTTATCCTAATAAATGCATATTGCTGTGCTGTGTGTATCCTAACCTTGTCTTGGATCATTGGCAACTCCTGGATACCAGTGCCACACACTCTTCAAGAAGTCACTTTCCTCCTCTGGGTTCAAAATTTCCCTTTGAAAAATAGCTAGTGTAAACTAGAAGTTGTTTCTATCATCAAAATCACTTGCACCCAAGTATTTTATATATACAAACCCTCAAAACCTTTACACCCAACTCCCCAATTTACTGAATAAAAGGGTCTGAAAGGAATCTGGTATTTTTAAGAAGTTTTCCAAGTAAACATGATGCCCAGCCCTGGCTGAGAACTATTAGATTACTTTGTATTGTTATTGAGCTGAATTAGACAAGCTCTAGACTTCCAATGATCTCTCTATTCAAGAACAGAAGTTATATTGCCTGTAACAAAAACCAAAGTGGATGCTGAATCATGTCTATACAGTCCTTTCAGATAAACCATAAGATGACATGAGTGGGTCTGGTAAGAAAAAGTTATGGAGCGCATGGGCATCCAAATTTTTCAGAAGAGTAATCTCGGTCCATAAAATACCAAACACATTTAAATTATATTTTACTGCAAGATGGTTTCTCTCTTTCACCTCTACCACCCTTTCTTTGATTTTGTGATAACTTTTCTTTTAGGGCCCTGCTTATTCCTTTCTTTGGGGAGAGCAAAATAAAGGTGAGAAAAAAATGAGTTTTTAAAACCAGTTATTCTTTCCTTCTATCATAATTTTTAGCAAAAAGTAGCCTCCTTACCCTAGCCCCAACTCAATCTTAAGTCCCCAATTCAACTTGACGGTTCAGCCCCACACAATTCCTCACTTCTATATCTCTCACTCATCAAAACTACTCAATACTTACAGAGAGACTGGAGAAAAGAGGGAGAAGTCTGCCTTTCAGTTTGATTTTTGTCTCACCTTTAAAGATTTTGCATTATTCTCAGTTTGAATCCTTCTCCAGACTTTCAAATAGAAAAGCCCAGAATTTAATCTCAGGTTTTTGTTTTTCTCAGTGATTTCCAACCATGTAAGACTAAAAAAAAAAAAAAAGAAAAAAGAAAAAAATCTCTGGTAAAAGAAAGGATTAGAATTTGTTTCAAGCTTCAAAAAGTGGCAAAGTAAGCAACACAATAACTTCATTCAACAAGAATTTCTGGAACTCCTATCATGTGCCTGGCACCATGCTAAGTGCGATGGATACAGCAGTGAACAAGAACGAATTTCCAAAATTTTGGCACTACTAAAAGCAAGGACTCTTTTATATAAGGTAGTTATGACTTATAAAATATCAAAACAGTGTCTTACATTTATGTAGTGCTTTATACATATGCCACCATTTGACATTTATAATAACCTCTGGGGCAGACAGGCAAGTATTATAATTTTCATTTTATATTTACTAATGGTTAATATACACTAGGCACTTAAAATTATAATACTAATAACAACCTATTTGATGCTTTCCCCTATAAGGCACTGTGTGAAACATTTTAGAGAGATTTGTCTTACTTTGTCATGATTTTTATCCTCACTTTATATTTAGAAACTGGAGCTTAGGAGAGGTCATGTAGTGAGTGATGGGAAAGAGCCAAGACTCAAACCCAGGTCTGTTTTCCAGAATCTGTGTGCTTAACTGGCTTGCTGAATGCAGGGGGATTACGTGGTTTGTCCAAAATAATCTGGCCGCTCGGAATGGATTTTGACCCATAAGTTCTGTTTCCTTTTATATTATAAATAACTCCACATATAAATATCGACTGAAGATACTCTCTACAGAACCAAACAGCCTGCACACAGAGGAAAGATTCCATGGTTTTTAATTTCAATAAATGGACTTTAAAGAATGTCGCTCCTTTTAGGGAAGGAGTCCAAAGTCCTGCCGTGTCTGTTAATAAGCTATATTAATTATTTGCAAACATGCAAAATGCAAATAATTTTAGGCGTTTTTTTTTTTCAAAGAATTTTTCCCAGAAGCAAGCTAGGCACAGCAGAAAAATGGAGAGTTAAGAGGGAAGTTAATAGAATCTGTACATTTCTAAAAGAAGCGAAGGACTATGATGCTTACCACCAGACTTCCACAACTACTTAAAAAGTGTGACAGAAAGAGAATGGCCAAAAACTGAAGGCAAGTGTTACCAAGAGCCTATTAAGCACAAGAGAATATGATCTTGAAATGAGTAATTTTTCAAATTATGACAAATACAGTTTACAAGGAAACCTCTAAGGATATAGGGAAAGTTGAACATTTTATTTAGCATTCATATTTTCATCAAACGTGGTACAATTAGCATCCTGGCCAAAAGATGTCGGGGCCCAACCCTTCATTTAAAAAATAAAAGGAAAAGTGAGGAAAAGCAGCTTAGCAATTATTCTCCATGGGAAAAACGCCTATAAAGTAAGTGCTCCTCATAAATTATTTGCAGACATGTCCATATTAGAATGAAATAAGATCTTTCAGAAGATAACACACCTGTGCCATGGATAATTGCCCTCATTCACAAATAATAAGTGGTCTACCAGATGTTTAGCCCCACACAGACATATGTAAGGCAAAGCAGTAGGAGAGGGTGTCTTAGCTCCGACCAGAGATGATCTTTTTCATCCTTTACAAGCTCTCATGCTGTGTCATCAGCTTATCTAGTAAAGTAGCCAAAATCATAGAGGATTCCAACTGTTAAGCACTAACATTTCATCTCCGTTATTTAAATTACACAGAAATTCAAAGGCTCATTAAAAGTCTCGAGTCTGGATTAGATACCCATATTTCTTTAATTTACATTTTTCATCTGATTGATGTAAACTTGATAAAGATTCTTAAATTTCGAGGGGCTGGTTAAGATGAAATGGGCATTGCGAAGCTAAGTAGAAATTCAATATATGAAGAGAAACAACTTTAATGAATATGATTCAGTTTGGGAGACTAAATATTTATTTGTTATTCAAATAATGGTGACATATTTACCTTTTTTTTTTCTTGGAAATATTCAATGTACCAAAACATACCCTCTAAAATAAAAGCTAACTTAGCTATAAACTCAAGAAGTTCTTAACTGGTGGACTATTGGTGTTCAGCAGTGGATTGAGTAATTTTACAAGTTACATTTTTGAAGAACTGTTCAAAACAGTTGAACCCTTCAGTTTAAATGATGTAATAGTACTGTGCATCTTATATAACAGTAGGGTGGTGACATCTCATAGATAAATAATCATTATAATCACAAAGTTACTCTCAAAAGTAGAATTATAATAGCATATAAACATCTTTGTAGGCATGCTGCTGGATAATCAAGATCAGTATAACATCTTATTCATTGATATCAAATCATTAATATTGTGTGAAAACAGGGTTGTTTTCCGTAGTAACAAATTCAGAGAAGAACAAAGCCATCCCCAAGCATCTAGAGGTGGTGCTACTAATTGCACATCTACAATATTGACATGAACTATTCTTTCCTCTCTTCCCTTGGGAACTGCTCCCAGTAATTCACAGGTGTTTGCATATATTCCTGAGGGCGTGTGACTGGGAGCAGTGTTTACATGTATTCACACACACACGTTGATACTTCTACATGGTTCTGCTACCAGGACAAATTTCACTAGCCTAGGAGAGGACACCAGACCTAAGCCAGGCCAATCAGTGTCCTTGAAAGAGAGAAAGCTTCCTCGTTTGAAAGAGAACTTAGGGGCCAAAGATACAGAAGAACCAAGTCTTCAAAGAAAAAGCACAAACCCATAGGCAGAAAGAAACTGGGATGAGAGGCCGAGAGAGTCCCTAGGCATCTCTGGTCTCTGGTTTTAGCCGCTCCAAAGACTGCCAAATCCCTCTTCTCCTGTAGTTTGATTGTGCAAATTGTACTCATCTTCTATGAAATAATAGTTTACTTCTCTGCCCTAAGCAAACTTGACTTCTGTAGCATATAAAGAGACCTAACATGTCATATTATGCAACATAGAAATGAACTTTTAAGCATTTTCTTTAAAAAATTATGGTGGATTCATATATAATGTACTACTCTACCACAATATAAGCAAAGATTTAGAGGTGAAACTGAGCATGGTACATTTAACGAAAGAAAAGCAAGTATCACCAGAATGCACAGGTTTTGCCAGAGATGAAGGAAGTAGCTTTATCAAGAGTCCAATCAAAGAAAAGTACCAATAACACAAGAGTATTGTATGGGGCAATAACTTCAGTTTACACATAAGGAAGGGAGTAACACAATGAAGACTGTGCTTGAAGAAACTGCAGGTGAGGGATTAAAGACAAAAATAATAGGCAAAGGTAGGCATCTACACATGAGACCTATGGCTGTGGGACTGAGGAGAAAAGAAACCAAAGAAGTCTATATTTCACAAGAACAATGGATTATCAGGCGGTAGAAACTGATATTCATCCATTATATGTCACTCTTGGTTTTAAGTACTTATTTCTCCATTTAAATGTGCATATACCTATACACAGACATATCTACACTCACACAAATACATATTTTAATATTCACCACCATCTTACATAATATAATCCCTGTTTGAACTGAGAAAAAATGAAGCTCAGAGATATTACCTTGACAAGTTTACGTATAAAGGGAGAGAAACACAGAAAGAGATTCAAATTGAAATCTGTCTGACCTATTTTACGATACCTCTCAAGCCTAATTAGATTCAGAAAACAAAGGAAAAGAAGAAGCTCACATAAAGTGGAAACAGCTTGAAGGCAGTTGAAAAAAATTCTAAATAATCTTCCTTAAAGTAGCGTATGACCTCAGACCAACAAAACATTAGCTTTGAAAGTTTGTGCACATCAGAAATAAATGTGAAAACAACAAATACATGTCACAAAGTCATGAGAGCAATTGTTACTAGTGGAAACTGAAAAAAGAAGAAGAAGGAAAAAGGGTTGTATAATCCTATATAGGAGGAAAGTTGAAATATATGTTATTCTTTAAGCTTAGCAAGGCCAGGAATTATGTCTATTTGGTTCAGTCCTATAACCCAAGGATTTAGCACAGAACCTATCATATACTTCAATTAGTATTTTTAAATTTAGGTTTTTTAATTGGAAAAAGACTTTGAGAGTTTAGGTAAAATCAAGAGGTAAATTCAGAATGGTCTACTCTGCAGAAGATAACAGACAGGAGAAATCATGGTGGAAGGGTGGAAATCCAAGGAGGGTATTAAAGCCCTGGAGAGGCATCCTTGTTACTTTTCTTTGAAAATTTCTGCATGTTAAAGAAGAAAATGCCCTCATGCAAAGCTGCAAGAAGAAAATATTAAAAGCATGGATTTCTCAAGCTTTTTTCATGCCGATTTCTTCCCATGATATTTACACTTGGTAAATTCAGGTGCTGCCTCTTCCTGGAAAAGTTCTTCTCAGTTGCCAGCGTCAGGCAGGCAGCAGCTGGACAAATCTTTTATTTGGGAGGGGTTTTTTTTCTGCCCTTTCCAGTGGATCGTCTTTCCACTGAAATTCCACAATCTGCCACAGATGATGTGTTGATGGCTCAATAGTCGATACAATGTCACTATCTAGATATGGGACTCGGGGCAGTTGATCACTACCCCAGAGCCTCAGTTTGCATGAGACAAAAGAAAGACACAAATTTTTTGTTTCAAAGGTGAATAGATAGTTCAGAATATTTTTTCTTACCTAAGTATATTAAGAAAAGTTTCCCAAGGCTTAGGTGCAAGGCTATGCATATTGTCATCCTCAGTTAGACCTGAGCAGAGGTCTACAAGTAAAAATGTGGGAAATAACCTGATGAACCTAATTCATAAAGAAAATAATATTCAATACATTTAGTTGTTTTCAGAAAAAAAAAATTAGCAGTAACTTCCAAATGTAGCTCACTATGCAATACTGTCTCCTTCCCCTAAAAAAATAAACAATTAATAATAAAAATTAAGCTACCCAAATCAATGAATTGAGACAATAAAAATGATGTGCATTGCCATGTCTCTGTGGATCCTCAGAAGCTTTCTTAAAGTCCTGGAAATTTAAATTCTAAGTAAAAATAGTAAGTAAAATATAAAGTTCTGTATCAACTGATAGTATCAAATCAAATTATTCACTTGAATTTTATTCTAAATCCTTATATTACTTAAAACAGTAATTCTCAAACATTAGCACACATCAGAATCATCTGGAGGACTTATTCAAAGGCACATTGCTGGGTCCCATCCCCAGGGCTTCTGATGCAATAGATCTGGGGTAAAACATGAAATCTGCATATGTAACAAATTCGCAAGTGATATTGATGCTGCTGATCCAGGAAGCACTCTAAGAATTTAAATTATAATTACTAGGTGATTTTCAAATGGAACTTATAGTAGGTAGAATAACGGCCCTCCAAAGATGTCACATTCTAATTCCTGGAATTTGTGAATGTGTTAGTTTGCAAGGCTAAGGAAAATTCAGGTTGCAAAAGCAGTTAAAATTTCTAATCAACTGACCAGGAGATGGAAGAACAGCCTGAATTATTCAGGTGGGTTCCAGTGTCATCTCTAGAGTCCTTAACTGTGGAAGAAGGTGCCCGAAGGGTGGTGACAGTTGATGTGATAGAAGACCTCTACCAGCCACTGCTGGCTCTAAAACTGCAGGAGGACCAGCAGCCAAGGAATGTGGCAGTATATGGGAACTACAAAAAGCCGAGAAATAATTTATCCTATGGAGCCTCTAGAGCAAATGCCTGTTGGAACCCCATTATTAGCCCAGTGAGGGGGCCCATCATGAACCTCTCACCTCTAGAACTATAAGATAATAAACTTACATTGTTTTAAGCCATTGAAGTTGTGGCAACTTATTCCCATAGCAAAAAAAAAAAAAAAAAAAAAAAACAATATAGGATCGTAAAAATTGGGTTTTGATGAAACATTCCAGAAAGAGTAATTTCTTGTGGAAAAAAAATAGCAACAGATTTGAGGTAGGCTTTCTCTTCCTCCTTGTACTCCCCCACCCCAGTAGGAAAATGCTGTGATATAAAAAAACACTAGTCACAAAGCAGCTGACCTGAAATGTGAACCCTGGAGTCTTGGACAAACCACTTAACTATTTCGGCCTCAGTTTACCCATCTACAAAAAGAAAGTGTGGAACTTGATAAACAATAGGCCATTTCTTGAATCCTAAAGTTCCAAGTCTCTTGCAGAGGCCTCTGAGTAAGACTGACCTAGGAACACTGGGTCTTCTGAGAATAAGATAATATTTATTGTTGACACAGTCAAAAATATTTTTACTTTTAAGGCCTTAATCCCTGGGAAGGAATTGTTCAGATTATCTCCTCCAGGCCAATTAAAAGTTTGTCTCTGTAGTCTCTCCAAAGTTGCCACATCACCTTAATGAAACAGGTTTCTAAACTAAGAAGGAAAGTTCTGCTATCTTAAACACTGAATTGAAAAATAACAAAACTCATAGATTTAGCCTAATGACTAATGGTCTATTCTAAAATAAAAGTTTCCCTGAAACAACATTATTTTTCCAACTAAATTTCATAAATCTGTAGCCAATAATAAAGGGGGTTGGGACAAGTTAAGGAGTTCAAAAAATATATAAAAACAAATTTAGAAATATTTAGGTAGTGCTTGTAGAGTGTCAGTTTCATTTAAGGTAATTAGGAGGAACCAAATTTTAGCCTGAAGATTAAGTATAAAATTCAAAAAAGTTAAAACAACTTTATTTCCCTTGCCTAGTCCATTTCAGTAACCATTTCCCAAAACACTGCCTATTAAAAACCTTCTCTGTAAATACTGGGCAGAAACCCACACATGGGAACAGCATGCAGAACTGTTTGAAAATATGCCCAAAAATTTATCGTCTGCTATTCAAACAAGTAGGAGAGGGTTCAGAGAAGATCTGGAAAATTAACTTTAGGAGGGAACTCGGAGCAGTTCAAGTTTTTCATCCAGGAGCGATAAAACAAAAAGGGGATCTTAAATAGGTTTTAATGTACAAGTTTGCAACTCTGGTATGTGCACAACTCACAATGGCCTTTGTGAAAGTAGTTAACTTCCAGGCCTAAACCTCACAGAGACTGACTCAGTGGGACTGAATTGGGCCCCAGGAATGGGCATTTCTATTAAGCACTCCAATGTTGCTATTGCATGTGGTTCTTGGACCACACTTGTTGAAAAACAAGTTGAGAAATGCTCACTAAACAAGTAGAAGAGGAACCCACACAGCTGTTCTGGATCTCTGCCACAAAACAAGTGAAACCCATTTAGACTGCATAAGAGACTTGGTTCCAGAACAGAAGAAAAAAAAATTAAAAAGACTCCCTGACAGTGAGTTCATTGTTAAAGGTGACCCAGCAAAGTAGTGTAGAGCAGCGACTGGCTCACAGAACTGATGGCAGAGGAAACAGAAAACAATGCCAGCTCTTAATGAGTTGAAGGTCTAAGACTGGGCCTCTTGCAAAGTGATCCTTAGACCAGCAGCATGAGGAACATTGGAGAACTTTGTAAAAATGCAAATTATCCTCTCCATACCTTTTGCTTCAGAAACTGAGGTTGGTGTCCAAAAATCTGTTTTAATGCCACTGTCTCCCAGATGATTCTAATGAACGAAAGTTGAGAACCACTGTTGAGAGAAAAAGAAACAGTCAATGTTAAAGAAGTTACACAAATGAGATAGGTGGTGTGCTGAAGAGACAAATTTTCAAAGATCCCAGATTCCTTGTCTAATAGTTTCTTGAACATGGGAAATTATTTGGTTATGCTGAGTCCACGCTGAGCTTCATCTGGATGGCTTACAATTCCTTCACTTACCATGTTAAAAAAAAAAAAAAACACTGAAAAAGAAAGGAATGAGATATGTAAAAGCATTCTGCAATCTGAAATCTCCAAATAAATTTATTATTGTAGCTATATATGCAATCTTTGGAAATAGATAAATTTGGAAAGAATCATTCCATTCATTGCATGTATTAATACAGCACTTACCAGTCATTGCCAGTCATTGCCTTTTATTGTAGGAACACAAAAATAAATTACTTCTGCAATTCCATAGCCTGTTGTTTAGAGGCGGTCAAGAAAAACCCCATGAATTGGGGAAAAAAGTACCAGAATTTCAAAAGTAGAAATAATTCATTTTGATTAAGAATCCATTTTGTTTTACATTCCACTCAACAGAATGTAAGTTCCAAGGGCGGAGGACTTGTCTTGCTCAATGTTATATCACCAGTGCCTAGAACAGTATTTGACAGGTAAAAGTCTACTAAAGGCATGTGCAGCCAGGACAGAGGAAGTGAGGTTGGCAAAAGTTACAATGGCAGAAGTGAGGGCTTCAGAGTTCGAGGAGTGGTTTGAAAGTTAATGAACTAGCAAGCAAAAGTACTTATTAGAAGTAATAATTCCACCTGGAGAGCAATGGAAAATTAAGATAATTACATGCTTTATGACCCTTTGTTTCTATTTCCTGCGATGGAGTTTTTTCATGTTAAACACACCAACAAGAAAGAGCTAGTTTTTTGAGTGGATATTGTTTTAAAATTACCTTCTTCTTCTTCTTCAGAGGTCCTTAACCATAGACATAGAACAGGAAAGCATGGGCTAATCTGAAGAATAGATTACTTCTTAGGATCCTTACAAAATTTAGATGCTGAAATTATCCAGTCTTTACTTCATTAATCCCATGTTTTATAAATGAATAAATTATTTAATTAATTGGTTCCATTAAGAAAGGATGGTGTTTTGTTTTTTTTTTTCTTTGCCCCTGGAATGATAATAACATAGCAAGGGCTCTTCTGGGTCCTTCCAACCAACAAAGTAATGATACATCTTTGTTAGCAGAAGGCCTTTAAAACAAAACAAACAAACTCTGCTTTCAATTCCTAATCAAAGTTAGTGAGGCCAGATGGAAAGCTTCAAGGACAACTTTTGTTTGCCAGCTTGTCTATAAATGTGGAGGTTTGAGAATGGCTAAAGGAGTGTCACTTGTTAAGGTTCCCTTTTGCAAATAATGAAGTGTGTCTGTCTCTTGAGTTGATGGCTGAAAACATTCCATCCACTAGTGAATGATTAGACACACATGTGATTAGTGGTCCCCATTCCAAAAGGAAGATGAAACTTATTAATAAATCATTAGGCATTGTGGATTTTAATTTTTTCCACTTCCTCCCGCCACCCACATACTGGTGGCAAAATAGTCTCTAGCTATTATTTTTAACACAGAGTTTGGAAGATTCTGAATCCCTTAATTAAGCAGGCATTGAGACTCAGAACTAAGGAATTATTAATAATGTTAATTGTGAGGACTTACTTTTTTTTCTCCCCAAAGTGGGAGTTCTAAGACATTTTGTTAATTTTTCAAATAATTCCTTTTAGAAGGATCTATTTTTAATTTTGGTTTAGAAATTCATGTTTTATGTTAAAGTTAAGCATTTCTAGATTAGAGGTGGAGCCTTGTAATTAAAATCTGTTCCTGTAAGCATCCAGAGCACTCCAGGGTAACTAGTTAATAACAAGTTCTTAGCCTTTCTTCAAATCCTGATTCAGACTCACAACGGACTGAAAGCAGAAAGCCAGAGAGCAGAAAGCCAAGGAAGCTATGCCAAGTGTTCTTTGCATTGCTTTTTTGTTGTTGTTGTTGTTGTTGTTTGTTTTTTCTATTTTCTTCTTCCTTTTTCCTTTTCTGCTTTGGGGGAGGGGCATGGATCTGTTCTATTTTATTATTTACTCATTTGTTACTGAATTCTGTCCATAATCTTATACCTATTAAACAACTTAATATGCAAAAATTGAATCTGGCAAATAGAAAGTAGTTTACCCATGTTAGCTTTTGTTGCCTGGTTTTTGTTTGTTTGTTTGTTTCTTTTCTTGGCCTTCTACTTAGGGAGAAGCCTAACATTATCAAAGCAAGAATCATAAGAGATCTTGTAATAAATTATGGAAAAAATATAATATGATAATTTCTTTTTCCTTTTCTTAATTCTCAAAGCAGCATTTGAATACAAAACTGGGAAATAAAAATTCTTTAGAAAATATGCTGGATAGGAGAGTCTAAGAATTTGCTCAAATGTGAAACTCAATATTTTCCTCCTTCTTTCTTTCATATTTAAAAAATGAGATTAAACATACCTTCCACTCATAAATTATGAATTTTTGCTTTTTAAAAATGATGAAATTCAAATAGTACAATTTTTACATTTTTTCTACACTTTTCTTTTCCCTTAGTTAACCATGGAGAAACAAGAGGATGGAGGCTGTATGTATGGTGACTGTCACAGGCAAGGTAAAACAATCTAATAAATATCCGTAAAGGAGATTTCCTAATACAACTAAGTCAGGCCATCAAGGAACCAAAACTTGTGTCATAAATGAGGTCTGCTACCAGCTGTAATATGTACAACTGGCTTCCAAATATTTTAATATAAATATATTGTTAAAATTATTATACTGATATGGCCACATTCACCTCTCTTAAGAGGTGATGAAGAAAATCTATCTTTCCTGAGGAGTAGAACATACTCAGATCATCCCAAACTCTTGATGTTTTCTAGCCGCTTAGTAATCCATTGTAATTTCATGCCCTCTCATTGTCATAGAATTATTCATGATATCGCATAGACAACTTACCGTCATCGTGGAAATTCACTTCTAAGCCTGCTACCTTATTCACAAGAAGAAAACTCTGCTAGAAGTCCTTTGCATTCTTTTGTCCTCTGGTTCATTCATTATTTTTTTATTTTTCTAACATTATTGTTCTCAGAAGTCATTACCTTTCCTCACACCTCTAATTGAACCATTGTTAATTAATATCCTTTACACTCTGTTCTGCATTGTTCCAAGCTTTCTCAATCTTTGCTTCCCAAAGTGTGGTTCCTGGAGCTTTCTGAATCTTAGCTCATCAAAGTTTGGTCCTTTACACATCTGTGTAATTTGGGAACATGTTAGAAATGCAAACTCTCAGTCTAACTGAACTAGAACCTGTTTCTACAAAGTCCTCTAATGATTTGCATGTATACTAAATTTTGGAAACACTGGCCTAAATGTTTACATAACTGGAATTAAGGATTATGTATTACAACTACTTTAGAATAAGGGGAAAAACATGAAATCTCCATTCTTTGTATTATTATTGTTTGTAGAATAATATGGTATTGTGTTAAAAAATAAAAGATAGGGTTATTAAGGCAAGATGCCTTTCATTTTCTGTGTTTTTTACACACACAAACATAAGTTTTATATGTTTATAAAATGTTTTAATTTATAAAACATATACTTTTACATATATATAAAGTTTTATATATATATACATACATATATATGTATTTGTAGACATACATATGTATTTTTTATTTATTAGCTGGCTTCTACAGTTTATAATTTACTCAATTTCCATTGCCACTCTATTTTATATGACTTATTAAATAAATTTCCTGGGATGATAATTTTTTGCCTATAGTGAAAAATAACAGAATATAAATCATTTCAGCAGCTTCTCTTTGAGGAATGGTGGTCTAGCTTTGTATTCTGTGTTTTTCCTCTCTAAGGTGGGAAAGAAGAATGCATAAAGTTTCTTGAAAGTCATAATACATGGTAAGGTTGTCTTAGATGGTAAATCAGAAGTCATGTCCCTGCTCACCCACTTTGTGGGTTATGGAGTGGGCCTTATTTAAGAGATTCTCTTTACTGAAACTGAGCCCCTCTTAACTTTTTGCTGTTTCTTTCAATGTAAAATTCCATCCTTAAATCTCTTCCCCACTTAATTCCACAAAAAATTAATGTCATAGTCTTCATTCTTTGAGAAAATGAGGTTATCTTTATGATTGATATGAGAATTAATGTGAAAGTTTTCCCACACCAATTTTCCTTTTTCTTAAAATAGCTTTATTTCTACCAGAATTTTAAAACCAACCCATTCCACTTGTCAACATATTCATATTAACCTGTTTGAGGTTGAATTCACAGATGCAAAATGATTAATCATTTTTTTTTCAGTATGGACAAATTGTGCATAATAATCTATTCAAAATTATATATCTGGGACTCCAGGGTCTGTGTTCAGTCATTTGCCGACACAAACATTTGGGTTTATTTCTGTTAAGCTTTACTTGGCAGTAACCTCTTTTCTCCCCCCTCTACCAGTATATGTTGCTGATTTCTCCTGATGTGTGAAATTTTTCAGAGCTGTATATATGATACATTCATCTAACTAAAGAGCTTTTTCATCTCTTTAGGAGAAAAGTCAGAATAAAGGAGGAAATAAATCTAGTTTTTCCTGCTCTGTTGGAAGGAGGCTGAAAATTCCAGTCTCACTGGCTATCACTAGAAAGACTCAGTAATTTAGGTGTCTGTGAGAGCCCCTGCCAAGGCCAAATATTAAAGATGAAAAAAAAAAAAACTAATGGTGGTACAACATTCACAATTTAAAATTCTGATTCTCAGTGCACTTATTAAATGATAGGTGGTATGTTGAAATAGATATTATGATGCCAACCTTACCACTCTATAAATTTAATATATGAAATAATATTTAGTCCCCTGAGAACTTTAGAAGAAATTATAGCTAAAACAGTACATTTTTATAGAATGCAATAATTATTTTTGAGTAGTACCACTTTGTAAAATGTGTGACCTACTGAACTTTTTCACATTAAATGTTTTAAGTAGCCCTTAATTTCTTATAAACATTATTTAAAAATTCCCAAAGTATAATCACTCACACATTGATTCCATAAATCAAGAATCAGTAATAACTAATAGTAATTTCCACATTCAAACACAAATAAACTCTTGATGCGTTCAATGGATGTCAACTGAGAATACTGTAGCAAAATTAAGCCTCAGAATTGACAATGAAATAAAAACCTTCCATGTTAACATTAAAATAATTCACAATTAGAAAGCCTGCACTATAAAACATACTTGGTAAGATATTTCATGAGGAAGAAATGAAAAATAAAAGTAAAAACAAGGAAAGGGAGGAACTGCTGTAGAAGAATAGTTAATCAAAGGACAAACTAATTGAAATTAAAAACCAGAAATAAATTAAAATTACAGGAAATAAAATATCTCAATAATAATATTGAATATAAATGGCTTAAAATCATCAATCAAAAAGACACAGACTGGCAGATTGGATTAAAAACAAGACCCAACAATATGCTGGCTCCAAGAGACTCACCTCATAGGCAAAGATATCCATAGACTGTAAGTAAAAGTTTCTAAAAAAAACCATTTCATTCACATGGAATTATAAACAAGCAGGGGTTTCTATACTCATATCAGATAAAGTGAATTTCAAGCCAAAGTTAATAAAAGGGACAAAAAGAAGGCCATTTTATACTGCCTAAGGGAATTATATATCAACAAGAAATAACAATTATAAATATTTATGCCCAAACAATGGAGCATCTACATACATCAAATAAACCCTTCTCAATTTCAAGAATAATTTAGAATAATTTCTCATGTCCACTGCTTAGTTGAATGTTCATGATTTTCTATAGACTTTAAGGATGAGTCCTCTTATAAGTGCTAATCATTGGTATTTCTAGATACAGTGGAAATAATTTATGTTTTATTGAATATGTTCATCCTGACCTAGAAAAACATTGCTTGTCTATATCCAGGGTTAGGACACACCAGTTTTCAATCTACTACTTCAATCACTACCCTTTTGTATGAAATAAGGATGACAAAATAAGAATCCTGCTACTGAAATTTAGCTTTGGGGGGAGGGTAATGGGAACTTGGCCTAACCAAAGGACAGTAGGGAGCACTTTGAATAGAGTACACTTGACTGAGATGATGGGAAAGAGGGAGAGGGGAAAGCTCTTGGTGCTGGAATTAAGATATCAGAAGAATTTGTTGATATAAATGTGATTATTACCAGTGATCTATGAGGAATTTTAGAAAAGGAAAATTGACCAACTATTTGAAATAACTGAAGTAACACCCAACTCACTCCTGAACCCAGGATGAGATAGGATTCTAGAAACTTGGAAGCAGGATAGAAAAGGCCTATCTCTAGAAAAGTCAAACTTCTAGAATAAGCTATTGAATAGGGAATTCATGAACCAAGCAGGAGGAGCCAGAGCATTTGAATTATGGTAACTCAATGCATACTAACACTGCTAGTATAGATCCCACACAGGAATAATGGAGAAGTTAGCAAGGTATTTGCCCTCCAAATTTACAAAACAAAGCATGGCATCCCACCAGAGCCGTGTATAGAGTGAAATTTATAGCACTGAACACCTACACTAGAAAAAAAGACAGGTCTCCAATCAATCGTCTCAACCTCCTTGAGAAACTAGCAAACTAAACAAAACTTGAAGCAACTAAAAATAGCCATCATCAAGTTTGTGGTGTAGTATATCATACATGTAATGATATTCATAAGGAAAGTGAACTGTTGATTCAAGAAATAACTCAGATAAATCTCAAAACATTTATTCTTCATATGAAAAGTCAGACACAAAAGAATATACACAGTGTGATTCCACTAATATAAAACTCTACATAATACAATGCCTACAGTGACAGAATATGGGTCAGTGGTTGCTTGCTAGGAAGGGAGGAATAAGAAGGAGGTATTACAAAGATGTTCCCCAAACAATGGAGCATCTTCTCAATTTCAAGAATAATTTAGAATAATTTCTCATGTTCATTGCTTAGTTGCATGTTTCTATAGACTTTAAAGATGAGTCCTCTTATAAGTGCTTATCATTAGTATTTCTAGATACAGTGGAAATAATTTATGTTTTATTGAATATGTTCATCCTGACCTAGAAAAACATTGCTTGTCTATATCCAGGGTTACGACGCACCACTTTTCAATTTACTACTTCAATCACTACCATTTTTATGAAATAAGGATGACAAGATAAGAATCCAGAGAATATTTTTAGATGTGATTATCCTATTTATTATCTTTATTTATGATAATACTGTAATTTTGTTTTTATGGTTGTAAAATATGTCTAAATGTATAAAATTTCAAACTTTAAATGTACAGTTTATTATATGTCAATTATATCTTAATGTGTTAAAAATACATGAAGTTTGTCTCATAGCTCTAATAAGGTGGCAACTTCCTGCTAATGTAGTTTGAGATACTGATTGTGGATCCCATGGTCATATTCCCAATATTGTACCTTTTTCATTATAAAGTACCTTGGTTTAATGAGATATATTATGCAGGATCCTGTTGATGTCAGGAGGAAGAGATAAGGCTGGAAAGATGGGCCCTGGGGTAACTTCCTGGTCAGTGAAGCATAAACAGCACCTGCAAGTATTTGCTAAGAAACTTACAAAAAGGCTGTTTTTAAATGAGGACCTATGTGACTGGGGTCCATGACTCTCCAAAGAAGGAAAAATGTCTGATTGATATTTTGACTGGACTAAAGGATGCATGAATACTTCGTGGACACTGAATGACTTACCCAGGATTGGTAGGGGGGTTGATGTCCTTAGATTGATAGATCTATGTAAACCCCTAAATAAGAACCACTCTTTGGTATCCTTCCCTCTTTGGGAACTCTGCTTTCTTCTGATTACTCTAATAAAGCCTGTTACTTTGTTCTCACCTTTGTGTCCATGAATTTTATTCTTCAAATTCATGAGACAAAGAATCCAACCACATGCTCCATGCTACACTGTATTTGTTGTTAAAGCACTCTAAAATCCAGCAGATAGTGGTGATGGTTGTGGCAGGCAAGAAAGGAGATCCATAACTGAAATATGTATCAATTTGGTGAAGCTGAATCACTCCCTTTCCAAGAGTGGGAAGGCCCAAAGTAATCAAACTGTGAACAAGTACCTAACTGGTCTGGATACATGTAAGATATAGCATTGACCTCTTCCATTATGAGATGGTCATTTGGTAATGATAGTAGCTAGGTTATCCTTGGTGAATGAAAGCCAGAGTCACAGCATGCTCAGTCTGAGTTTCTGCTTCTACCTTCAAGGCTACTCTATTTGTTTAACCATTCTACCAGATCTGGGGTGACCAATAACAAGGGCTGTTGGTAATCCATTAACTGAGTTATTTTATCTTTTTCATCATTTAGATCACCTTCATAACTCATGCCCAGTTCTTCAGGTCTACCCACACCTCTTATCCAGTCCTCCTATTCCCTGATATCTCTAATATTTCCTCCTTCCTGACCCTGACAAATAAGCCAGACCATTTGCCTCTGTTGATACATAAGCCTGAGGTATTTCTCTTTTCACATAAAGTGAATGATCAGATGCATCATTTGAAATTCTGCCAACTGGAGGAGGAAAGAGTTTCCCTTAACTATGTATCTCAAGACCACCACGAGTGGGGGTACAGTACTGAATATAGTACTATACTGGGCCTGCACTCAGTATCAAGCGTAATCATTTTTAATTTTCCATTAGCTACTAAGAATATTGGCCATGCCTGTACCTGAACCTGACATTCATATTTAATGTGACTATTGATATGTTTAGGTTTGAATTTATCAGCTAAAACGTTTTTATTTGTCCCATATGCTCTTTCTCTCTTCTTTTTTTTTTCTTTTTTCTTTTTGTCACAGGTGTTCTTAGTTCATATTTCCCTTTCTATTTTGCTTTGGGTTTTGGGGGGGATTAATATTTCTCATGATTTCATTTTGTTAACTTATTAACTCTAATGTTTTATTCTGTTATTGTAATGATTACTTTATAATGTATCATATATACCTTGTAACTTGTTCACAATCTACTTTCAAGTGATATCATGCCATATCATAGTTATTATGAGATTCACAATGAGGCATATCCATTTCTACTTTTCCAGTCTTTATGCTATAGTTTTCATCAATGTAAATTTTCACATGTGTTATAAACCCCAGAATGTATTATTACTTTTATTAATCAATCTATGATCTTCAGAAATATTTCAACAAAAATTTAAACATCACATATTTACAACATAGTTAATACTTATGATGCTCTTTTATTCCTTTGTGCAGATATAGATTTTCACCTTGCACGATTTTCCTTCTGGCTAAAAGATTTCACTTCCCATTTCTTGTAGTGTAAGTCTACTTGTGATGAATTCTTTTAGCGATGTATGTCTGTAGCACCTTTTTTTACCATATTTTTGAACAATATTTTATCAGCGAATTCTAGTTTTTAAAGTTTTCTCCCAGTAATTCAAAGATGTTGATTCATTATCTTCTTGATTGCATTATCTCTAATGAAAAATCTGATATCATCCCTATTTATCTTCCTCTGTATGTAACATGTTTTTTCTCAATAGCTGTTTCTTAAGATTTTCTCATTTACTGCTATTTTGAGCAATTTAATTATGTTATACCTTGACATTGTTTTTCTTCATGTTCTTCTGCTTTGAGTTTACTGAAATGTCTTAAGTCTATAGTTTGGGTAGTCCTTATCAGGTTTGGATAGTTTGGGACCATTATTTCTTCACATATTTTTCTGCCCCATCCCCTTACTTGAGGACTCACATTACTGAGTGCTAACCTCCTCAAATTGTTCTACAGCTCATTGATGTTCTCTTTATTTATTTATTTTTTTGGGTAGTTTCACTTGCTATATCTTCAAGTGCACTAATATTTTTTTCTTGCAATATACAATATTCTGTAGGTCCCATTTAGTTTATTTTTTCTAAAACATTTTAGTTTTATCATTTGATTTTTTAAAAATATATTCCATATCTGTATGTTATATAGTTAGAATAGTTTCAGTGCCTTCCTTATCAGTTTAATTTTTCAAGTTTCATCTGTGGCTTCTATTGATTGATTTTTCTCCTCATTATGGGTTAGGCTTTCTTGCCTCTTTTTATGCCTGATAATCTTTGGATGTCAGTCATTATGAATTTCATCTAGTTAGGTGCTGGACTGTTTTGAATTCCTGTAAATCTTGAACTTTGTTCTGAGTAGCTGTTAAATTACTTAAAAACAACTTGATCCTTTCAGGTCTTAATTTTATGATTTATTACAAGATCCACAGCAATGCTCAAAATAGAGATAATTGTTCTCTACTACTAAGATAAAACCCTCCTGAATGCTCTGTTTAATTCCCTGTTAGTTATGAGTTTTTCCAGCCTAGCTCATGTGCATAAGCACTATTCCCAGTTCCATGTACTAAGTATTATTCTCTATGGTTCTTTGGTAAGATTATTTTTTTCAGTATATACCTGTACTTCTTTGCAGATTTACAGGATGCTCTCTCTGTGAGGTTTTCTCCTCTTGAACCAGATTAAAGCAGCCTATACAGTGTAACTGCCTTACTCTGTCTGGACTGTTGGCTTCATCACATCGATTTATCACATCGATTGTCTCCCTGTTCCCCTTCTCTGTGCCATGCATGGCATGAAAACTCTCAAACCAACAGATTGAAAGAATCATATGAATCACGATGTTTGTTTCCTGTTTCTCAGGAATCACTTTTCTCTTTTGCTTGACATCAATGTCTTGAAAACTGTTGTTTGGTGTTATCTGATCTGGTATTTTTTCTTTGTTTCATGAGAAAAGGTAAATACAGGGCTTCTTACCCCATCTTTGCCAAAAGCAGAACCTGTAATAACTTTGAAGGCATAACTGAGCCTCAACTTTGGAGACAATATTTTGAACTGGAGGCATCATCCCTCCAACTTCCTGGATGCAACTTCCTGGACGCAACCTCCTGGATCTTCCTTTCTGGATGCAACACATCTGCCAAATCAATAGCTATCATTTTCCCAATAACTTGAGTAAAAGGACTTGGGAACCAAAGATAGAAAAATAGTTCTATTCTTTGTAGCTCTGCTTAATATTCTTGATGACCCCTTTGGAGAATCTCTACAACGCTATTCCTGCAAGTTTAGAAATATTAGACATTTCTACCAGGGTAAATTGTAAAAATCTTTAAAATTTTAAGCTCTAACTCCCATTCTGTTACTTTGGGCTCCTTTTTTGAAGGAATCAGCATTCAAGGAGAATCAACATTTTCCTAATGGTCATAGTTGCCCTGGATCTCAGGGGGAGGCAACACTGTTCCTTACACACTATAGACAAGAAAGAATTTGCTTGGCAAACACATAATTCATTAGGGCCACTTTTGATACTCCTCTTCCAAATTATTATAACAAATAAAGAGATTAGTCATGATCTGAGAAGAGCAAGGTAAACCAGGACCCCAAGATCCATTATGGATGAAGACATGGGTCAAATGACTGTGATAAATTGGATGTGAGCTCTGAGAGTAACAGATTTTAAAATGTCTACAAGATTTCTGCTCTAGGTAGTTAGAAGAATAGAGTTGTCATTGCCTGGGTTAAGAAAAAAAATGGAGAGGAGTAGGAGTAGGTTTCAGAGAGGATCAGAAGTTTAGGCTTTGAACATGATGCTTTTGAGATACCTAGTAGCTATCAAAATTGATCTTTCAGGTGCAATTGGGTATGAGCAGTGAAGTTTGAAAGATGTTTAGAAGTTATTAAAGTATCATTATAAAAAAGAGGGAGACTTTTCCAAGTGGTGTTTAGGTTCAGAGAAGACAGACCACTCTCAAACAGTATGTGGCATGCCATATTTGGGAATCCAGAACACATCTTCATGTGGCATCTGCCCCTGATTTGCTGCATCTGCACTCATATTTTCCCCCTCACAACCTCTCCCTTTTCTTTCACCTCCTACCACCCTTGACTTTTCAAGGGAAATATTACAAATATTCTTTCTAGCAAGTATTCTTTGCCCATTTTGGGTGTCTAAGAAGGCCTGTGGTGATGGCTCTGAGCCAAGGAATTTTTCTAAGAAACAGAACATGGGCTTCCTTGGGCATAGTGTCATTTAGCACAGAAACTTGTTCAGAAACAAAGCAGAACAAAACAAAACAAAACAAACCCCTCTCCCAGATCCTTTCTTTTTCCAGAATGTCTTTTCTCCTCTTTTTCATCTTCACTGACTATTCTGCACATCTAATGCCATCTCTTGGAAGTCTATTGAACTACTGGAAGGTTTCTATGTCAAGCCATGACCATCAGATCTTTGTACACCAGTCTATTAGTGAAAAGTCTGAGAGTCTAAGCAGTTTTATATTCCTGAGCTTTGTGTTTTAGCAACTGTAAAATAAAGGATTTAGACTAGATCATTTCCAAGGACCTTTCCAACTGTACAATTCTATTAACTATAAAATAATTTAAATAGGTCAAAAAAATTTCAATGTTAATTTGAACCAAATGCAAAACTAAGTATAGTTTATATCAAGCTCTAATTATAATCATCTAAGAACTGGATTAGCAACCAGAAGATTCTTGGCACTGTTGGCATCAGCAAGAATGACCTTTTAGTTTTGGCAAGTAACCTGAAGTATTCCTCTAAAGAAATAATCAAGAAAACATTTACCTACCTTGAGGGAGTCTTTTGTTAATTCTCTTTCAGTGCTTTGACTCATCAAAGAATAATACAGCTATCAGTACTAGGAGTTAGTATTTAGGTTTATGAGTTTGGATTTTCAATTTGATGTACAGAAGAATTTAGGGGTTCTTGTTTTGAAGGACAAGCAAAGATGCCAAAAGCTTCCTGAGTCCACACAGAGTTGCCTATTTTTGAAAAATTAACATTCTATAAATATCAATCATTGAATCAACTTTTAAAAATAAACTAATTTATTCCAGCAGTGAGTGGAAATTATTTTTATTAATATGAAAATTATTCTTCTCCCATGATAATAACTGTTAATATAATATCCTAAGAATAACCTCATGTTTACTTGGTACATGGGAATTTCTGAGAACTATCAGAAAGACTCACTGGGAAGAGCTAGAAAAACCCAAGAATAGAGTGAAAAGAAACTATTTTAAAAGACTTTTTTTTTCCCATGTAGAGTTAAACTATGAATTTGAATAAAGCCAGTAAAACTAGAAAACTTGGGGAGAGAGAGAATAAAAGCTCAAACTGAACATCATGGATTTTCAGTTGAATAATCCAGCAGAATAAATTTTCCACCTGGCTTTTCTCATACCATTAATTGGTGCAAATGAGTCTTTGTGGAGTCCTTACCGACAGGAGCAAGAAGAAAAAGAGGGTGGTATAGGATGAGATAACTACTTTAAAAAAATAATAATAATAACCATCAATAACCTATTTTCTGCTTCTAAATTAGCAAAAAATCAAAATAATTACATTTCCTTATAAATAAATTAAGAAGCTAAGTTATCAACAGGAAAAAAGAGCTAAACCAAATGAGAAAACCCATTTTTGACCATGAGGCTGGCCATTTATCTGTTATCTTCTCTTCCATTAAATAAATAGGGTGTCATTGTATTAAGAATACATGCATATATAATATTTATATATTAAGGTATAATCTGAACTATGGAAATACAAAAAGAAGTAGCAGATGGTTCTGCTTCAACCAAAGAGACCACTCACTGAGCCAGCTCAGAGTGAAAAACCTCCTTTCTCTAACATGAAGATATGACATTTGAAATTTCTGCCCCAGAGCTCATTTAATTATCAAAATGTAAGAGGATAAGAGAAGTGGACTGGTACAAAATGACATCTGATCGTTGACATACCAACTAGTGTCCATTCATTTATGCCAGGAGCAGTGACATGGTCAGATACATGTAATCCAGAGAAATAACAATGAGCACTTCTCATTAGCAATACTGACTTGTTTACACCCAAGTCTTCATTCAAACTAATAAACTGAAATCTTTTCCTTTCACATTTTTCAAAAGAACATTGGTGTGCCTCTCTTTTAAGACAACATGGTATTTAAATTAAAACTTGAATTATATGGGATATTTTTTCCTATTGCATAAATAATTTTCACATAACCATAGAGATCATTTGAATGCTGTTATTTGCAACATAAGAACTTATCATCCCAAGTAGAAATGCCATTCTACTGTCAAACTATCAAAGACCAACCTATCTTAATAAGAGAAGTGAAATTGAAGATATGTGCTTAACTCTTCCTTCCTAACCTCACTACAGCATTATTTTCACTTAATAGTTTACTAAGGAACAGATTAGAGTCAGATCTGTTCTTACTCAGTCCACCAGATGAGAACTATGATTTCATGAAGTATACTCATTGAGTTAAAATTTAGCTATTAGAAAGGGGGGAAAGGCTAATGCATGACTAAATTTATTGTAAAGGTAGTCAACTCTAATAATTATATAAACACTATGGGTAAAAGTACTTGAGAAGCTGACAAATACACTCCCTCTTCTATAGGAATGATACCTATGCTTATAAACTTGACCGTGACAGATACTATCAGTGCTTCTTTCACATCCCTCTGATCTCTTTAGAATGCTCATGAACAACAGCTTCCAATGGGTTGTTACTGCTCACAGCCAGAACCTGCATCTCTTTGTTGGAGGTCTGCCCTGGCTGCCAGAATTCTCTTTTGTCTCTATGTGGATTGAGCCAGAAGTGCCAGATTCATGTCACCTCAGGTGCAGCTCTCCAACAATGACTGAGTGTGACAGGATAATATTCCAACTTCCTTTCCCCTAATCAGGACTCTTTGAAGTATGACCCATACTGTCTTCTAAGATCCTTTGAGGGACAAACATAGTTACCCTCTTCTTTGCTTACTATTGCACCTTCCTCTGGACCCTCTCCCTTCCTTGTCACAGGACCCCACTCCCTTACCAGTTTTTCCTAGAAATATTTCCTTTTGTATGTTGCTCTGCTCCGAGTTCTGCTTCTAGAGAATCTAAGCTAAAATCACTAGTACTAAATGTGTTCAAAGGAAGTAGACTCTCAGTATAGGATTCTAAAGTTGAATCATTTGCTGATCAGATGGCAATAGGAACCCCTTCATTGGAGGTAAATAGGTGACAATAACCCTTCGAATGCCGTAATATGACTTTCATATGTGAACTGGAACTGGACATTTGGCCCTTTCAAGATTCACTCTTACCTCCATGCTGACTATTAAACCCATGAATATGAATACAGTCAAGTCTCAGCACAGGTTAACTGGAAAGCTATAGAAGCCACTAAGCTTGAATGTTTGTGTCTCCCCCAAAATTCATCTGTTGAGACTTAATCACCAATGTGATGGTATTAGGTGGTGAGGACTTTTTTAAAGAAATGAAGTATTTACTAAAAGTGCTACAGCACCTAGCTAATATACATTGATAGGAACCAAGAGAACACAGCTCAGAAAGGATTCTGAGACTCCTAGATTGTATAGCGAGTGGTGATCAGAATGTAAGGCCAGAGTTTGATAACAGGACTCAATATCTTGGCAAAGGCACCTGAAGACAATCCTATACACAGATAAAATGATTTCTAGAAGGCTGAAAAAATGACATCCCACATTAAATGAGATGAAAGTGTCAGAATTAGAGTTGTCATATTCACCAGTTTCAAAAACTTTTGCATCATTCATTCATTGACATGTGCTGTAAAGACCATTATGGGAAAAAAGGCCAGTCCCCTAAAACTGATTCCTACTTTTCAACTTGGCCCAATTGAAAACCTGTTCAGATAGAATATTGAAAACAATATTCAGATAGAATAATCAGGATTTATACAACTTTCAAGATTTAATGAATGCTGGAGAGATATTTTCTATCACATTCCTTCTTAACTCACCAATCTGACAACACTCAAGTGGATCAGAGTAAATGACAATGACCATAATACACTACCACAGATTAACAGTGCCTCCAGTATTAGGGATTTATTTATTTATTTGTTTGTTTGTTTATTGCTTATTTAATTCAAGAGCTTTTTACATGCTAGGCAAGCACTATACCAACTAAGCTACATCCCCCATTTGGTATGCAGCTATGTATCTGGCTAAATAATTATTTCCAACACTTTTCTTTAGGAAATGTTAGAAACGGTTCTCATTCACTTGTAATAAGTAACAGTACTCATTCATGATCTTATCCCAAAACTATCTTAACTTTTCTGCCCACTAATGAATGGCCCAGGGGTAAGGTACAAACTTTGCATTTGTACATAACTTTGAACAGTATACCTGATCATCCAGTTTGTAGAAAGAAAGAAGGAAGAGTAAAAGAATATAAGGTGAAAATATACATAAGCTCTTGCATAGTGGCAAATATATGGACTGGCTTATAATGAACTAGAAAGGAAAAGATTAGAAGTTAGAAGAAGAGATATCTAAGGAAAAGTCATGTAGATACATATGGGAGTGGACACCAAGTGTATGTATCTTTGATTCACATATAAACAGCCATCAGATATTTAACAAGGGATAGGCACTATACAATGAAGTAGATAGATTCATCTGGAAGATGTCAGCCAGTTTCTTCCTGGATCATCCTAGGGCTTCAAAGGTGACCCTAAGAATGCACCACTCTCAGGAAATAGAAGCATATATAGAGACTCTTCATAAACCCATTAACATGAACTTACCCCTCACATGGATAATCTAGTTAAAGTTGTAGCTGAATGCCCACTATTTTCTCAATAGCAGAGGAAATAGTTGAATCTTAGAGAAGAAACCAGCCCTTGAGGAGATCAACCAATTTCTTGGTAGCAAATTCATTACGTTGGATCTCTTCTTTTTTAGAAAAACTAATATAATAATTTGCCCTGACCAGGATAGGCACATATTCTGAAGATAGATTTGCATTTCTACCAGAGGAACACTGGCCAGTACTACTGTCTGAGCAATCCCAGAGTGTCTGATTTATACACTTGTGGTCCCATATGATATCACTTCAAACCAAGGGACTCACATTACAGCAAAAATGTACAAGAATGGGCACTTGGTCACAGGATCCACTGATACAGAAATATGATCTGAAAGCCAGTTAGTTTATAAAACTTTAGGATCATTTTAAAGATGCAATTAAGAAACTAGATTAGAAATGATACCCTGCGGAGTTGGCTTTACCCTTCAAGTTGGTCTTTATACCTTGAAACAATAGTCAATGTACAATTCTGTGTTCCTATAAGTACAGCATATAGGCCCATGAACAAAGTGGTATACAGGGCCCCTCTCACGATCATATCTACTGCTTTCTTGGGGAATTTATGCTCCCATTCCTACAATGTTAAGTTTGGTATGCTTAGAAGCCATGCTTCCTGGTTGAGGGTCAGGAGGAGAACATCTCCATCACTGAAAACAAGGGATGGATTAAACCTAAACATGCAACTTTCAGGTCATTTGGAACCCTTAGCGCCAGCGGACCAAGTGAGGAGTGGCCAGACTGTTAACAGTAATGACTCTGGTTAAAATGAGAAAGTAGAGTATGTAGTGGCAAAGGAGTAGACTGTGCTACGTCACAGGCCAGGAAGAAGACTATTTGGAACTCAGACAATTATCTCAGGCACCTTTTGGTCTTTTGTCTAGCTTCAACCACAAAAAGCAATCACAGCAGAGGCATATTAATTGGGTCCCAGCCCCACATGGATAAATATGTGGGTAACTCACTAACTAAGCAAGTCACCAGGTCTGCAGAAGTACTGGCCACAGGTGAGGGCAAATCACAATGGGTAGGTCAGGAAGTAAAGTGATCAACATCCTTCTGCAATAGGAAGGGATGAAGATTGTTTCATTAACATTCTTGATGTTTTTTTTTTCTCTAATTCTCCAGAAAGTATGTCCCGCCTTATCATGAAGAATTAATGGAGTGTGTTAACATGGCGCCTGAGAAAATCTGTATAGCGGAGGGATAAAGTGTCACAGATGCCTTTGGTGTTCCATCCATATGCCCTTGCATTCCTTCACCCATGTTCATACACAACAGATCCTATAGTGCTTTGACCCCAACAGCCAGCGCCCTTGTTCCTTTGTCAGACCACTGCCCTTAGGCTGTAAGAACCCACTTAATCAGCTGGTAGGAAGAGCCTGGAGGGCTTAAGAATGTGTGTCTCCCCCGGGTGGCAGCCTTTAACCAATAACTTGATGGAAATGTAATACAAAATATATCAGCTCCTCCACTCCCCGGATTCAGATGTCCTGGCAGCCTTTCTGAATTAGTTTCAGAACCACAAAAATATAGGACATAATTTTCACGATGATTTTCTCAATTTTTCCAAGGATGGTACATGACGATTCTAGAATGCATAAGGAAAACAATTTTTTATTCATTGCATACAATGGATGCTTTCAGGAACAAGGCTTAGTTTTCTCTGAATTTGTTGAAAAAACTTGTCTGAGGTGAGACTGTCATTGTCCCTAGTAAATACTGACCTGAGTAATTGAGCCAGAGTAATTGAGCCAAGGTAGTTCTCTGAGGAACTTTATAGAATGCTATGCCCTCCCTCACCTTTCCCTTCCTGGTCCCATTGCTCCACTCCCCTAACAATTGCTCCTGAGAACACTTCCCAGTATATCACTTTTGCACAAACCTTCATCTCTGGGCCTGCTTATGAAGAACCCAAACTGAGACATAATTTACTGAGCCTCTTGCTGGAACAACAAGCATACATAAATGGAGCCGTGGAAGAAGCTTCTGCGCTTGGAGATGTATGCAATGTCAGGATAGTGGGTTGATGGGTAGCAGGTAAAACCTTACAGAAATGGAGGTACACAAAGAGGCAGATTAAACATATAGGATTTGGGGTTAACAGAACCTAAATTTAGCTCAAATCAGAGTTTTTCAAAACAGCCTGATAACAAAAATGTGTCAGAAGTAAATCTTATAATAGTAAAGGTGTTGGTGGAATATCAGTTTTAGTTGCAATCCAGTTAATGATTTCATTAAAAAAAATTCCACTAGTACTTTAAAGGTTTGGTTTTCAGCGTTTTTGGTCCTTTTCCCATTAATACACTGGACTGTCAATTTCACAAGTTAACACTTAATAAGAATAGATTAATAAATAACAGTGAAGTGGTACAAGGAAGGAAACTTTGCTTTCTTTTCACAAGTTCTATTAACTTTTGGGTTTCTCCCAGAAGGCTCAAAAATGCCAAAGGTTTATCTTGAAAGTATGAGAGTCTAAACATCAAGGTAATGTTATGTTCTTGATACAAAAATTGTTTTTTCTTTGTAGTTTCCATACTATAATTGGACCCTCCAAATTGTCTTATATCATATTCTCACATCCATAGCATGCCAGAGTCAGGGGTCCTTCGTAAGCTAGAGTTCAATAAATGAATAGATAATCTATTTTTGAATAGATAATCAAACAGGACTATAAAGGGGAAAAATTCTATAGCAATTATGAATGACAGTCCATGAACTTGGTTGTATAAGAAAAATAACAGTATTCATCTGTCCATGTATCTTAACTTCTGTTTTAAGACTCCTATTCTGCTAGGTTTTTGGAAAATAAATGCAATTTTAATTTGGAGCTCTCCCTTATTCCTGAGGTCAGGCTAAGTTCTGAAAGCCTAAAATAACAACACTGCATTGATGAGAAGTCGGAAGAGAGAGATGATGCTAAATGCAAGTGATCTCATGAAGCTGTGATGAGAACACCATGAGTTTATGTTTATAAAGTATTTAGAACAGTGTGTGGTGCCTAGAAAGTGCTTTTAAAGTGATGGATATATAACTAAGATAAATAGCTCATATTATTATTATTTCAGCCCCTCTGTACACATGAAGAAATTGATCCACCAGCTTATGAAGGTAAAGGAAATAAGACCACTTACATTTATTTGGAATCTATTGAGGAAATTTAAAATATAGTTATTTTAATCAATATTTAATAGTTATCCCAAGTGCTAATAAGTATGTGTGTTAATAATATACAATAATTCAGGGAAATAAATTATCTCAGTGTACCCAAACATTAGTTGTCTATATTGGTGATCTGAGACATACCAGTCAAGTACTAACCGTGCTTCACCTCACTATTAAATAATGAGCTCATTCAGTCTGTGACTCTGACCATTTAGCATATATGATGGACAATTTCCTAACTTAAAGTGCTAGCTAGAGTCTCTCAGGATTTAAAACCAGCTAAAATGCACAAATCTGTATGTATGATTGTGCTGCGGCAAGAGAAACTAGAAGAAAATGTCAACTTAACCAGGGATGGGAATACAAACTCATTTGCTCCCAGGGGAAAGGAAAGCAATGTGGAAATGAGGACAATGGCATATCTCCGGCAAAATCTTAAAAAACCAACAAACCCACAGAAGAAAGAATGTCTGCATTTCATAGAAGGTAATTACTTGTGATCAGATGGTGGCCACTGACAACGAGACGGATATTTCCATGAAATTAATTAATTACCTTCATAAGCAGCTATTAAAGTCATTCTGTCTCTAACATTGGGCTCCCCTGTGTTTGGGGTTCCCCATGACAGGCACCTCTTTGAACTTTCATCTAAGCAAGTCCTGTTTCTCAGATCCTTTACAGAAGGCTGTGTTTCAACACAGCATGTTGAGTCTGAGGCATTTCCTTTAACTCAGTAGTACAAACGTTGGATGTTACTTCTAACTGTGGAAGACCTCAGTCATATTACACAGGAAAACCACCTGCAGAGTGGGGATGGGATTTCACACAAAATTTGGGAAATCTTTGTTCTGATTTTAGTTCTGCTATTCACAAATTGTGTCACATTGAAAAATTCACTTCATGTCTCTAGACTTCAAATTCTTCCTTCATAGGATGTTCAGCTCCCTTGCTTCTTAATTATTTGGTAATGGAAATTGAACCTAGTGGCACTCTACCACCGAGCTACATCCCCAGCTATTATTATTATTATTATTATTATTATTATTATTATTAATTTTAAGACAACAGGCTCTTGCTAAGTTGCTCAGGCTGGCCTTAAACTTGAAATCCTCCTGCCTCAGTCTCCTGAGTAACTGGGATTACAGGAATGCACCACTGTGCCTGGCTTAAGAGCTTATAATTTCATTGTAAGATTATGAGTATAATTACATAACAATATTGCTATCCACCTTTCTGTCAGTGTTTCTCACATTACAGACACTGTGCCAAGTGTTCTGTACTTATTAGGTAATTTACAATCTTCTCCAAAATGCAGAGCCTTCAGACTCAGTTTCTTTGAATGACCTCTCCAGGTTGTACTAAGTGATTAGCAGAGGAAGAATTCAAATCAGTGTCTGCTGAGCCCAAAGGTGGTACTGAATACTTTTCTGTAGGAAGGATAGTTAATGATATCATAAAGAGGAAAAAAATCCAGTTTTAAGAATTAGTTTTCTCTCCAAAGATGCAGCAAATTCCAACTCAAGGCCACCAAAGAAAGAAATACAAGGTGAATGAGCCATTTAGTCTATTAATTGGTCAGTCAGTAATGGGAATTCAGTGATTTGGACCATGTGCTAATGAAGTCAAAGCCAAGGTCAGAGTGTGTGAATAGTTCACAGAGTCAAGCCTGTTCCTGAAGTACCATTTCAAACTGGTAGAGAATATGTGTTACATGGTCCTTGTCTTCAGAGTCCTGGTAATCTAATTGGAGAAAAATGATATCCATTATAGGTCTAAAATAAGTAGGTCCCATGTAAGATAGTCCTAGACAGATCAGACAGTTTAGAAAACATGGTTCCTAAAATAAAGTGCTTCATTAAATTTTTTTTAAAAAATGCTTTTTTAAAATAAGGAATGCATTGATGCATTTACAAATGCATTTATAACTCTGTAAATATGACGCAGTATAGCAGCTGATGCCAGCCCAGTTCAATGAGGTATACATATCAAGTATTAGGGGAACTGGAAGTTATTGAGCAAGATTCCCACTACCCCTTTTCCTCCCCTCACTCCCTCCCTCCTTCCCATTCTCCCTCCTGCTTTTCCTCCCTCTTTCTTTCTTTTAGACTTTAATTTTAAAAATACAAGAGTAAACATGTAAATGTGGGGGTTTTATTTTTATTCTTTCCTGCATCTCTTCCCAGAATTAGCATGAATTGTGTAATAGTTTCATTAACAATGTCCTTATTAGATTTTTTGGGTGCCCCACCCAGAATGTGTAACTGGATTCTGTGTATCTAAACCAATCCACACAAAGAAGTCAGAAATTTATGAATTTTTTAATATAATTAATCAAAATTGGAAAATGGCAAGTCATTCATTAGGGAACAATTAAGCTATGATGCAAGAAGATAATTAGTAAATTGGGGACAACATGGGTTGATTCATTGCTTTAAAACTTAAATTGTGCTGTTTATCTGTTTTCTTCAACAGTGGCGTTTTTTTAGAGTGACATCAAGATTTAAATAATCCTATACTCTCATTCTGCATACGCTTATTACGTAGCTTTCAGTTTTTCCAGGAATAAATATGATTGTTTCATTTCTCCTAACTGC
Organism: Callospermophilus lateralis; assembly: GCF_048772815.1. Classification (NCBI taxonomy): domain Eukaryota; kingdom Metazoa; phylum Chordata; class Mammalia; order Rodentia; family Sciuridae; genus Callospermophilus; species Callospermophilus lateralis. Next base: position 35,723,057 of record NC_135313.1, on the reverse strand, counting down.
CAACTTTCCCCCTACTTTTTTTTTTTTTTTTTTTGGTCACATTAGGATGTTTTTCTCAGAAAGTAACACGACTCTCACAGAGAGGTATATATTAAACTACAGCTTCTTTCATCTAGTAATGGCTGTTGTTATTGTCATCTTTGAGGTTACCAGTTAGCCGTTTGCCTCAGGCCATTAAGGCCTCAGTCAGGTAACTAGTCTCTTTTTTTTATTCTACTTTTTTTTTTTTGGTACCAGGGATTAAACCCAGGGATGCTTAACCACTGAGCCACATCCTCAGCCCTTTTTCATTTTATTTTTTATTTTGAGACAAGGTCTCATTAAGTTGCTTAGCACCTCACTAAATTGCTGAGACTGACCTTGAACTCACACTACTCCTGCCTCAGCCTCCCAAAAGCCTCTGAGAATACAGGTGTGTACTACCACGCCTGCTTCTTCTTTTATTCCTTGGCACATTTTGTTTAGCTATAAGTTATGTACCATAGGAGACTAGGATTTTTGAAATTCCAAAACCCTGGATGGAAAAAGAAAAAAAAAAACAGACACTTCAATAGACACTGGATAAAAAGACTTTGAATAAAAACTTCAAAAAGGAAATAAAAATGGTCAATAAAAATAGAAGGTGATCCACTGCACAAATTATTGGGGAAATTCAGTCACTGCACACTCACCAACGTAGCCATTAGATAAAAATAGTTTTAAAAGTTGCTAAGAATATAAAAGATGTAGAATTCCTATCTTCTGTTGGTAGTAGCTGGTACACCCACTTTGAAAATTGATAGTATCTACTAAGCTGAACATACATGCATTACCTGTGACTCAGAATTACAGTTAAATATCCCCCAGGAATATGGACATATGTTTACTAAAATACATGCACACGAACGTTAATATCAGCATTATTTGTAATACCCTCAAACGGGAAACCATTGGAACAACCATTCATTGCAGAATGGCTGTTAAAGTATATGCTATATGCAAAGAAAATAAATGTACTAAAACTGAATGCAACACAGATAACTCTAACTAGTGTTATACTGAACTCATTACAAAAGAGTACCTTTTCTATGTTTCCACTATATTCCATCTATATTAGATGTCTCTGTAGTGGTTACCCTTGAGAATGGAGGAATGGAGGTGACTTCTGGAGGTGCTAGCCATGTTCTGCTGCTTGATCTAAGTGTTACTTGCCATGGTGTGTTTCTCGAATAACAGTTTATTCAGCAATAAGCTTTTGATTTGTAAAATAAAATTATATACAAAAGAAGTCCAGACTTCTCTAAATATTTTCTCTTATTTTAAAAAATAAACAGCTTTTGAAATTCTAATGCCTTTTTATTTTCTGTTCTGCTCTTTGTCGTTTCTGGACGATAATGATGCCAGTGCTGCTAGTTAGATGATCACATCTTGAGAGCCATCATTTTGGGGTTAATCTATACTGCCTCTCAAAGCTTTCTCATTTCTCTTACCCCATACATACCCCTTTCCTTCCCCAATACATCATTGAGTCTATGTTCTCAGAGTATCCATGAACCAACTTGAGAAACACCTTTCTGTTCTTTCCCCATTAAAAACTGTAGCATTTGACCATATTGAAACCTCTTTAAAACCTTCCCCTAGTTCCTGTGTGCAGTCTTGGCTTAGCTTTCCTGCTACTTCTCTGAACTATTCCTTGCAGGTTTTTCTTTATGCACTGTTAATGATGGTGTTGCCCAATACTTCATGCTAAACCACCGATCTCTTCTTGCAAGTGATCTCATCCTCTTCCTTGACATGAGTTATGCCTGTTTGCTAACTTTCAAATCCCAACCTTCAGCCTACTCCCTTCTCCAAGTTCTGTCCTCCTATATACATCATGCTTTCTGGACATTTTTTTCTCAGCTACCCCTCATACATCTTAAATTCATCATCCTCTCTTACAAAATCTTTTCATCCTACATCCCCTTTCTCATCGTTATCTGGCCACTCTAAACAGACACCTGCATATTATCTTAGTATCTGCAATCTGCCTCACTCTCACTCCAGCAGGTGATGCAGTGCTATTTTTTTAAGTGAAATTTCAGCTCTGTTCCACCGCCATCCTTTTACCTATTCTCTTGTTTTGCCTAGACCATGGCAATAGACTCAACCATCACGCTCTGGGAGCCTTCCCTTGAAGTTCTCTTTTCACTGCTACTTCCCAACTCTTTCAACAGCTAAGTAGAACCCTCTTAATCCTTTTCTTGAAATACAAAGGATCCTCCTCACCTCAGAACGAAGTCCAAACTCTAGCATCTGGCTCCAGCCCATGTCTGCACTACCATTTTGAGGAACCTTAGAGCTTCCCAAATATCAAATTTCTTATGAGTGAAGGGGAGAGGAATCATGTTAAATTCAGATTCTGGTTTAATAAGTCTGGGTGGGGGGGGCTGACATTCTGCATTCTACTGAGTTCCCAAATGATAACGATGCTCTTTCATGCTAGTACAGGCTACACTTTAAATAACAGGATTCTGCAGAACCTCTTTGCTCCAGCAACATAGCTTCCCAAATGTAACTGGGGCTTCACAGGCTTCGTGCCTTATATCTATGGTCTCTCTGCTTTCAGTGCTCTCCTTCTCATCTCTAGCTACCTAACGGAACATGATCCTTTAAGACATTGCTAAAACAGGGTTTTTCAGGATAATAACGTGTTTACCTTTCCTCCAGGATAACAGATAATACCTACCTCTTTTCGTTTGTATCAATCAGTACCACAGTTGGATTCAGACTAGAAGGATCATAAACTGGGTGCAGTGGGGCATGCTTGAAATCCCAGTGGCTGGGAAGGCTGAGGCAGGAGGATCATGAATTCAAATCCAGCCTCAGCAACTTAGCAAGGCCCTAAGTAACTCAGTGAGACTCTGTCTCTAAATAAAATATTAAAAAGGGCTGGAGATGTGGCTCAATGGTTAAATGCAAGCACCCTCTGGGTTCAATCCCTGGTACACCACCCCCCAAAAGAGAAGGATCACATTTCAGGTTTTGTGCTTCAGGGAGCCCTGCACTTTGTAGTGCTTTCCTTGAAAATTTTCAAATTCCCTTTCAGTAACTAGAATGAACTGGGGATAGCAATAGTCTCTGAGTATGGTGTCCTGAGACAGGATTTGGTTATGCATGGGCCTTGGTCGCAATTGTTTTCCCTTCAGGGCACTTTCCCATCCGCTTTTAAATGGGAAGTATTGACTACATACTCTAAGTAACTCTAGGGGGTCCAATACCTGGGCTCTAGTTGCAGAAAGGTGGTCTAGTGAGCAAATTGCTCTTACTGAGCAGTGTGATATTTCTTTCACAGGATAGCATGAGATATAGCAATCAAAGTGTTGCTGATATATTGAGATGACTCTTATTCACACAGGACCCAAGACAAGTTCAGAACTCTAGAGTTCTGATGACCCATTGTATTAGTCAGCTTTTCACTACTGACCAAAATACCTAACAAAAACAACTTAGAGGAGGAAAGATTTATTTTGGCTCATGGTTTCAGAAGTTTTAATCTATGGTCAGCTATATCCATTTATTTGGGCATAAAGTGGAGCAGGACATCAAGGTGGAAGGGTATGGTAGAAGAAAGTTACTCAGTTCATGGAAGCCAGGAAGCAAAGACATGCACATATACATGCATGTGCGCACACACACACACACACACACACACACACACACACACACAGAGAGAGAGAGAGAGAGAGAGAGAGAGAGAGAGAGAGAGTGTCTGGGAAGAAGGTAAACCTTCCAAGGCATTTCTCAGTGACCCAACTCCTCCAGCTAAGTCCCACCTACATGTAGTCCACTCAGCTATCAATGGATTAATCCATTAAATGGACTACTCCATTGATGAAGTCAGGCCTCTCATGATCTAATCAATGCCTAAAACTCCCAATTCTATATACATGAGACTTTGGGGGACATTCCAGATCAAAACCATAATACCCATCATCAACCCTTGGAGACCTTGCACTTGAAACATCTGTGTGAACTCTGTTTCTGTTCTCACTCATCTGTATTCTATGCATTCTACTGCCTCAGGTCATTACATGCCTGAGGATGGAAGAAGTAGCAGCAGAAATTATTCTATGTGCTCTTACCCCGTCCCAACTGTTGGATCCAAGGAAGCCACTCTGTTCCTAAAGTTTCACACAATGTGTCAGATCATCCTCCCAGAGTGGATAGACTTTTTTCCCCTGAGAGTTTTCAACACTTTTCAAGGTAAACAAGTTCTTCTCATCAATGTTATCTTCTACCTCTAATCAATATGTTGACATGATGGTGGTCTTCCAGGTCCTCTTAAGCACACTAAATGAAGAACATGAGGATTGGACATTCCTTACACAAATAGGATCTCTCTTCTTACTTTGCCATTGGGTCCTTGGCCTCTTTCCCCCCATTAGTGAAGATGTCTAGAAGGATGAGTGCAATCAACATCAAGAGATCATATTCTCAGAATGCAGTGGTTGTAGCCTAAAGACACTTTTGGAAGATGTGCTGTTCTATGTTTGTACTATAAAATTCTGAACAACAAATTTCACATGATCAGAAAAGGAATTATCATTCATATTTTTCCTAAAAACTGTGGGTCAGTCTTGAATTTGTGGTCATTCTCAATAAATCACAGTGACAACCTTTGGGAAGTCAGAATGCACAAGTGGCCTGATAGTCAATATAGCACCATGTGCACTGTTAACATCAACACTAAATAACTGGTGTTAGGGAACCACAAAGAACAAAAGAAGTCACTCTATGCCCCAAACTTCCTATTTATGTGTCAAACAGATCCCTAGGAGTACTGACAATAAAGATATCTTTGCCTGGTGGTGGGAGTATCAAATTAACCAGAAATTTCACTTCTGACAATAGATAATATGAAATAATGGGGCCAACACATCATAATTCTCAGGTGTACTAATTAGACAAAAAAAAAAAAAAATCAAATACCTAAGTACTTCTTCCCTACTCATTGTTTTAAATCTTCTTCAGTTAATCTAGACCTCATATGGGCTCAAGATTTCATTTTTTTAAATTTTTTAAATTTGTTTTAGTTAGTTATACATGACAGCAGAATGCACTTTGATACATCATATATAATGGAGTATAATTTCTCATTCTTCTGGTTGTACATGATTTAGAACCACACCAGTTGTATATTTATATATGTACATAGGGTGATAATGTCTGATTCATTCTTTTATCCTTCCTACCCCCCCATCACCTCCCCTCCCTTCACTCCCCTCTACTTAATCTAAAGTAACTCTATTCTTCCCTAATCCCCCATTGTGAATTAGCTTCAGCACATTAGAGAAAACATTTGGCTTTTGGTGTTTTGGGATTGGCTTATTTTACTTAGCATGATATTCTCCAGCTCCATTCATTTACCTGCAAATGCCATAATTTCATTCTTCTTTAAGGCTGAGTAATATTCCATTGTATATACATATATATCATGAATGAACACAAATTCACATTCACAAAATGACCACTTTTTTTATCCATTCATCTGTTGAAGGGCATCTACGTTGGTTCCATTGTGAATTGCTGGCTATTGTGAATTGAGCTGCTATAAACATTGATGTGGCTGCATCACTGTAATATGCTGATTTTAAGTTCTTTGGGTGTAAACCAAGAAATGGGATAAGTTTTCTGAGGAATCTTCATATGGCTATAATATATTTTTAATCAAATTGTGTATATAAACAGAGTCCTGGGGTCCTAAGCCTAGGGTTAGGACCAATAGCATCCTGTACATAATCTGTGTCATGGTTAGTACCACATTGCACTGTGGTTATTCATCTGCCTGCTCCTCCATACCAGCAGGGGATTATGAGTGCCATGAAGGCAGGGGCTATTCTTCCACTTCTACTACCTTACCATGATCACTAAAGCATGAGAAGTTCTCTAACTAAGGCTTGCATTTCACTGAAAAATAAGTGTGACAGCACCTTTTAAAAAGAATGATACTGATCCATTCCACTTGAATTAAATTAGCATTATCATCTTAACTGGTTTATTTATTGAGGGTAGGTTTGCAAGCCCTGGTGTACTGAGAACCTTATTCATATCTGGGCCATCGCTAAGTATTTAAGAGGCAGAGAGGAAAAGTCATCCTTTCTTGTTGATTTTTACAAACTCATGCATTCACCTAAACCTAGCACTCTGTGCGATGAACTTCAGGTATCACAAAGGGGAAAAGGCACAGAAGAAAGGTGGAATGGAGGATACTTCACAATTTGTCAATATATGAATACTGGCACCCTATTTTTGACAGAACAAAGTACTTCCAAGGACTGTTGTCAGAAGATGTGCTGGCTCAGGCAAGATACACAAAAAGACACAAGAAGCCCGTTGATTATTTTGTTGTAAAATACCCTTTTGATTTCCCTGTACATGTTAAAAACAGAGGTTTTTTAACACTTCTTTTTCTATAAAATTCACTCTGATCTCTGATGCACAAAGAAGCAGTCACTAAAAATGACAGACGATTCCAATATGAACTTCACAGTCACACTTAAAGCAAGAAGAATTAGTCCCCAAGCATAAACTCAAGAAGAGAAAATATATGGGAGTGTGCTGGCCTTTTGTCCTTGGTGACTGTCCACATGCTTAATTTTTCTGAGTCAATGTTCATGGCAAATTTGATTTAGTGATTTTATGTACTCTTACCCACTAAAGTAATACATATTTTAAATCAATTGTCAGTAACCTTCACAGAGTGAAGCACATAAATGAAAAGGATTTAATGAAATGCTACAATATGTATATTACTGCCCCCAAAACAATGCCATTTCACAAGGTATTTGCTTTGTTTAGAATACAGAATAAGAAATTACCCTCAATAATCATTTTATGCTTTTGCCCCTTAAGTGCTTCTGACCAAGAAGATATAAAACAAGACTTGGCAAGAGGAAAAAAAATCTACTCTGTTGACTTTCAAATGAACATTTTGTGTATTAAAAAGCTAAGATAGAAATGTGCCTGTGCATGGTAACTGCCCTCACTTTGATGAATGCAGAAAAAGCTTCCTGAATTCACTGTTGGGTCAGCAGGCATGCATCAAACCCTCGCCTACCCGCTGCTTTTCAGCATAATTGCTGGTAGCAGAGGTGTTCCTGCAGCATTGCTTGGAGCTTGCTGCTTCTTCTAAACTGCCTTAGGGAGCAAAAGAGGTACCTTGGAGATCCACCAAAGATTCAGCGTGCACCCTGGGCTCCAAGCTTCTTGTGCACACTCCAAGTTCTAACTACAGTGTTATGTATCCAAGTAAGATTTTCTTTGTAAAAGACCTTTGTCATCCTAAACACAAAATTTTAAAACTGCTCCAGTTTAGCTAAAAAAAAAAAAAGATTCATTTATTTATTCAATAAACATGTATTAACTAGGCATACCAACTAAGCACAAAGAGCTCTGCTAATTTCTGGGGATTTAGGAAGGGAAAATAGTGGAGGAGGAGAGGATAGAGAAAGGAAAGAATCCTGTAGGCACGGGAGTCAATACACAGCAAGACCTTGCAGTAAGAGGAAAAATGGCCGGCCGTGTGCTCAAGGGTGCCACCATGGCTGCATACAAAAGGTCAAATAAAAACAAAAGACATGCCAGGTGCAGAGGGGCACTCCTGTAATTCCAGCAGCTTAGAAGGCTGAGGCAGAAGGATAGCAAGTTCAAAGCCAACCTCAGAAAATTAGCAAGGCCCTAAGCAACTCATTGAGACCCTGTCTCTTAATAAAATACAAAAATGTGGGGGAGAAATGTGGCCCAGTGGCTAAGCTCCCCTGGGTATAATCTCCAGTACCAAAAAAAAAAATTATATTAAAGAAGCAAGCAACAAAGCAACAGTATCAAAAAGTTGAACATGGTAAGTCAATGTTCAGTGTAACACCTTCAGTTATTGAGCACAGAGACTCATGCTAAATGTGTCATGAAACCCATTCAATGTTGGGCTAAGGAGGCGTCAAGGGTTTTTGAGAAGAATTTTTCAGTAAGAAGTGTGGATGGGAGGACTGCTGCCTCAGATAATGAAGAGTCCATGATTCCTTCTGTAGACAATAGGGACCATTCAGCTGTTGAAACAGGACTTTTAACACAATCGAATATAGTAGGTTTCATTGAGAAAACTAACCAGTGGCAGCAAGGAGAATATATTGGACAGAATGAAGATAGAGATCTCAGTTAAGACCATTTAAAAACTTACAAAAAAGAAACATTCTCTTTGGATTCTTCCCCTAGTAATAATATTCCAGTTCTGCTGAGGGAGCAGGGATCTAAAGACAATCATTATTGATGGCTGCTCAAATTACAACAACCCTTTTAGAGAGCACACTGCAATTTGTATCAAAAGCCACAACACTTTTTAAACTAAAATTAGCTTTTTAGGATTTATTCTGAAAAATAATAACTCAAAAGGTATGAAGAGCAATAACGATAAAGATTATGCTCTTTATAATTATTTAAATTGGAAAGAAACAGAACTCATGGTAAATTGTTTTCACATAACATCATTCAACTGTTCAAGTGTTTACTTCTTATAAAGAACAGTGCCATGGCTGGCAAATATTGAAGTAGTGTGAAAGTTGAGAACAAGTAGATCCGGCAATGCAAGAACTCTAGTGACCTTATTTCTGATATAGCAACCGTCGTAAGAGGGAAGGAATAATAAGTAAAATGATGATTAACTTTGGGACTGACTGAGGCAATGGAAATATGGATAGATTCAAAGGAATTTATTTATTCTTTTAAATATTAGTTATAGGTGGACACAATATCTTTATTTTATTTTATGTGGTGCTGAGGATCGAACCCAGTGCTTCATGCATGCTAGGCAAGCACACTACTTCTGAGCCACAACCCCAACCCAATTCAAAGGAATTTAAAAGACAGAATTGCCTTAATGAGGGATGTGAGTAAAGAGATGATAACGACACTGAAGGTTTGAACATGGTAACTGAAATGAGGGTCCAAGCAGAAACTTAGATAAAAGATAATCAACACTGCTGTGGACATATGAGACTTGAAGTATCAATTGAAATCACAAGTGGAGAGGTCACACAGTCTGCTGGAAACACAAGACCCAGCAAAACAGAAGAGCCAGCCAGGCACAGTGGCACCCACCTGTAATCCCAGCAGCTCAGGAGGCTGAGGCAGGAGGATCACCAGTTCAAAACCAGCCTCAGCAAAGGCAAAGCACTAAGCAACTCAGCGAGGCCCTATCTCTTAAAAAAAATACAAAATAGGGGTGGGGATATGGCTCTGTGGTCAAGTGCCCCTGAGTTCAATCTCAGTAGCCCCCACAAAACAAAACAAAACAAACAAACAAAAAAATCCAGGAGAGCTAAAAATTGAGGTTTGGCATTTAGAAACACTGAAGTTCATGAGGTTATTTAGAGACATAGTAGGTACTCAACAATTAGAGAGTTTTAAATAAAAGATAGAAATGCAACCTTAAATATCAACTAAAGAAATCCTATTAAGTTCTCTTGCTAATACTAATACACATTCTTTCCTCTCTGTAGGAGGCAAAAAAAAAAAAAAAACAAGAGGAATGATGAGAAATGAAAAACAGGAGAAGGAGTATATAAAGAAAATTGAAAAAGAATAGTGACAAAGGCATAGACTCAAAAGAAAAAGCTGCTGGTACTAAAAAAAATGCACAGATGAAAGAACAAGGGGAGAAAAGGACAAGCAAGACAGACATTTGGTGGGGGGAGAAATGTAAAAACTTGTGAAAAAGAATCAAAGGGAAAATAAGAGAGGAAATGGAAATAATTTGGGAAAATGAAAACTTGAAATTTTATGGACTTAAACACATGTTCTTTTCATTATGTAATACCTAGAAAGTAGGCTGATGAGGGTTTTTAGCTGCCACTTAGAATGCAAAGAGCTGGGATGAGTGTCACTCCTATTCTAATGACAAGTAAAAGTTGGATGATCTTAAAAAATCATGACTTTTCTTGGATTTATTTGAGAACTAAAGTCTCAGGATTTGAAAAAAAAAAAGTCCCAAAAATTAAAGAAAACAGGTGCTTCCCAGGAGAGTCAAAGATAGAAGCACAAGCCACTTGAGCAGAGTGTGGGAGGAAGGTAGGGTGCCAAACAGAAGATGCAAAGATTTCAGCTTGAAGTTCTTGATGGACTCCTATTAGCCCAGTTTGAACTAACAAAGTATGGAAGCCCCTGGAGAAGCCACAGAGAGTTTTAAACCAATTCACCAATTCACAGGCTCTTCTCCACAGTCATCACCTTGTTTATATATATATATTTGTAGATGGACATAATACCTTTATTTTATTTATTTTTATGTGGTGCTGAGGATCAAACCCAGTGCCTCACACATGTGAGATGAGGGCTTTACCACTGAGCTACATTCCCAGCCCCATCACCATGTATTAATAAGAAAAAATGGGGTCAGGGAGGGAGACCACAGAAAACTTCCCCAGGTATATGGCTTGCACTGTAGACGATGCAAGAGTCCCACAAAGATCCTTTTGCATTGCTCCTTGTGGAATAGAAGCACAGTAGGAAAGGCAGGAATCCCTGTGATCCCCAGAGGACAATTAAAATTCCTCCTTTTCTTTCTTTCTTTTTTTTTTTTTTTTTTTTTGTCCTGGGGATTGAATCCAGGGCCTCTAGTGAGGCAAGTAGGCAAGTACTCTACCACTGAGCTACATCCTATCCCAGAGCCCCTGAATAGCTAGAAGGGGATAGTGTTAGGGAGGATGAGGAGAAGTCAGAGAAGACAAGAAGAAAGGAAGAAGGAAAGAAATAACGAGGGGAGGGGAGATAAAGGGAAAGAAAGAGAGAAAGAAAAAGTTAAAAGGTCAAACCCAGCTGAATTCCTGACCAGACTAAATCAACCCCAACCACATAGTCCCATGGAATAAAAGGTATGCCATTTCTCAGGCATAAATACTATGTATCAGAGTATCCTCTGTCCTATACACAATCCCTGTAATTGTAACACCATAATAAAAGAAGAAAAAAAAATACCCACTGTTATGAGGGAAAAAAATTGAACAAGACTCAAATACAACACAGTAGTTTGAGTAATCAGACAAAAAAATTAAAATATGATTATTATATTAAAAGCTCTCCTAGAAAATGTGGAAAGCATGAATGAACAAATGGGGGATTTTAGTAGAGGCAAAGAACTTAAAAGAAAAACTTAAATGGAAACACTACAAAGTCTTTAATCACAGCTATTTGTGAGACTGAAGCAGGAAGATCATAAGCTTGAGGCCAGCCTTAGCAACTTAGAGAGAAAGTGTTTCAAAAGAAAAAATAAAAAGAGTTGAAAATGTAGCTCAGTGGTAGGGTAGTCCTTGGTTAACCTTCAGTACAAAAAAATAAAAATCATGGTAAAAAAATAAATAAATAAAAGAATTCCTTTGACAGGATCCTCCATAAATTCAATACTGCTGAGACAAAAAAAAAAAAAAAAAACACAAAATGAATTAACAAAAGATAGGTGAACTTAAAGATGGGTCAGTAACAATTAACTAAAACTGTAAAGGAAAAAATAATGGAAAATTCAATAAAGAATTTACAATCCATGGAAGACTATTAATAGGTCTAACATGTACATAATTAGAATCCCAGAGTACACAAGAAAGAATGGTGCATGAGATGTGTCTGAAAAAAAATAATAATGGCCAAAGTTTTCCCCAAAAAAGCGAATATAAAAAAAATCACAGATCCAAGAAGCTCAAAGAACACTAAACTTTATATACACCACCACCATCCAAACAAACAATACACCTGGGCACATCTTCAAATAGCTGAAAACAAAGGAAAACTTTTGATGGCAGCTGAGGCAGGAGTGGGAATGGGGTGGGGCTTGCAACATGCATGTAGATAAATAAAAGTAATGATAAATAAAAGTAATGATCATTTCAGAAATTGTGCATGCTTCATCTGATGAGTTGGAAAGTATTCCCATCTCTTGTATTTTTTTTTGGAAAAGTTTACGTTTCACAAGTATTACTACTCTTATTAAAGTATTTTGCAGAATCCATCATGAAGCTATCTAGACTAGGATTAATCTTCGCTAAAAAATGTTTTAACTATGAACTTGACTTTTTGAAACACATTAGAACTAGTCATGCTATTTCTTCTTGAGTGAACTTTCAGAATTTGTGTCTATCAAGAAATTTGTCCATTTCATCTAATTTGTCAAATTTATCATCATAAAATTCCTCATCTTCATTTACATATAATATTATATTACATATAATACCAAATCAAATATATAATAGTCTCATGTTTGATTTAATTACATTTTAAAGGGTTTTCTCATTAATTTTTATGAGAAATATTGATCTATAGTGTCTTTTCTAGTAATGTCCTTCCCTGGTTTAGGTAGAAGGATTATTATAGCTTCATAAAATAAGTTTAGAACTGTCCTCTTTCTTATTTCTGAAAATATTTCTGTAAGACTAATTAATTCTTCCTTAACTCAGACTTTACCAATGAAGTCATGTTGGCCTCTAATTTTCTTTGTAAGAAGATTTTTAATCATGAGTTCAATGTCTTTATTAAATACAAGACTATTCAGAGTTCTTTGTTTTCTTGTAACAAATTCTGTATTTTTTAATCTTTTAAGAAAATTTCTTGTGAATTATTGAATTTTTTGGCATAAAATAGTTTATCATATCCATTAATTATCTGTTTTAGTATCTGGTGAATTTTTTAATTGTTAAAATTGGCATTGGCATTTTATATCTGTTTTTCTCAATTAGTCAAACTAGAGGTTTAGCATGCTTGGAATTTCTTGGATTTTTAAAATTTGTATACTAACATTTTTCATGAATCAAATTTGGAAAATTTTTTGCAATTATTTCTTTATATTTCTTTTTACCAAGTGTCTCTCTTACCTCTCTTACCTCTCTCTTTTTCTGGATCCAATTATATACATTAGATTCTTTGACAATGTAATAAGGTAAAATAAACAAATAAAAGGCACAAACACTAAAATTTAAAAAGTAAAATTTTCTTATTTTTAGGCAATGTAATTATGTACATAAAAAAACCCTCAGTAATCCAAAATAATACACTAAATCTAGTTTTAAAATGTCAGTATGATTATAGGATATGAGGACAATATTTTAAAAATCAATTATATTTTTACAAACTAACAATGAAAATGAAATTTAAAAATATCATTTACAACTGCATTAAAAATCCTTAAATATATAGGAATAAGCTGAAAGCAAGTTTTTTTCAAGACATATACACTGAAAACTACCAAACAAGCGCAGAGAAATTTACTGAAGACTTAAATATGTGGAGAGATGAGCCATGTTCATTGATTAAGATAAACAGTATTGTTAAGATATAAATTCTTCTCAAACTTATCTTTAAATTCGTGCAATCCATCTTAATAGGCTTTTTTAGAAACTGAAAAAAAACTCATTCTAAAATTTTAGTGAAAATGAGAAGAACTAGAATAGCTAAAACAGTCAACAAAAGTAGAACAAAGTTGGAGAACCATCTAATTTCTAGATTTACTCTTACTATAATATCAATTATGTGTGACATTGAGTTAGGATTAGACAAATACATAATGGAACAGAAAACAATAACTGTCCAGACGTAGACCCACCATTATATTGTGATCTGGTTTTTACTAGTATGCAACACAATCTATTGGGCCATCAAAGGAAAAATATTTTCAACAAATTGTGCTAAAACAACTGGGTATCCACATGGAAATAAAGCTAAAACTTGACTCCTACTTCAAGCTCAACATACAAATTAATTTAAAATGAAAATTTGACCTAACATAAAAGTTAATACTATGATGCTTCTAGAAGGGAATGCCTTATATCTTCACAGACTTAAGGTACAGAAACATGAGACTCAGAATAAAACACAAAAGAAAAAAAGTGATAAATAAGACTTCCTCAGAACTCTAAATTGCTCATCAAAAGATACTTCTAGCAAAATAAATAAGCCAGCCACAGACTGGTTGAAAGAATTCACAGAGCACACATATGTGGAAACTTGCATTCAGAGCATTTCTAGAACTTTTATAACCCAATGACAAAATAGACAACTAAATAAAAGTAACAGGGAAAAGACATTTCACGAAAGGAGTTCAAAAAAATTCGGGTCAATAAAAAGAATGGTATGAAGTAATCAAAAACCCAATGGTATTTCTAATCTTTTCATCAATGTTATCACTTGTTTACATTTTATATCATTTATTGGATTCATATTTTCCATTTTGAATAAATACTTGTGATAGCTAATTTGAGTCATCAGCTTGACTGGATTAAGAAATATCTGCGGAACTGGCAAAGCTTTATTTCTATGTGTGTCTGTGTTTCCCAAAGAGATTCTCATGAGTCAGTGACTGAGGAGGGAAGATTAGTCCTCTATGTGGGAGGCACTATCCAATCAGCTCAGAACCCAGACAGAGTAAAGCAGAGAAAAAGAAATTTCTGTTCTCTTCCTCCTAGATCTGAAATACCCCTCTTCTACCCTTAGACAACAGAACTCTAGGCTCTTTGGCCTCTGGACTCCTGGACTAGCACAAAGGCTCCTTCACCACACATCTCAGGCTGTCAGCCTTGGACTGAGAACCACACCATCAGCTTCCCTGGTTTTGAGGCTTTCGGATGTTGACTGAGCCAAGATACTAGTATCAAGGGTCTCCAGCCTGCAAATGACCTATTGTGTGACTTCTCAACTTCCATAGCCATGTGAGCCAATTCTTCTAATGAATCCTCCTTAACTCTTTTTCTCTTCCTCCCTCCCTCCCTCCCTTCCTTCCTTCCCTCTTTCTTTCCTTTCTTCCTGCCCATATCTCTTTCTTGTTTTCTACTATTCATTTTATTTCTCTGGAGAACCATGACTAATATAATACTATAGGAATACTACAATAAAAATATACAATTAGATCATTTAAGTTTTTAGAAGAGCAGTCTGAACCCTAGATCATTTGACCAAGTGATCACTCTTCCTGTAGTAAGGTTTGATTAATCCAAAGAACTGATTAAACCATATATTCTTGGTTTTGCATAAAGCTGAGCTTATTTGCAAGTCCCCTCCCCCCCCCCTTCTGGGAGGTAAAGGATAGGAAATGAAAAGGTTATTTTCTGCTTGGAAGGTCTTGTAAGAAGAACTTGGTAGTTTCACACAGAGGTGCCCCATTCATAATCACACCATCTAACAATGAACTGGCTGTTCAGAGCTGCTTTAAATTCAGATGAGAAGATTAACGAACATCTCCGAAGCATTCCTAGCCCCTAATCTCTTTTAAAAATTAATTGTTTTCAAACCCCTTCCTTATGTTTCTCTAGCAAACAGCTGCACAAGATAAACAAAGTGAATAATCATACAGTATAGATGCTCTGTGTAGAGTCTAGGTAAAGAACACTACAAAATTGAAGAATTCCTTCACAAACAATTTTTAATACACAATGCAAGACAAGCAGTGATTATACTAAGTGTTACTCAGAAGGTCTCCAGCTGCACAAATCATTAGCATTTGACTTTGATTCCAGGGTGCTCTCAATCTTATGATATGGGCATCTTACAATACTACTCAAACTATCCTTGTAATTTATACATCTTATATCATGTCCTCTTTAACTATTCATGCAATATATAATACATGGAAGAACTTTAATGGCAATTGAGCATAATTGATGTAAAATCTCCTAATAAACTCAGATGAAAAGGTAATTTCCTGATAAATTGTTTTCTTTTTAAATCAGCAGTAAGAAAAGTATATTCCTAACATATTCTAAAAAGGGCCTGTTATTAAAGCTAAATTATTCCAAAAGGCTTCTTTTCATGTAGTCACACTGGTTTGAAATGGCAAGGAATCTGTGGCTCACTAATAATTACATGGTAATCACATGTTTTCTTATTTTCTAGATGACTTCGTGGATCATTTAATTTTCAATGCCCTCTACATTTAAAGGTGATTGAAAGCTAAATACAGCAACAGTTTTGGAACAATGCATTCCATGATTGATGTCCTAGGTTAACTTGTAGTGGACATTTTAAAATATCTGAGCAATCTAGAAAACTGAAAACCTTATTAAAATTATAAGTTTTTTAGACTTGAAACTATTAGGGTAAAAATCCAATGCTGAGTAAGGCTTAGAAGTTAAAGTGCCCTTTCCCATCTTCAAACACATACCTCCTACTTTTTTTTTTCTTGCCACTCTTTTTATTTTTCTCCTCTTTATTTTGATTAGCTTTTTATTCGTTTTTCCTTTCTATAGATTTTCTGTCTTAATATTGCCTGTAGGAGAATTCCTAAGCATTATGTTTAACTTTGTAGCCATCTCAACTAAAGAAGATGGCAAATCGGAACTATTTTGATCTTCTTCAGCCCAATTCATTCATTCATCCTTTCATTCAACAAGTACATGAAATGTAGCTATCATCAGGTAAATGAAATTATCCCAATGATCCTACATAACCAGCAGGCTAGAAGGTCCAAAGTCTAGCTGCTCAATTCAAATGTTCTAGACCTGGCTTCATTGTGTTAAGAATAAAAAAAAAAATTCTCTTTAAACATAACCATTATCCAAATATAAAGAGAAGTGGAGACAGAAATAGAGGACTACAAAGTGACATTGGGTTACACAATCAGGAGAGACATTTCTCGGGGGGTCAAATTTGACCTGAGAGCTAGGTAAGAGAAAACCATGTGGGGATCTGGGGTAAAGACTCCCTGGGTGGCATGTTCTAATGTGTGCGAGGGGCATAAAGAAGTGGCCGAGCATAATGAAATCAGAAAGGCTATGGTTCTTTGTGGGAATTCTAGGTATGTCCCATGGGAAGACACTAAAGACTTCAAGAAAGAAAGTTTTAAAAATAGTCACCATTGTTTGCTGTGGATCATATGGAATATTAAAGGCTGAAGAGTGGAAATAGTCACAAAAGACAACGTATTTCATTTATTCAAATTGTCTAGGGATATCCATAAACACAGAAATTGCATTAGTGGTTGCATGGGGCTAAGGGATGGGGAGTGAGTGAGTTGGGAGGAGATGGGGAATGATTGCTAGTAGATATGGAGCTTTTTGGGTTTGGGTCCCCCCCGCCCCAGGGAAGTATTGATGAGAATGTTCTAAAATCAATTATAGTGATATAGTGATGATTGCACAACTCTTGAGAATATACTAGAAATTATTAGTTGTATACTGTAAATAGGTAGATTGAATGTCAAATGAATCACATCTCAATGAAACTGTTATTAAAGAAGTAAAAAAAAGAAAATGGAATCAGGGACACTGGTAAGGAAGTGATTGCAATTGTACAAACAGTGGTGGGGGGTACAGTAGCAAAGCCTTCAATAATGTCCTACAGCTTTATGGGATGATCTTTACCTGGTCCCTGCTTTACCATGCTACTCTAAGGAAGCCCCTGTATTAGTTCCAGAAATTTGAAGTCTGCGATCAAGTTATCAACTCATTTGATTTTTTTCTGAGAACTCTTTCCTTCGTCTATAAATGGCTAACTTCTCCCTGTGTCTTTACATCATGTTCCCTCTGTGTCTTTATCTCTTCTTTCTTTAAGGATACCAGTTATATTGCTTAGGTCCCACCCTAATAACCTCATTTTAACTTAATTACTCTTTAAAGGCTCTATCTCCAAATACAGTAAGTAGTTCCTGCCTATCTGTGGTCTTTCACTCCACAATTTTAGTTGCCCTCAGCTAACCACAGTGCAAAAGTATTAAATGGAAAATTCTTGAAATAAAGGAAGAAACCATTTTCATGTAACTTTTATTAAAGTATATTGTTATATTATGCTATTTCATTATTAGTTATTATTGTTAATCTCTTACTGTACCTAATTTATGAATTAAACTTTATCATAGGCATGTATGTGTATGAAAAAAACACACATATATATAGTTCTATACTATCAGCAATTTCAGGCATCCCCTGTGGGTTTTGGAACACATCCACCATGGCTAACGGAGGATCACTGAAGTCACATTTTGAAGTACTGAGAATTAAGACTTCAACCTGTGAATTTGGAAGGGGAGATACACACAATTCAGTCCACAATACCACTCAATTTTTGTCTTATGACTGACTCAGAAATGCCCATTCTGTTGCAGCATCTAATGCTTCCAACTCTGAGATGATTACAGGGCTCAGATCCTCAGCTAGCAGAGATTAAAGGAGTTTACAACCTCATTTTAGCCATGAGTTTCACCCCTTTTTGCATATGTCCTGAAAGACTTTCTCAACATACTTAGAACCTACAAAATGCTCAAAGTAAAACCTTAAGCTTCAAGAACTTATTAAATCATATAACATATAACTCTTTCTTATTCTACAGTCCCTGAACTAGATGTTAGGGAAATAAATAAAATGTGTAATTTTATCATGCCAAAACATATTGTACCAGATAGAAAGTACTTAGTGCTATTCTGTGCCTAGCAGGGCACATAGGAGTCTTGTGCCATTATATGGGCATCATTTTTGAAGAGAAATATATATGGCTATGACCAAGAAAAGCCATAAAGAATGATTGAGCCAGGATATTTCCTTGGGTGATATAGCCTACTAGCTACTTCCAATATTCATTCTTCTTCTCTAATAAAGGAACACTTTTTAGCTGTGTACATGACTACCCAAAGGAAGACTAAACCCCCCAAATTTCTTTTGACAATCAAATGTCATGTTACTCATGAAGCTATTGGAGAAATTACAATGTTGGCTGACACACATTAAGTAATCACTAATTATCATTCTAAGTGTAGTATATATATTAAACTTTTCTTTGAGTGTGTAACTTAAATATTGAAATATATTTCTCATCTAACCGTCTGGTAGAAGATAGTCTGGAGCTAATATGGTAGTCTTGCCCCACTATGTCCTGCAGGGGCCTGGACTCCTTTCATCTTGTTGTTCTACCTGTTGCTGTTGCTATCCTCACACACATATTCACTTTTAACCATTACAACAGCCCTACCTAAGAACTGTTATTATCCCATCTTATAGAAGAAATGGGAGTACAAGAAAGCTAAGTAAATTGCCCAAGTGTCAGAATTCAAATCAGGTCTCCTTGTCAGACTCCTTCTCACTTATGGCACTGGGTTGTCAACCCTCTTTGTGGCCTCCACTGGACCAACTCTCACTGCAATTATTGGCCCCCTTTACTTCAAATTCACATTTTTAATATAACATTTAAAAATATTTTTAATAAAATAAACTGTCAGGAGGCTATGTGTATGATTCCTCTTCACATCCTGCATACCTCCTATAGTACCTAGCATATAGTAGTGGCAAAAAAATTACTTAAATGAATGGCTTTATACTTGTCCTGAGTGCTTTTAATAAGACAAGCTCATTGAAGCCTACTAATTATTTCATCTTCTTCTTGGAGGTATTATTGATGCTTTTCTGCTATTCTATTCTATTAAGGACTATTTTGTTTTGATTTTTACCAAAAAAAATACATATTCAAGATCACAAGAACTATGCAAATCCTTCTTTTCAGCATATATTGTAAATATTTGGCAGACTGTATCCCAATTGAAATTCTTACATGAATTCAATAGCTACAGACCATTATAAACCCAGGAAAATAGTATTGTTCTATGTGGCTGGTTGTTAGAAAGGATCTAAGAGAGTTTTAACTAAGGGGCCAGGGACATTACTATGCATTTGTCTATTTAACCTTGATTCAAGCAATGAGAGCATTGTAAGCATTTCTATGGGAGCTCAACCACCCAACATAAAGCCTAGTAAGATAATAATGAAAATCCTCATCCACCTCTACAGGCCTCTTAACACCTGCCACCAGTGAAGATTCCTGTGGTACGCAACTCCCAACTCCCTCCTCACATACTCATTGTTGCCTATAATGAGGTCCATGAACCATTCTAAAGATGCTGTCCACCCTTTAATATCCTGCACAACCCTAAGTTGTGCACAGCTGAGCCATCAGCAGCTAAGGAAAAGGTTCAAAGAATAGCAATTCATGGTACAGTCACAAGACGCAACATAAAGACCAAAGGGCACCAGAAGAATGAAGATTCAGAGAGTAGAATGTTGGAGAGAGGCAGAGAGGCTCTTGAGAGAAAAGGAAACTTTGAGACAGCACTTTTACAAGGGATTGAGACAAGTGACCCTGTTTACCTGCATAGAAGATGGCTTTCTTTAATTAGTGGTCTCAGGAAGGATCTGTGATGCTGAGGACCTAACAAAGGGCAGGTAATATTTGATACATCTCAAGCATTCCAAAGACCTTGGAGTGTCCAACCAGAGAAACAACTTCTGAAAAATAAAAGAAGAAAGAAAGAAAGAAAGAAAGAAAGAAAGAAAGAAAGAAAGAAAGAAAGAAAGAAAGAAAGAAAGACAGTCCTGGCAGTTTATCAGAGAGTAACTTTCTAGCTGTATGAATTTGCCCAGATGCAGTTTAAATGTATGCAGAATGTATTTTATCACCTCTGGTCTATTTTTAATTCCATGTGATATTGTATATCTGAAGAATACAAAGTAGTTGTTTAATGATAATAGTTATCAGGATCACACTCACCAGAAAGTACACATACTGAGGATAAGTCAAGCATAAACCTAATTTTTTATGATTTTATATGCATTTCACTAAATCCATAATTAATAAGGCAAGTGATAATAACAATAATAGAAATCCTTTTATTTTTGTTTCAGTTTACAGTTTACAAAGCACTTTGAGCAGAAGGTGAGTTGATTTCTGAAACAATATTTGAAGGGATTCCATAAAATTTTACAATGATTATATCTGATTATAAAAACACATGTTTCTTATAAGAAATAACATGGACAAATTTAAAGAAAATGATTAAAAGTAACTTAACACACACATATACAGACACATACAAAGAAACTGATAAAAATTTTGCTAAATTTCTTTCCAGGCATATCTTATATAATTTATTTATACCCTGCCTTGTTCCAGAAAGGATTTAAAGTGGTTTACAATGAAAAGCAATTAGAGTAAGATAAATAAAAACTGTTAAGAATGAAGAAAAAGAAACAAGGACAAAATAAAGGGAGCTGGAGAAGATAATGCTAAGTGAAGCAAGCCAATCCCAAAAAACCAAAGGCCGAATGTTTTCTTTGATATGAGGAGGCTGACTCATAATGGTTATGGGTGGAGGGAGCATGGGAGGAGTGGAGGAACTTTAGATAGGGCAAATGGGAGGGAGAGGGAGGGAAGAGGCAAGGGGGTAGGAATGATGGTGGACTGAGTTAGATATCATTACCCTAAGTACATGTATGAAGACACGAATGGTGTGAAAATGCTTTGTGTACAATCAGTGATTTGAAAAACTGTGCTCTATATGTGTAATATGAAATGAATTGCATTCTGCCATACTGTATAACAAATTAGAATAAATAAATATTTTTTAAAAAAGGAAAATGAAGTAAAATTAAAATTTTAAAACATAAAAAAAGCAGATGATGACCTGCCTCCAGCCTGTCGTGGTTATAACGATTCTATAGCAACTAATACAAAGAAGCAAGATTAACCAAATACACAATTTACTTAGGAAGGCCATGGTGGGAATACAAACTGCCTTCTCCAGCAAAGTATATCTGTTCCTAAAATTTTTAAAGAGAGTCTTTATAAAGATGATAAAGAAGGACACCTATATCAATCTTATGACAAATTTGACTATGAGTTTCAAAAGGTTCTTTCTTACTGGGTCTCTCAATCCAGGGTAATAGCAACATGTTTCGGTTAAGGCTACTACACACACACACACATACACACATATACACACACACACTTTGATTATTTAATAATCCATAATTTTGGACATTTATAGCTTTCTAGCTATTACTAACTTAAATAATACTGGTATCAACAGCTTTATATTTAACTAACTCCAACTATTTCTTTAGGAGTGATTTCTAGAAGTGGAGATGGGGAGTACAAGTCACAAGTATGTTTAAGATTCTTCTCATATAATGAAAAAATAATTGCTAAGAAATTATGGTAACAATGTATGCTTTTATCCCATCTTCTAGATCACAAGCTTTATGTGCATAGGTACCTATGCCTCTCAGAGTCCAGCAAAAGTATTCTCTGGATGAATAAATGATTATGATATTGCTTACATCAGCTCTGGTATATAAGCATTTTTGCCTGATTTGAAATGACAAAGATTCTTTCCTTGACTAAACTCTAATAGAGGTTCCTCTGAGCCTTTTTCTCAACTAGACCTTAATCTTGGGCCTAAATATGTACACATTCAACACAAATGATTTCATCTATTTCCCCCTACCCCATATTACATGACTTAGCACTAACAGTTTCTAAGGACTCAAGGGTACCCCTAGGATAACCCTAGCCCTCCATAAAGTATCTGGTTTTGGAAAGCCCAAGAGTACCAAAATAATTCTCTTTGTTTTGGTCCATACCTGACTATAGGCCTTTGACCACCCTTTCTTAGAGCATTTACTTCAAAGTGCTTATAATTATAAATCCTTCCTCTGTCCCTTTGAGATGTGTCTGTATCTGCTAAAACTCAAAAGCCTCTTTCCCAAGGACCTAAAAGCTGCTTCCTTAAAATGTTATCAGCAGGAAAGATGGGGCTTCTCTCTTTCCTTTTCTGTAGACGGATAGAATCCTAACTTTGATAAACTTCCCACTAGTAGTAGTGGCTGGTCTAGTCATTGTTTATACTGGCTACCTTGTGTGATTCTTCACTCCTGGAGTCTACTGAGTTCCCACTCGCCCCTCTCTTGTCCCTCATTCTTCATTAACAACATCCAGTCACCTCTAAACAAATGAATTCAGTTTACTCCAGACCTTCTCCCTAACGCATTAAGTCAAAAATCTATCCTCACTTTAACATTCAGCTTTGACAAAAGTCTCACCTTTCCTCTGTATCATTTCAGATTAAATTGGTAAATCAAATGTTGTAACAAAACTAGATGTAGCACATTTCTGGGGAGTTTTAAGACAATGATACCAGTTAACTGACAGTTTGTATGTGATTACATACTTTTTTTTTTTCTTACAGCCCAATAGAAGCATTGGACTTGTCTTCATCACATTTTTGTGACAAAATACCTGAGAAAATCAACCTAAAAGGGTAAAGATTTATTTTGGCTCATGGTTTCAGAGATTTCAGTCCATGGTCATTTGGTTCCATTGATTCTGAGTCTGTGTGAAGCAGGACATAATGGCAGGGAACATGCAGCCGAGCCGAGCTGCTTGTGTTATGGCAGCCAGGAAGCAAGAGAGAGAGAGAGAGAGAGAGAGGAAGGGGCCAAGGAAAAAGGTAAACCCTTCCAGGGCATGTCCCCAGTGCTCAACTTCTTCCAATCATGTTTTGCCTCCTACAATTTTCATCACCTCCCAATAGTCAATTTGATTATGCACCTATCAATGGGCTAATTCACTGATGAGATCAGAGCCTTCATGACCCAATCACTTCCCCAAAGCTCCATTTTTCAACATTACTGCATTGGGGACAAAGTCTTCAACACATGGACCTTTTGGGGACCTTCCACACCCAAACTATAGCAAGTCTTAACTGATTGTAACTTGAATAACATGTTAGAGAAGTATTTACAAACATAAAATCCATGGAACATTAAAAAGTACAAAAAACTTTAGCATGTACCTAGAACTTTTTCAGTCTCTTTGTGTTAAAAATGAACAGGTATCAAATCTCATGACCACTGGTTTAAGGGTTTTCTATACATGTTCATCATTTCCTATATCTGCCTCCGTGTTTTAGTAGTTCACAAGCCAAGTAATAATGGTTACTATCAATATTTACTGAGACTATCTGGCTCTCTATAAGATTCTCTATATACTTGAAACTTGATAACACAATAAGATGGATACTATTAAAGATGAGGAAAATTGATGCTCCAAAAGACTAAACAAAAGGCCAGAGATCACAAAGCCTGTGAATAAAGGACCCATGATTTGCACGATGGACTGTTTGATTTCAAAGTCTGTGTTCTTTCCACTACTCTTCCCAGTCTCAGTGGATACAGTCATGCATAGATTTTTGGCTCTTTCAGACTTCTCATGCTTGATAACTAACATGCAGTCAAAACAGAAGCGAATTTGGGGGAAAATTATACTCAGAATAAATATTGTAATTATAAAAGAAGAAAAAAAAAGGAAAAAGAAGAAAACAGTCAAGCTGTGGCAAAGCAAACTCCAAAGCAATCAAGAGGCTTCTAAACCTCTAGTTCTCTTTAAAGTAGCTATATTTCATTCCTCTAAAAACTCTGGCTTTGGAATGAAGGTGACATACTGTGGGAAGACCAAGGAAATTAAACTTTTTTTCATCTTATTGATTCCTATTTCTTTCATTCCATCTGTTTCCTTGGCATGGTGAAGGGGGTGACGATCAACGCAGAGTAAGCCGGCTCTGTCAGTCAGAAGATAGGAGCTGACACACCAGACACAGGCTTGGGAAGGCCTTCCATGAGGGAAAGATCTGTGCCAGATGACAGGACTCAAGGAGTTTGACAAAATGTTGCAGACAATCAGGAAGCATCAGATCCAGATTTCATAGATAATAAGCAGTCTTTCCTGTGTGCATGCGCATAGATTTGAATATTTCCGATCAAGTGCCTCAGTCTTTGCACAAAACAGGAAGTACATCACAGTACAATATAAAATGACAGGAGACAAGAAGGAGAATATAATAAAGGAAAAGAAACAACTAACTGGAGCATAGAGAGAACTTGAATGTTTGGGGTCTATAAAAATATATAATTTGATGACATGAGGGGAAAATGCCTTAGAAGATAATATTTAAAATATCATTATCGGGGTGCAAGTACATTGGAATTCCACAAAGGAGTTTGCTATAAATTAAAGCTTTCTTAAGAATCATGCAGATTTCAGTGGCTGTTTCTGCCATAAGGAGCATATTTTGCAATTTCTATAAGGTCATCTCCAACATAAACTCTAAAATAGCCACAAAAAAAGATGAAATTTGCATATGAAAATCTGAAGCATATAAGTAGACAGTCTTGTGATTGAATTCTATTAAGAGATACAAATTCTATATGTCCTTATGAAGAGCTTCATGCAGAGGAGGCTTCTACTCTGGCAGAGAAAAGACTAAAATGAAAAAGCAGTTCATCAAAAGAAGCTCATTTTGTTGGGAGCCAAGAGGCCCATATATGGTGAGGCTGGAAAATGAATCAGTTTTACCATTTCATTGCCCTCCCCCAACCAAGTTAAGCTACTATCAACAACCGAAAAAGGCATAATATTATCTCTTTGCCTGTTCTCCTCTGGACTTGAAAGCTCTCATCAAAATAGACAAATATCAAAAACTAAAATCGTTTGAAAGCACAAGACTGATTTATAAGACCCAAGTGTGAATAATTTGGTTGTAAAACCATCTCGAACACTATTATGGGTTGAATTTTACTTTGCAAAAAAAGAAAAAAAAAAGACATATTGATTGGAGTCCTAACCCCTGTTTTCTCAGAATGTGCCCTTATTTGGAGACAGGTTTTTTAAATAGGGGTAATAAAGCTAAAATTATATTCTTAGGGTGAGCCCTAATCTAATAAGTGGTAACCTTATAGAAAGGGGAAATTTGGACACAGTGTGCTTAGAGAGAGATACTGCCATGTGAAAAGACCCAGGGAGAATATGACCATTAGTAAGCCATCTTATAAACAGACTGGTGCTGGGGACAGATCCTTCCCCCGCAGCCTTCAGAAGGAACTAAGGAATGAAGGAACACCCTGATTTCAGACTTCCCAGCTCCATAACTGTAAGACAATAGATCTCTTTAAGACATCCAGTTTGTGGTACTTGATTATGGAAGCCTCCTAATTTAATACACATTTTGGTATCAGTGTGGGGTTACTGTATATAACTGTAAATAACTTGCACAGTGGAAGTAGCTTTGAAATTGGGTAATGAGTGGAACCTGGAAAAGTTTTGAATAAATGATAGAACAATACTATATGACTGTGAAGAGAAAATGTCCAGAAATGTGGCTATTAAGGGTACTTTTGGTGAGGCTTCTGACAAAAATCAGGAACCCATTACTGGAAACTGGAAGACAGGTTGTCCATGGCTGAACTGTGTTCTGTTGAAAAGAAAGTAGAAGTTGCAAGTATGAACTTGGATATCTAGGTGAAGAGATTTCTAAGCAAAGTGGTGATGGTACAGCCTGGGTTGTCTTTTTTGCTTATAGTAAAATGCAAGGAGAGATAAAAGAAGCAGAAGAACTAGAAGTTGAAGACGTGAAAAATCTTTGCCTATCCATATTGCACAAAAAGTGACAACGAGCTCTAGAGAAAACTCAAAAGAGCTGACTGAAGAATCCAACCCATCACCTCAGCAGAAATAGTGCCAGCTTACATGGACAAGTAAGGAAACAGGACAAAATGAAGGCAGGGTTTGGGACTTCAGGGTTTCTACAGGCAGGAAAGAGATCAATAGAGCTACTTGGCTATGAACATGGGTTAACTTTCAAGAAAAGGGAAGAATGACTCCAACAATTGTTCAGAGGCTGGTAGGGCTGTCCCTCTTGACTTTTTTTGCTCTCTAATGTTCTCATTTCCAGTAATACGAGTTCAAAAGCTATCATCAGTGAATTCATATTTAATTAGGCACCTGCTTCTGTTGGTGTTTCCATTCTTCACAATCTTCACTATTGCTAAGGATTGAATTTTTAGTAATAGGGAAGCATCCTTAATTAGTTAATGACATTGTGCTAAGACCTCATGTGGTTTGCTTTTAATCTTTACAACTGTGCAATGAGATAGGTATACTATTCATATCCATTTTATAGGAAACTGAGGCTCAGAGAGGAGCTGAATGTGATCAAATGTCCAAGATCTCATAATGATCAAAGCAGCACATTGAACCAGATCTTCCCAAGCCTCGAACTTCATTCTTCAATGGCACACTGCCTCCTCACAAATCTCTCTCATATTTGTTTTTTTTTTTCCTTTACATTCCACCTTTATTGATCTGGGTTTCATAATCCATCTCCCTTTTGTTACTGAAAAAATCAGTCTCCTTTTGTTTCTTTTAACTCTAGTTTCTACTCCTTTCAACCTAGACCTTTCTCATCCCAGAACTAAAACAAACCTGTCTATAAGTCACTCCTTAGCTCAAGATCTTTCTGTGACTTCTCACTGCCTAGAGGACAAAGCCAAACACCTTGATCTGACATTCCACAGTATTTTTACTGACCATACCACCTGTTAAACTCTTGTCCATCCTAAATGCCTCATCTCTGTGAAAATATGTCTGTCAAACATTGAACATTTCTTTAAAAAAAAGTTTTTCCTCCTTGAAATGCTATAATCTGTAAGATACATCAAAATTGTACTCAGACTCTATATGTTGCCCACTGAGAATGAAATTATCAACTCCCCTCAAAACCCCCCTCCCAGATTTCTCTGTCCATCTGCCCATCTGTTCACCCAAGCTTGAAATGAAGATGCTCTTTGACTCCTCCTCCTTTCACATGTCATCTGCTGCTAAATCCTATTGTTTGTTTGGATTCTGAAGGTGTCTCAATCTAACCCTTCTCCACTGTTACTATCTCAGTTCTCATTCCAGCTCCCTCAACTTGAGGGTTTAAGACAGCTCAAGAGAAGCATCACCAGTTAAGTTCCCACCACAAAATAGGCAAAGATTGACAGAACAGAGAAAGAAGGACTCAGGAGGGAGATCATCTGAGCCTATTTGGGAAGGCATAGTTCTGAGAGGGAATGAAAAGAGGGGGGAAAAAATCTGCATCAACCTGGAGAGAGGGCTGAGGAGGAGGAGTGGTGATGGGAGGTGCCAAGCTTGAAGATGAGGAAACTGAGGAGAAGAAAAGGCCAGGTAGGAGAAATAAATTATTTTTATTTATTGGGTTTAAATCTGATCTCTTGAATTTACCTTTGGAAGACAAGCAAAGTCTGACATCTTCTTTAAACTTACATTCTGACCATGCACTGTGCTCTTTGACACAACTGCTTTCTCTGAACCAAGGTGAGTGGTCATTTGTAGTGCTGCATCCTCCTTACCTCAGCTCTCAACGGTCTCCTAAAACTCTCTCTGTGTGACTTTAGAGACCCTGAACCCATGGCTCCACTCCACCATTCTTTGGCCACCCTCTCCTTCCCATCACAGTGCCCACTGAAAGCTGCCTCCTCCACATGTCTCTTTACCAGTGCTGTCCTCCTTACAAAAAATCAGCCCCAACCCTGCTTCTCAAAATCATCTCCATTCACGGGGCTCTAAGGAAATATCATCTGCCTGCTTCCCTCATCCAGAGATGTTCTTGCTCTCTCCTTTAAACCCAAACAATGCTTTTAAAAAAATCTTTTTAGCCCTATTCTTGTCTCAAACTAGAATAGTTACCTGTTTTACCTTCTCACTAAAGTATACTGAAGGTAAGGATCATGATTTATCTTGATGCACTGAACTGAATGCCTTGCACAAAGTAGATGGGTATTCATCAAACAAGTGGCATTGAATCTCACTGGCCTCTTTCAATTTTTGCTTCTATTAGGGAATGAGGTGAGTTGTCCACAATTTGTGTGTGGGGGGGGAAGATTCTCATGGAAAATTTTAGCCTCTTTGTTATAGATGAAGCATCAATTAAAAGGCACAAAGTGACACAGTCTGAACCTAGAATATATCCTGGGGCCTAGGCCAAAGAAAGACAAATTTAAAGTTGTACAAACCAATGGTGGGAGGACCATCTATACTTAGTGACTAGTCTGTCAGAGTAAAAAACCTCAAGTGGGTTGTAAATATAGGGTTGATTCTTTGGGAGATTTTTCTTCTATTTGCTGATTCAGCTCCTACAATCAAGAGATTTTGTTGTTGTTCAATTTTACTTAAGGCAGACTAAATCAACTGATTTCATGTTTATCCCTGATTTTTGTTTTTCTTACTTTGGCTAAACTATATTTTACAAGGCCTGTTCAGTTAAATTGATCAGAAATATGCTTTTATCATTTTTAAGCCATCTACTTCTTTGTATGTGTCTGCTATGAAAATTCAATTAATTCGTTATAAAAATGTGATTAAAAAAAAATTTCCAAGGACGCTTCTAATGTTCTGATCGAGGATATTGATGCATTTGCTACCCAGCATCTGAGAGCACCCACTGTGAGTACATCTGCAGGACATGCAGGCAGGACACTGGTGGCCACAAAATGGTTGTTTTGACGTTGTGTGTTACCAAATGTACCAGTGTAACTCCTCTCGTGATTCTTGTCCTCTACAAATAGAAAGATTGAAGGCATATCTTTCTAGTACTGTTCATCCCATAAAATCCAGTATACTCAGTGTTTACTTATGTATGATGAACATAAATGGGGAAATTAGCAAAGCAGCAGTGATTCAAGTTTCCCAAGCCTTGACTGGGCAGAGGTTTCAAAAGGCTTTCTCCTAAAGCTACACGATATGGTCATTAAGCATTTAGAGGGATAACTAGATGATTAGACAAAGTAGCAGACCAACACTGCCTGCCCACCCCCCTGCCAACTTGCCCCAAAGTTGCAGGAAAAAGAAAGAAAAAAAAAAAACAAAGGAAAAGGAAGAGTCCTTTTGGTCCACCATATCGCAATCACCAGAAACTTAGGCTCTTCATGAGCAATGGTTGATTTTCTCAGCCTACACCCATATCTCTAAATAACAATTTTCCAGACTTAAAGCTCTGTTTTTATGACAATTCATCTGATTGCAGGCACCCACGCCCTGCACACACACATTCGCACACATACATGGCTTTTCTTTCATACTTATATTTGCAGAGGGGTCAGAGAAAAAGGCTAGGAAAGACAGAAAGACAGAGGATGGACAGAAGGAAGGATGGAAGGAAGGAAGGAGGGAAGGAAAAAAGAAAGAAAGAAAGAAAGAAAGAAAGAAAGAAAGAAAGAAAGAAAGAAACCTCCAGTAGGTTTGATCTAAACAAAATGGTTATTCAAATGGGTTCCTACTAATTTCACAAAGATGCGTGATAATATCCAACATATGGCTTTAACTATGTTTTTTAATATTAGAAATTGAATGCACATTTTAAGACACAAGTTTTGCTGATATGCTGTTGATAATATAGGAGAACTATTTTCCATTTGTTTCTAATTATCTTAAAGACAGCCTGGGGATCATTTACTCATGGTTTAAGAGTACTCAGATAAGTCCACAGATGCGACAGGCGGGCATGTGTGTCAGCTACTGCAGTGGAGCCGCATGAGGGTGGCTTAGCCAAGACAATCCTCTTATGTCTGTAACCACTAGATACGGTTCCTAAGGTCAAGCAGTACTGAAAAATAAAATCCTTCCTTTGTCAACATTCTTAGGGTGTGGGCTCTGGAGTCAGACTCCCTGGCACCACTATTTAACTAACTGTGTGACCTTGGGCAAGTTAGTTAACCTCTCTTTGCCTCAATTTCCTCATCTGAAAAATGGGGATGTGCCTACATCATTTGATCACTATGAGGATTAAAGCACCTTAAGTAATTCTCCAAACATAAGAAGTGCTTGATAATTGATCTGTCTCCCTTCCCACCACCAAATTCTTCCATTGAAGCTTGCCAGCAGATTTCTTCCAATTCTTTTAACATGCTCTCCCTTGTTACTCTGGAACCTTTGCTTCTTGCTAACTCACTCTCCTCCTCCAGGACTCAGTGCAGCCAATTCCAGTCTCCATTAGGGGGTCCTCAACTATTTGCCCACCTCTCAGTGGGTTTCTTATCTTATCATGCATATGTCATGCCATCTTAATATTAGTCTCTCCCACTAGACTCTATGCTCTGAGGCAGAGATTGGGTCTGTCTTGTTCACTGTGGTAATGCCACCTTGTTAAATTGTTTTGCAGTGGAACTAACCAAATGTATATATGTATTTATTTTTTGCAAAGTGGGGAAAATCTCTCCCGTTGGGTATATCCATCTAACGTAGATATTAATGCAAGGAAAATAGGAGAGAATTATACCTTTCCTTTAGAACATCTTTAAATTTAGTTCATTCACATCTATGTACATTTACATCTTACACACATTTCTATTTGTTTCTTCATTTCTAATTCTTACTTTTTCTTGGGCAATGGGAAATGCTTATTGTTTACCCATCAGATCTCCTGGATCTGTCTTCCTTATCTTTTTATCTCATCTTTTCATTCACAATTTTCATTTCTTTCCTTTTTTTGTTGTTATATTTTAGAAATTGTTCCTCCATTTGATCTTACAAAAATCACTAATTCTGTTTTCATTGGTATGGATTCTCTTTTTTCCTTCCACTAGCAAACTATTTAAATTTGTAAGTTGTCATTTCACTCTTCTTTCCATTTCCTAAAAGGTTACTAAAGCATTCTGAATTCTTTCTTGGATTTTGTTTTTCAAGTTCTCTTCAGCTTCTTTTTTTCCATACACGAAAGCTCAGTCTCTCTTCAAGTAGTTGAAATCCCTTTGCTTATTCCTGTCAATTAATGTCATGAAGTCCCCTTAGTACCATGTGACAGGCTGCTGGAGCTCTGGGCAGTGTTAGAATGGCTGGCTATGATATAAGGTTAAAGTTCCTTCTCTTGGAGGCTAGTTACAAGTGTATACACCCACCTAAGACCCCTGAGCTGACAGCTGAGGCCTTTTCCAACATCTGCAGGATCTGTTCCCTCCTCCCCAGGCTCCAGCTCCCTGGAGACCTGGAGACATTGGCACTCTGTACCTGCATCCCCCACCCCCACTCCAGGCTGACCCTAAGTACTGCACTTCTTCTTCAGGATATCTGACCCAATGGCAGATCAGTTGTGGGCCTGTTTTCAGGCTGTCATTTACCATTTTTGACATTTTAAAACTATCTGAGGAGATGAGGGTAGACAAGGAATACAACAAACACTTTTATATTAAAGAAAAGTTTTTATACTAGAGAAAAGTTGGAATGCTCCAAGTTAAAACAACCAATTAGGAGCAATTTCCAATTTTTAAGAGAAAATTACAGAATTAAAACTTCTCTGAAGTTTAGTAAGACACCCGTAAGACACCCAGATTCATCTGGGAAAAATTAGCCTCAAAGCTTGACATACTCTTTGAAATATATCACGGCTGGCCTTAAAACACTGACTGTAGAGGCAGCATGGTGATTAAGAACATGAACTCAGGGGTGCATTACCTAACATTGCCTCAGTTTCATTGCCTCAGTTTCCTCATCTGTAAGAGGGGGCTGATAAATCGTACCTGCTTTATAGGGTTTTGTGAAGATTAAATAAGTCAATATCTGAAAAGTGTTTAAAATAAACCCTAGAATATAATAAATGCTACAAGTTGTGTTTGTTAAATAACATAAAGCAAAATAGGATAAAATAAAATGATTACAAAACCAGAAGTTAAAGCTGCAAGCACAATAGGGAATTTCTGATATCTAGGATGTCATTGTTTTATTTTGTTTGTCTTTTAAAAATATCTTTGCCATCAAAATGAGCTTGCCACTACCTATTTAAAAATGATTCCCTAACAGGTGCTACAAAGGATTGTAGCATAGATAGTTCTGGAATGCAAAGAATTTCCAGGGAGAGGAAAAAAATGAGGGGAAAAAGTGGAAATTTTTACTTTAAAGTGTTTGCTTGAGGCATGTTTTCATTATAACCAAATTTCAACTTTTGGGTAGAATAGCAAAGCATTTCTACCAATTAGTATTAAAAGTGGCCTAAAATTCTCCATGTTTTATTGAACAGTACACATGTAAGACATGGCTACATATTCCCACTGTTTATCTCCCACCCTGAAGCACACCCCACACATCCTCCCAGTTACTCCCTCAGATTCTAGCAGAACTATATGTGCAAATGAGCCATCTTGCTGTCCCTTCTTAACTCTACTGTCATGAAGATGGAAGGAAAATAATACCAGCATTTAAACACTGAGGTAATTCACTAATTTCAGAATAATAAGTTATAAAAAAAAAGCTCACCCTTATTGAGGCATCTTGATGAGCACTTCACATGCACCATTTCATTTCATTTTCTGTCAAGTAGGATTTAATATTCCACTTTCCAGCCTTTAAAGTTAGCTTTACCTTTCCTGCTCCTAATGTCCAGGAAACACAACAAAGTTTAACTTAGTTTTAATAATTTGATGAACCCACTGACAACAGAACTTTGGAATAAAAATGTGTTTTGATCCATGCACAGGAGGGATGTTGAGCAGTACTGTGTAAATAGTTGACTCTGAACCTCTGAGCAAACTTCAATCAACTGTATAATTCACACAAAATATTCATCTTGATCTAGGCAACCAAGGACAATGTGGGATTTTTATCCTACTTGCTTTGGAGTGGAAGCATTACTCATTACATTTCTTGTCAACCTTCTACATTCCTTAATGTCATGTAGAATCCAGTTCAAAGAGAATCTCCCGGTAACATTTTTTAAGAGCAGCTGAAGCTTATGCATTCAAGAGAAAACAAATGTCTGTGACATGCAGAGTCAGGGAGGAGGTCAACATAACTGCAAATTTGGATTTTCAAATCTACACCATTGCCCAGGTCCTGACCCTAACCTTCTGTCTCCCACTGGCAAAGGGAGCCAGGGCGTTCTGCCACCCAGAACACGAGAAGTCACTCTGGTGTGTGAAATCCACCATCAATTTTGCAGAGGTTTCTGCCATTAGCACACTCCAGGTAGGCAGTTGTCACGATGCATTAGAGCTGAAAGAGGCTGACAGCATAACTGCGGGCGAGCTCGGGGCTCCATCCAGCCCAGCACCTGCTGCCTGCTCAGACAGGAGTATCCTCTGTCAGTGCTCAGCCTGGAGAGAGGCTTTAGGCATCACTTTGTGTCAGTGCCCTTCATTGACAGCATGCTGGAGGGCAGCCTGTCTTGCAAAAGCAGGACAGAAACCTTTGCCAGCCACCTGCCTGCCCCCATATGGTGGCCATTTAAAAACCTATCACTTTTACAAAGAATTCCTCAAATTAGTCATTCATCAAGTGAAGTTTTGACCAGTTCAACTGCCTCAATGCATGGTCACCTGACTGTGATTTGGAGAGCCTTGTTTTCTCAGGGCTTCCTTTGGGTAAGGAACAAATGGCCTACAGAGAACCGGGTGAGAAAATCTGGTCCCTTCTGCCTCCTAGACTCTCAGGACTCCCAGGAGTGCATTCCCAGGAAGCAGGAGTGCTTTCACACCCAAGTGGATCGCATCAACATGCCCGGAGCTTCTCTCATGGACAATGAAAGGAAGGGCTAGGAGCCTTGCAATGGATGTCTTGGTTTCTCACTTTCCAGATGCAGAGGCAGAAAGTTAACTGGGGAAGGGGTGGGAGGGACTGTTCAGAAACCATAACCAAAATGTGAAAGAACTCTTGAGTGTTCAAGGGAGCTGTCGACAGATTCCATTAAAAAATGAAAAAACAGAAATACATTCTGTTAGTACTCTCATGTCAAAAACCGACTACTAGTCTCCAACTCTCAGGATGTACCAGGTCAGTATATAATAAATGCACAGACTTCTAAAGTAATTTTTTCAAGACCTACGAATAATGGTTTTCTTTTTCATTATTTTCATAAGACAATCTATGTGTATGGCAAGATCTCCCTGGACATGCTAATAATTTCTTCCTTATTTATTTCCACATTTTCTGACCAATTCTATATCACTATCCTGCAAATTCCATGAGATTAGGGGTCTAGCCCCTTTCATTGTGCTCAATAAATATTTAGTAGGGAAATCGGACACATAAAGTCAAAAAAGAATGAATAATGACAAATGAAGTCAAGGACAAACATCTTATAAACTTGCTTTTTAAGTTTTAGGAGGGGCTGTGATTGAATGGGTTGCCTGAACATGACAAGAACAGTAAATTTTTAAATTTTTGATTAGTTTTGATACATTTTGGTTAAGGGTTTATACTTTGGAGGGGCGGGGGTGGTTTGAAATGGGAAAAAAAATGCATGAAGCAGGCACCCAAGAATGGGATGTCCCATCTCTCAAAGGAATGGTTTTAAAAGAATGCCAGCAAGTAAGAATTCACATCCTTTCTTCCAA
This sequence comes from Callospermophilus lateralis, assembly GCF_048772815.1. NCBI lineage: Eukaryota > Metazoa > Chordata > Mammalia > Rodentia > Sciuridae > Callospermophilus > Callospermophilus lateralis. The sequence goes on along the minus strand of NC_135313.1, from coordinate 35,688,096 downwards.
AACCAGCTGCTGATCTTCATTCTCTTCTTGCTCGTCTCCTCATCTGTTCTTCTTTACTGAATCCTGCACCCAGATGATCTCCACTCTGAGGCTGTAAGGTCGAACTTCTGTTTAGGTGCTTCTGCACCTAGACCTCTAGCTCCACCCACATGTCCCAGAGTGTCTCAAATGCAACAGTTCGAAACTGAACTCCAGCCTTTCCTCCCACACCAACTCCTCATCCAACAGCCTCCATCTCAGCAAAGGGTGCCATATGCTTGTTATCACTTGATCCAGAAATCCCAAGACCTTTCAGTATTCCTGTCAGACTCTACCTACCACACAACACCAAATCTGTCATCAAGCTCAGTGGATTCTAAGTCTTTGCCGTCTCTCACTTTCATATTCTCCTCCCCTTTGCCGCAACCACTAACTTAATTCATTCTTCCATCATGCTCACCAGTATTATTGCAATGGTTAGTTACTTGCCTCCAGTTTAAGCTGTATGATCTTTATAAATGAAGACATGCATGCTGCTCTACCCCTCCACACAGCCTGGTGTAACACCTCTTTGTGGCTCCCTGTTATCTTATGGTACATGGCCTAGCCTCTGTAGCATGGCCTAGAAGAGCTTTTATGATCTGCATGCTGCTTGCCTTCTCAGTAAGCCTTGTCTTTTCTTTCTACACTTCAGTTATTTGTGTTTCTCAGGGGGTCATGTTTCATCCATGGGGCCTCAGCTCCCAATGATGCCTTTCCCGGTATTCTGAACTGCTACTTCTGCCCACAGCAGCAGATGTGGAGTAGGTCTCAAAAAGGAGATGTACTACTCCAGGGCTGAAGTTTCCTCCCTCAGGGTGAGTAAAAGAGGGAAAGTTGGCCAGTGTTGATTGCTAATACACCCCTCCGAGCATGTTAACTCAGAAAGGAAATTAGTCTAAGGTATTTCCTTTTAATGTTGGTATAAGAAAGTATCAGTCAGACCCTTCTTGCCTGGCCAGCAAAATGCCTTTTGACTTGTCTTCTCTTTAATCTTTCCATTAATCCACTCTCCATACCACTGCCAGTCATCTTCCCCAACCTCAGACAGGTTCGCATCACGCCCCTTCTGTAAAGTCTGCGGTAGCCCCCAGTCTTCTACCTGGGAATGTTCTCCATATCTTGCCATACAGAGCTTAAAACACACAACAACTTCCTCTTGAGTGTAATTACATTAGCAACTTGTAAACTGGCCCAACTAAAGGTTTAACTTTTTTAAACATTTAAAATAACAACAAGCATCAGACTGTCTGAGTATCAATGTAACAACATGGTCGGGGCCTTTGCCTCTCCCAAATTTAAGAAGCAGGCAGGAGCTAGAGAACTTGAATGTTACAGACCTTGGTTCAACTCCTGGCCCCACCACCTATAGATGATCCTGTACAAAAGCTTTCTCTTGAGGATCTTGAATCCTCATCTGTAAGTGGAAATCAAAGTTCTCATATCACCAGTAATCATGAGGATCATGAAGAATATGCCCATTTCAGAAGAGCCCTAATCATTCTCTGGAACACAACATGCCCACCAATTCTGATCATGTACCTTGAACTTAAAAGGCACACTATGGTTTCTTTCTATTGAAAAACAATTGTTAAACAAATAAATAAATATAACCACAAAAAGGTAGATCCTATGACTAGAAGTAAAATTTTGACAGTTTGAAAGAGGGGCTGGTTTTTAGTTTGTATTTACTTCTCTTGCTCAGATGTTGGACTGTGAGAGATTGAAATGAATGTAATAAAGAGATCATGTGACAGAAGGAATGAACGCTCAGAGAAGGAAAGTCCTGTTTTTAATTCTTTTAGATCCTTAAGGTCAGCTTCGAACAGGGAGTTGGGATAACCTAGCCAAATTGGCAGTGACTAGGAAGTGACCCAAGCCAAGCAGCAAATGACTTGCTAATAGACCCAAGTCACTTTTATTGCAGCCACCAGCCAGGTTCCAGGTTTGTCTGCCTGCCACTGAAATCTGTCCTCAGAGGGACCTCCTTTGTCCTACAAAAGCCAGCTCCAATTCAGGACTGGGATGGAAGGTATTTAGATAAACTAATAATTGCACAGGGATGTGGTTTGCTCTGGAGAAGCTGAGATTGTGTTTAAATGTCTGAAATTCCTGGTGTCGCTAATAATTGTAACTTCTGCTTCAATAAAACACACAAATAATGTTACTGAAACATTTCCAATCACAAGGTATTATTTTTGGTCTGAAACAGATGCAGCCCTCAGTACTTAAAAAGAGGATGTCTGGATGGATTTACCTCTGCTTGAAGTGAAATAAAACTCCTGGAACTTTGGCCAAAGCCCCATTTCTGAGAAGCATCTATTGGAGTGATGGCAGCTTCACAGCATGACTGTAGAGCCATTCCTAACACAAGTAAGAGATATGCCAGGAGAGTCAGTCAAGGTATTGGAATGGAATATAAGCCAGGAGCTACAAGGAAAATGAGTTATCATTTTTGAATACATATTAGTCATCAGGCTAGACATTAATATATACTATCTCATATAATTCTCATAGCGATGCTGCTTCACAAATGAAGAAACTGAACCTAGAAAGATTAAATCCTGGACTCAAAGACACTCAGTCACTAAGTGTGGAACTAGACTTTGAACCCAGGACTTTCTACTCATGAAAGCCATGCCCTTTGTAATATATCAGATGGCCTCCATATGGAATTGTTAAAAGGAAACTCCAAATAAAAGGATACTGTTGTAAAACCACCAGGATTCAAATCCTTGATCAGTCATTTATTATCTTTGCAACCAAGAATATGACATGAAACCTTGATGTCCTTCAGTTATCTCATAATGAAATTGGAAGGATTAATAGTACCATTTAATGACATTGTTTGGAAATTGCTGTATATGGTATAAGGGATGAATATGATTTTATTTTTCTGCATGTAGATATCTAGTTTTCCCAGCACCACTTATTAAAGAGATTTTCCTTTCCCCATTGTGTACTCTCAGCACCCTGGTCAAAGGTCAGTGGAACATATATGTATGGGATTAATTCTGGGCTCTCTACTCTGTTCCATTGGTCTATCTGCTAGTTTTTATACTAATACCATACTGTTTTCATTACTTTAGCTTTGTAATATATTTTTAAATCAGAAAGTGTGATGCCTCCACCTTTATTATATTAAAAATTGCTTTGGCTATGATTTCATATAAAGTTTAGGTTTATGTTTTCTATTTCTATAAAAAATGTCATGGTGATTTTGAAAGGGATTGAAATAAATACATAAATGGGTTTGAGTAGGGTGGATATTCACAAAAATTGATTTTTTAAAAATTTGTTTTAGTTGTAGTTGGACACAATACCTTTATTTTATTTATGTTTATGTGGTGCTAAGGAGTGAACCTAGTGCCTTGCGTATGCTAGGCGAGCGCTTTACCACTAAGCCACAACCCTAGCCCCAACAATATTGATTTTTTTAAATCCACAAACATAGTATTTGTGTTTACTTTAATTTCTTTTATGGGTGTTTTATAGTTTTCAATGTAGAAATCTTTCACCTCTGTGGTTTAGTTTACTCTATATTTTATTATTTCAATGCTATTGTAAGTTGTATTGTTTTCCACATTTCCTTTTGGATTACTGTATATAGAAAAACAATTGACTTATGGGTATTGATTTGTGTCCTCCAATTCTACTGAATTGTTTCATTATCTCCACTAGTTTTTTGTGTGCTTTGTTTTTTTGTTGTTGTTGTTTGTTTGTTTTGTTTTATTTGTACCAGGAATTGAACTCAGGGGCACTCAACCACTGAGCCACATCCCCAGCCCTAACTGAGTTTACTTAGCAAGTCTTGCTGCTTTTGAGGCTGGTTTTGAGCTTGCAATCCTCCTGCCTCAGTCTCCTGAGTTGCTGGGATTACAGGTGTGCACTACTGCACCTAGTGTGCGTTTTGGTTTTGTATGTATAAAACTATGCCATCTGCAAACAGATGATTTTAACTTCGCCCCCATACCCCATGAAGAGGCACAGATTTACTTAGGAAAGCGGATACACATTCAAGGGATAATGAATATTATCTCAAGAGAGAGAGACATCTTTTTGGATAAAGTAAGAAATACACATACAAGATAGAATGCTGTCCTCTAAAACAGTGAGAAGCTTTATGTGGGTCAAGCAAGAATAAAGCAAGGAGAATTTGGGTCATCTTGAGAATGAGAAGTGAATGCATTTTAACTTCTTTATATCTGATTGAGATGTCTTTTGTTTTTTTCTTGTCTAATTGACCTAACTACAACTTCCAGTACTACATCAAAGAGAAGTGATGAGAGTAGCCCAGAACTTAAACAAAAGCTTTCAATATTTCATAATTGAGTATAATATTATCTATGAGCTTTTCATATCTGACTTTTATTGTATTGAGACAAATAACTTCTCTATTTAATTGATTATGAGTTTTAATAATGTATGTATATTAAATTTTGCTAGATGCCTTTTCTGCATCTATTGAGATAATCATTAACATCTTATTGTTCATTCTTTTAATGCAGTATATCCTACTAATTGACCTGCATATGTTGAACCATCCTTGCATGTCAGGGATTAATCCCACTTAGTCATGGCATATGGTCTCTTTGATATGCTATTGAATTTGATCTGCTAGTATTTTATTGAAAAAATTTATATTCATCTTCATCAGGGATATTGGTCTACAGCTTACTTTTCTTATGGTATCTTTGGTTCTGGTATCAAGGTGATGCTGGTACTGGTTTTATAAAAAATTTTCTACATCTATTTTTGGAAAGACTTTAGAAACAATAGGCATAAATTCATTTTTAAATGTAGAATTTACCTGTGAAACTATCTGGTCTGAGATTTTCTTTGTTAAAAAGTTTTTGGTTGCTAATTCAATCTCCTCTTTTTTTATTGATTTGTTCAAACTTTCTGTCTCCTTTTGGTTCAGTCTTGGTAGGTCCTGTTTTTATAATTTTATCAATTTATTCTCAGTTATTCAATTTATTGGAATGTAATAGCTCATAAAAGTCCCTTATGTTCTTCTTTTAGTCTTTTCTCATTTTACTTAGATTAGTTGAGGTCACATTAATTTCATTTATCTTTTTGATTTCTTGGTGATGGCACCAAAAGTGCAAGCAACAAAAGCAAAAATAGACAAATGGGATTACATGAAACTAAAAACTCTGCACAATAAAGGGAACAATCAGCAAATGCAACCTACGGAATTAAGGTGAAGTACTTGCAAACCCTATATCTGATAAGGGGTCAGTATCTAAACTATGAAGGTACTCTTACAATTCAATAGTAAGAACCACCAATAAATGACCACCCCAAAAAATAAATAAATAAATAATCCAAATAACCTAAAACAAATGGGCAAAGATATGTAGATATTTCTCCAAAGGATACATACAAATGACCAATTGCATAAATGACATCAGTATGGGCTGGGGCTCTGGCTCAGCATTAGCACACTTGCCTGGCATGTGTGAGGCACTGAGTTCGATTCTCAGTACCACATATAAATGAAAAAATGAGGGTCTATCAACAACTAAAAATATTGTTTTAAAAAAACATAGTCATTATCACAGATATTTTATAATTCTGACTTCTGGGTATATATTCAAAGGAATTAAAATCAGGATTTTGAAGAACAATCTGAATCCCCTTATTAATTGCACCATTAATTACAAAAGCCAAGATATGAAAGCAACCTAATTGTTCACCAATGAATAAATCATAAAAAAATGCACATGTGCATGCATGTGTGTGTGCACACATACACACAAATCCTATTAACCTTAAAAAAGAAAGAAATCCTACTGTTTATCACAACTTGAAAGAATCTGGAGCACAATTTACTAAATAGAATAACCAAGACATGATAGCATATGATAATATTTGTATGATGTACATGATGCATAATAGTACATGATACTATTTGTATGATGAATCTAAAATAGTGAAGATTCATAGAATCAGAGAGTAGAATATGGTCATCGAGTGCCGGGGAGAAGAAAAATATGGGGAGATGTGAATCAAAGGGTACAAATTTCTATTTATATAAAATGAATGTGTCCTAGAGATCTACTATACAACATAATTTTATAGTTAACATTACTGTATTGTATGCTTAAAATTTTTTTGAGAGTAGATCTTGTGTCAAGTGTACTTACAAAATAACAATGATAATAATAAGGAAGATTAAACATTAGGAGGTAATAGATTTGTGACCTAGATTGTGGTGATAGTTTTGTAGTACATATTTCTCTCTAAATTCATCAAGCTCTACACATTAAATATGTATAACTTTATGCATGTCAATCACATCTCAATGAAATGGCTTAAATTTAAAAAAAAAAAGTGAAGTTAAGCAAACCAAAAGAGACAAAAAGATAAAGGACTTAGTTTTGTGCATCTGTGTACCCAATCCAGATTCCTAGACATCCAGCCAGGAGGCATGCAAACTGGCTTCTCTCTTAAGCCCAGCCTGCTAGAGAGAATTATTTCAGACTGCGCTCCAAAGCTCAATAAAGGACCCAACCCTCCACTAAATACCTTGTACACAACTGTTGCAATAGCTGAATTCTTCACCCATCACAGTGCAGTAAGTCACCCCCAGATTTCACACTGAGTTGATCACATATGTATGTCCTAAAGAACAATCCTCAGAGGCTATATACTCTTGGAAATTCACATTTTTTAGTATTTTATCTCATATTGGAGTTCACCAATAAAGATTTGCTGGATACATGTGGAAAATATTAGTTACTAAGTAGATTCAGGCAAAAGGTAGTTAGTATCCAAATAAATTATATTGATGCTTTCTAACAACCATTAAAGCAAAGCCTGAATTCAGTGTTTTCTGGCTGCAGACAAGATTTAATATAAAAAACAATCACCCCAAATGAAAAGAAATAAAGTCTTTAGGTTTTCTCCTTAGCCAAAATATATGTACACCAGTGTTCTAGACATTTCTATCTTGCATGGGATGTATTAAACAAAGATAAGGTACACAGCAATTGTAGGAATTATGAAAAATTAGGCAATGGAGTAAAAGAAATTCTTCCTTTTTTCAAGTTAATCATTAACATTTCTCCAGGAAGCAAACAACTGAGACTATTGTCTTATTTCCAAAGGTTGCCCAAGGGTGAGCAAAAAAGTTAATTTCATTAGATGCAATACAAATCCAAGGGTGGTCATACAATCATTGCATGCATATGTGCCTGACCATAAAAATACCTCAAGAAATAGGAAGTTTCTAAGTAAATGCAAACTAGGATACATGAAGACATTTTCACAGTGTTTAAACATGTATATGCTTCAATAAAATGCACAAATAATGTATTCATTGTTCAAATATGACCAGTTGGCCATTATCCAAGGCAAAGTCAGGTGTCAGAAAGGTGAAACTGACTTCCTCTTCAATCCATTTCTAGGTGCTTAGAACAAAGATCAAGAAATTGTAGAAACAGTTCATCATACAAAGCAAACAAGCAAAGGGAAAGAGAAAAAAACCCAAATGTTAAGTTTCTAAAAAGCAATCAAGAAATCAGGAAGATCTTTTAATTTTTATTCTCAAAGTTAAAACAGTCAATAAAGTTATGAGTTAACAAGATTTTCACCAGTAAATATAATTAAATTCCATTCCATTTACCGTCTTAAGGGCCCAGATCTTCAATGTAAGGAAGGGATATAGCACAGTGCCTGGCACTTCTAAGAATTTGCCATTACTATCAACTATTATCCCTTTTTTTCCAAAATTGATCTAAACAAAGTAACATGTCACTTTTTTTTTCTTTGTATATTTTTCATGGACAGCAACCATTAAAGGAAGATAGCCATTTCCATAGAATAAACCCTTAAAAAGGAGATTCAAAACATGTTAAGTTAGGAATATAAACTTGACTTATGCTCAAAGGCCTTGAGTACTTTGATTTGTTGAAGCTCTCAATGTATCAGAGGGAGAAAAATGCCACAACAGGATTACAAAACTTAGTGAATTGAATTCTAAATGTTTCTCATTTGCACGTTCATATTTTCAACACACAAAAAAGTATAATGCAGTGTGCCATTTGCAATATAATGACAAGATTCACTTTTAGGAAATTTACATGTGTAGCTCTATAGTGGGAGGAATATTTAAATTCTTTTGGGATGCCTGTTGTCCTCTCTCAATTGCCAAAATTGTATGCAGAGCCTCAGAGAGTTATTTAGTCTAAAGAACACTGGTGTTATAGATTGAGTTGCATTCTCCTAAAATAAATAAAGTCCTGATTCTTCATTCCTCACTATATGACCTTGTTTGGAAATAGAGTCTTTACAGAGGCAATCAAGTTAAAATGAAGTCATTAGTGTAAGCCCTAGATCCAATGTGACTGAGATCCATACACAGAGGGAGGACACCATGAAAAAAACTCAAGGAGAACACCAGATGAAGTTGGAAGATTGGAATGATGAACATACAAGCCCAGGATTACTGAAGATTGCCAGAAAAACGAGAGACACTAGGAAGAGACAAGGAAGGAATCTGCCATTAGTGTCACAGGGAACTAACACCTTGATTTCAGACCTCTGTCCTCCAGCACTGTGAAAAAATAAGCTTCTGTTATTGTAAGTCTCCCAGCTTGGGAGATTTTGTTACAGCAGCCCTAGGAAACTAATACAACCGGTGATAGGTGGCTTTCCAGGTGGCTATCATGGCCGCCAGCCCCTGTTCATTACAGACCACAGGAGTTTCTCCTTTGAAGCATGAGACAATATGTAAGAATTCCAGCAATAGCAAAGCCCAGCTTCAGCAACAAGACAGGTTTGTCTGCAGTGTTATGGTGGTTTCTTTGGGTGTGCTATGCTCATGAAGAGAAATAGACTTCTAGCGAGTGTATCTTATACATTATAAAATAAATTCCAAAAGGAAGACAAGGAAAGTAGGCAATGATCTTCTTTCTTGTGTTCATTTTAGTTACAGAGTTATAAATTATCATTAAGTAGGCATTTGATCCTTCTGGATTATGAAGCAATATAATATTCTAACATGAAAGTAGTTCTTGGTTTAGGAAAAACAACACATGAAAAATACAAAGTGCTTAAAGTCACAAATCCACACCCTAGCCTATGTTGTCACATTAGATAATATGTTCCTTTGTAGCAGCAACTGCTCTGAATCTGATAATCATGATGATAATAGCAACATTGTTAATAGGTAATATGCATCATGTGCCACCTACTGGGTCAAATCTTTCATATATATCATTTAAGTTTAGTAATGATCTTTTAAAATAGGTACTATCAATTTTGCAGGTGAAGAAACAAAACCTGAAGATATAAATTACTTGTCCAAGGTAAAAAGGTGAGTAAGGAGCAGGAGCAGGTCAAATTTGTGACTCCAAAGCCCCATTTTTAGGTACTGCCACCCCCACCCCCACCCTCCTTGATGTTTTCACCTCTGGTATCATTTAGATAAAAGGCTAAAACGCTGTTGACATAGATACTTGAATGCTTCCTGTTTAGATTGACAGCTCTCATTTTCAACTGACCTTGAGCTCCAAAATGTGACAGGTCAGCCCACAAATATATAAATATTAATGATAATTGTAATCATTATTTGGTGGTGTTCATATTCTTTCCATTGATTTGCAATACTTCATTTTGAAGCTCTTAGTGAACAGTCAGGGGTTATTTTCAACATTATTTGATAATTTATATGTACTTAAAAGCACCAAGAGTGAAATTTGACTTCAGGCCAGCTACTGATATTAATCAAAGTAATATTTTTGTGTGTGATCTAGGCTCCAAAATGAAATTTACAACAAATGTACTGTTGCACAAGAAACACCTTACACTTCTAGGTCTCTAGTGATTCATGACATCAGGCCAAATTGGGGACTACTAAACTCTGACACGTGGAAATATTACATCAATTGTCAATACAAAATTATGAGAGAGTCTTTAAATAGGAAAAAAGAATCTGACAAAACAACAGGAACCCTTGCCATTGGATGAGAGCCTACTCGAATCCTGTGCCAGGGGCTAGTACTCTATGCACAAAGCCAACCCTCAACTCCTCACTCTCTGGATGGAGAGTGATGGTCAGACCATGTGATGTCACAACTCCCTAGTGGCCCCACACTCAGTAAAGAGCAGCACTAGGATTCTAGCAACCACAGTCTCACTCTTAACAGTTCTGCTACCCTGATTCTCCAGCCACACTGTCTGAGTGTTGACCTGGGGACAGATAAAAGAGCAGTCTAGTGACAAAGGCACCACATAAAACTATCAGGGGCACATCATTTATCTCTTTCTTTGCCTGGAGACAAAACAAAACAAAAAAAAGTCATATTTAATTATTCCTGTAATTCTGATTAAATAATCCTGCCTCTTGTGAATCTATGCATTTTAAATCAAGATTACCCAGAAAACCCCAAAATGACTCAATTCTCTTCATTCCTCATTTCCATAAGCAAAAGAGAAATGTCACTATGAGGGAGATGATGGTGCCCATCTCTTATAGGAGGGTGTCAAAAGTCACCCTCTTATTAGTCAAAAAGATGACTACTCTAAAACGAATCATATAAGTGCTCTCCAGTTATTTTATGAATACAACTAAACTCAGTCAGACTCAGGGTTCCCTCTGCTGGTCATATAACCTTGGAAAAGACCCTAAAATTCTCTGTGCCTCAGTTTACCAATAGGCAATATCATGAAAATAGTATATTGTTGTCATGAATACCCAGTACAACACAAATTCAAGCTTTAACACTACCACTACATCTTTTTCTTGTTATTATTAGTAGTTATAACAAATATCCTGGTATTCACAACCAAACTCTAAGAAAGTTACTATTTGTCAAATATTTCTCCACTTCTATTCACACTGTAATTAAAATATCTCAGCAATTGTTTTATTTTTTATTTTTCCTTTTTTTTTTTTGACATTTTGGACATTCATCCACAATAACTTGTTAGCAGCCAACATAGTCACCCACTAGCAATATACTTCTCCTGTCCATCCCCCACCTTGTCTACCTGGTAAAAAATCAAGCCTGCAACAGATGCATGGTATGTTCCATCATAGCCATTCCTGGCATGCTAAATTATGTTAAATTGTAATTCTCCATCTCCACAGCCCTTCAATTTCTTCCATTTAGTACAACCAACCTATGTTCCTACCAAGAAGAAAAAAGTAATTGTTCTGCTTTATGTTTATTATGTATACTAAAAGTTGTCTATTAAATGATAGTGTCAAATTTCTCACTCACCTGATGAAAGGGCACAAAAAGATACATCAATTACATCCACTCACTCATCCTCCTTTGACAAATTATTTTGGTATTGGCAATGGTTGCCTACTATGAGTATTATTTAGGACACTAGATCTCAAACTTCACTGTCTATTGGCATTACTTGAGGAGCTTTAAACATCCTGATTCCTAGTCAGTCACAGTGTCTCACCCTTGTATTCCCAGCTACTTGGGAGGCAAATGTAGAAGGATCACAAGTTCAAGGCCAGTTTGAACAACTTAGTAAGACCCTATCTTAAAATAAACTTTTTAAAAATGGCTGGGGATGTGACTCAGTGGTTAAGCACCCCTGAATTCAATCCCCAGGACCAGAACAAAAAAAAAAAATCATAGACTCCATCACCTGGGACTTCTGATATTATCGATGTGGAATAAAATAATGACATTTGTAAGTAAATGGATAGCATTGGAGAAGATAATGCTAAGTGAAGTTAGTCAACCCCCCCAAAAAATGCCGAATATTTTCTCTGATATAAGGAGGCTGACTCATAGTGGGGAGGAGGAGCATGGGAGGAATAGATGAATTCTAGATAGGAAAGAGGGGTGGGAGGGAAAGGGAGGGGGTAGGGGATTAGCAAGGATGGTGGAATGTGATGGACATCATTATTCAAAGTAAAGACACAAATTGGGTGTCAACATACTTTATATACAAACAGAGATATGAAAAAATTGTGTAATAAGAATTGTAATGCATTCCTGTCGTGTATTTTTAAAAAATAAAATCAATTAAAAAAAAAACGTTTCCCAACAGGATTCTAACATGCAGTGAAGTTTGAGAGCCACTGATTTCAAACTTTAGGAAAGCTAGATTTGAATAGATTTTAAAACTCAGAGAAGAAAATCAAATCAATAGAGGTGAAGTTACATTAGTTTCTCAGTGACTTGTCACTGGAAATTCCTCATATACTCCAGTTCACAATGGTGTAAAATTCAAGGGATTAAATTCCCCCTACAATTTCCCTAGCATCCTCCTTTCTTTTAGAGTGGAGATATTTTTTAAAACATTGTTGAAATCCATTCTGATCTTCTTTTTGCTATGCCATGCCTTTTAATAAAGAAGAACAACTACCAAACAGAGTTGAAATGAACCTTTCTTTTTGAAGTTTCATAATAAAATTTCTTCTACCTACCAGCAATGAACATAGAGAGGACCATCTGAATGACAGGGTGCCATTTCTCCCTGAGTAGTGAGTGCTGGGTGTTAAAATGACAAGCCAAGGAAACACCAGGTGAGGAAAGAATTCTGGTTGGTAACAGTTCACTTCAGTGTGGCTGAAAAGGCAGTGTGGTCCTGAATATTTGACTTAATTTGGAATTTCCTTTTTTTTTTCCCCTTCTTTTTTGGATTTTAAGTCCTTAGCCCTAATGTCATGCAGTTATTTTTGTATGGTTGATTTTCTTTTCCTTTTTGTCATTCAATATTCAGAACAACATGAAACATACCTTCTTCTTCACATGGAGAATGAATTCAGCAACAATTCAAGCATATAATTCTTCTCTGCACGAAAGAGATGCTGGACATCTGCTCACCCAGGATCTACAGAACAACAGGGCACATTTACATGAAGAAACTGAGGAGATTCTGTGGGGTTCCTCCCGTCAAATGATTCAGCTTTATTAGACACAAGGAACCTAAGAAATACCTTTAAAAAAAAACCCTGTTAATTATTGGCTATCTGTCTCCCTGAAAATGAAGGCTCTATAAAATTCAGTGTATTCTGTTCAAGCTGTATCTCGTGAGCCTAGTCAATTCCCAGCATATATTAAATACTTGATACATATTTGTCAAACAAATGAAAGATTCCTACCTAAATACATAATCTGAAGATAAATTATATTGCATTTTCTTTTCACTTTCACTGAAATGGTCTTTTTCTCTTAAACTCCATAAACAAGATTTTTCATGTGCAAGGGAAAACATGAGATTCTGTGAATACCTTCTTCAGGAATCTTCCCAACCCCAGGCAAACTCTTCTGTAATATGCAGAGAGGACTCTGGAGCAGACAGGCTTCCATAAAGCTCCCCAGGTTGTTCTGCCAACACCCATATAAGCTCAGCATGACTCCATCTCCGCCCTATTCCTGATATGCTATTGGTCCTCGGGCTTTGGTGCACATCAGAATCACTTGGAGGGCACGGGAAACCATTACAGGCCCTTCATTCCCACCATAAGGGAATACACCTGTTTAGTAAAAGACCTAGGCTTGGTTCCTTTAAGCCCTAAGTGCGCCCCTAGGTTAAGAAAACTAGTTCCTATTTTGAGTTTCTGTCCTGAAGTCTCACTTCTACTGCAATTGTGCTGAGTGGCTTTCATCAAGTTACTTAATCTTTTTGAGCCGCAGTCCTCCTATTTCTCATCTACGAAATGGATATATTGCTTTAAAAATTAATAAACTTTATTTCTTAGAATAATTTTAGATTTATAGAAAAATTGAACAGATAATGCAGTGTTCCCATAACCAGTCCCCTGTGCCCTGAATCTCCTATTATTAACATCTTGGATTAACATGGCACATTTGTTGCAATGAATAAACAAATGTTAGATTATGTTGTTATATTATGAGCTAACATACAGAGTTTACATTCAGATTCAATCTTTGCATTATTTTACATTAAAATACAATCTTTATAATGCACAGTTAAAAATGTGTGTGTCATGTTTCCCATCATTACAGCATCATACAGAATAATTGTACATGCTAAAACCAACATGCCCCTATTCTTCCCAGCCTCTCTTTCTCTTAGTCTTTGCCTTTTTCACAATGTCATCAATTGGAATTACATAGGATGTAAACTTTCAGACTGATTTCTTTCATTCAACATGTGCATTTCAAGTTCCTCCATGTCTTCTTTTGTGACTCAATAGCTGATTTCTTTTTATCATTGAATGAGGTTCTATTGTAGAGATGTACCACTGTTTGTTTATCTATTCATCTATTAAAGGACATCTTGGTTGCCCCCAGGTTTGGGCAATTATGAATAAAACAGCTATAAATATTGATGTGCAGGTTTGGTATAGACATAAGTTTTCAAATCAATTGGGTAAATATCTGGGAGCAGACATATGGTAAAATTACATTTACCTTTATAAGAAACTGCCAAACTGTCTTCCAGAGTGGCTTTACTATTTTCACTCCCATTAACAATTTATAAGTGTTCCTATTGCTATTCATACTCACCAACATTTAGTATTGTCAGTGTTTTGGATTTTAGCCATTCTAAGGATATATGTTTGCACGTTCTTAATCATACATGATATCTATTTTCACAGGCTTATTTTCCATCTGTTTTTGATGAGATGTCTGTTCAACTCCTTTACTTATTACTAAGTGTGTCATTTGTTTTCTTATTGTGAGTTTGAGAATCACTTTAATATTTTGGATGAAAGTCTTTTTTGGTATTTGTCTTCTAGATATATTACTTTTACACTAAAGCCCCATCTTTGTGTTGAACAGTTCTTGTTTCAAAAAGTGCATAATGTCATGTACATTAAGGATTGTTATATCTTCTTGAAAAAAAATGCCTCTTTTATCTTTGCTCCCCTCCATCCTGGGTACTCTTCTTCTGAAGTCTTCTTTGTCTAAAATTTATAACTTCTCCAGCTTTCTTCTGATTGCTGTTGGTGTGGTAAGGCTTTTTCCATCCCTTGACTTTCAATCTGTCTGTATCCCTTGACTTTGAATCTGTCCATTTATATGGGTTTCTTGTGGACAGTATATACTTGGGTCTTACTTTTCTATATGCTTTAATAGTCTGTATTTTAATTGATGTATTTAGACCATTCATGTCCAAAAAGATTATTAGGTTACTAGCCATCACATTTGTAACTGTTTTCTATTTGTTTCCCTTAGCAAAGATAAGCAAGTAGGCAATTATAAGAATTTGCATTATTGTAAAACTGATGTGTAATTACACATTTTATTTCCTAAATGATTTAAAGGAATAATATATTAAAAATTCTTCTTCAAAAAACAAAATAATCTTCCCTTGTCTTCTTTGTTTTTAATAAAGCATTTTAGATGATTTCACTTTCTCTCTTAGATTATAAATTATACTTCCTTTAAAATAAAAGAAGGCAGTGGCAGTATAATTTACAGTTAATCTAAGTAAACTTTCTAGTAATTTCTAGTAATGGTATCTAGCTACACAGTTAGTGCAGGCACATAATATCAGAGTATTCCCAATCATTCTTCCTATCCTTTGTAACTACTTTGTCAATTATTTCCCTTATCTGTAAGCTATAATCACTCAATAAATTGTTGCTATTATTAATTTTAATTTAAAAATATCTACTAGAGAAATTAAGAATAAAAAATTTACCTTCACTTATTTCATTTCTGATACTATGCTTATCTTTTTGTAGATCTGAGTAATCCGAGTCATTTCTGCTCTGCATCATGCACCATGCACCATTCTGCTTCTCTCTGAAGACATTTTCCAGCATTTTTTCTTTCTGCAACATGGTTATACTGGTGAAAATTTTTTCACTTTTGTCTTAGTCTTTTTTCTCTTCATTTTTGAAGGATAATTTCATCAGGTACCAAATTCTAGCTTGGTGGGTTATTTTATTTATTTTCCTAATACTTTAAATATTTCACTCCATTCTCTTTGTGCTTTCAAGATTTCTGATGAGAAGTCTGATATGATTCTTATTATTATTCTAAAGATAACTTATTCATTCATTCATTCATACTCTGGTTTCTTTTGAGACCATCTTTTTTGTTGTTGTTGTTGTTGTTCTTGGTTTCTGCAGTTTGATTATGGTAAGTCTAGTTGTAGAATTTTGGGTATTTATCCTGATTGGTATTATCTGATTGCCCAGATCTGTGGTTTGGTCTCTGTCAATAATTTTGAAATATTTTCAGTCATTTTTATTTCAAATATTTCTTTTGTTCCTCTTCCTCTTTCTTTTCCTTTTGGTTTTTTCATTGTGCACATATTACACTTTTTATAATTACCTCACCTTGGACATTCCTTCTTCCCCTTGTTCTCTTTCCTTTTGCATATTATTTACAAAGTTCCTATTGATACTTCCTCAAGATCACTGATTATTTCTTCCCTTAGGAAATGGATAGCCTATTGATAAATCCAGCAAAAGCACTCTTGATTTCTGTTACATTTGGCTTCTAGCATTTCTTTAGATTCTTTCTTGAGTTTCCATCTCTTTGCTCATATAACCTTTCTACTTCAAAATGCCATTTACTTTTCAATAAGAACTTCTAATGTATCAATGATGGGCATTTTAAGTTTTCTATCTGATAATTCTAAAATCTGTGTCACACCAAAATCTGTTTTTTCAATTTTTGTTCTCTTTAGAATGATTTTTTCCCTTGCTTTGGCATCATTATAATTTTGTTGTTGTTGTTGTTGTTGAAAGCAGGACATGATGTATCTGATAAAAGGAGCCAAGACAATCAGGTTTTTAATGTGAGGTTTTATTAGTGGCTGGTGCCAATAACTATAAATGCCAGAGATTTTAATTTCCTCTAGTTTCTCTATTGGTCTTTTCTCCTTTCCCCTTTTGTCTCTTGGTTTTCCCTAGGAATTCCTTCTTAAATAGAGTCTGGGTTGTGTAACTCTCTCATTTGTAAAGTGTTGACTACACCAGTGCCCCACTGATATAGTGAAGAAGGGAAATATTTTACAATTCTAAGATTAAATCTCCACCAAGTTCAGTGGGCCTGAATCCCTGAGCTATGCTATTTAGAAGCATTTCTCTCTTTACTTTTTCCTAAAATTATAAAAAACTGAAAGGCTCAAGTGGGTTGGAGTTGTCTAATTCTCCTACCCTAGGTCTGATAAGGTTTCAGTGATTTGAATGAGGTTCTATTGTAGAGATGTACCACAGTTTGTTTATCTATTCATCTATTAAAGGGCATCTTGGTTGCCCAAGAATGAGGGTCAGACCCTTGTTATGAAGAATACTCTAAGAATATTCCAAGGTGGTTACTTTTTCCTTCCTCTGACTGGAACCATGAGGGGATTTTTTTCCCTCATTTTTACCATGAGAACCTGGAGGAGTTCTTAAAGGAAAACAAAAGTGCACCCCCTGCACCCTCCCTCCATTCCCAGGTGAGGTTAGGCCTCCGGGATATTTTAAACTCTCAAGCTAGTCCATCCTCAGCCTTCAGCAGTTTGTCAATTACCATCAACACGTTCCTCCTAGTTATTGGCTCCAGTGGCTTCTGTTCCTGGTATACTCCTCTGGGCTGTGATTCTCTGTATTCTCCTCTCTTTCTAGCTCTTGGTAGAGCAGGATGGGAGCGGGGTGCAATTTGCCCTGTGATCTCAGTTCTTTGATGGGGCTAAGAAAAGTCACGGATTTCTAGTTTATTTAATTTTGTTTTCTTCCCCCCTTCTGTGAGGATTGGTCTGATGACTTTCAAGCTTTTTACACCTTGGAGCTGAACACATTTCTTAATAAGGCTATTGAGAAAACTAGATGCTATAATGTATAAAAAACTCATATGGTGCCTATCAAATAGAAAGTCATAAAAATTATAATAGTCAATCGCTTTCACAAGTATTTTTCACACATCAGCTAATTCTCACAAAACCCCTATCTTGTAGACAAAAATTAGTATTCCCATTTTAAACATATGGATTGAGACTCGGAGAGCTTTTCTGCCTAATAGAGGATTCCACGCTGATAGGCTTGGGAAACGGCCTAGCAAGTCTATCCCCCAATTCCATCCCACCTCATCATAGCCTGCCTTCCCAGTTCTCTTCAGGGATTAGGATCTTACCTTTGCTCCCATCTCATGACTAAAAGCACATTATCACACCTGGTCTCCCCAACTCTGAGCATCTCATCAGTGGAGGACTCTGGAGCTGCTCAATTAGTTTGAGCCTTTCTGGATTCACATTCGAGGTACTTCTGATCCCAGGTCTGTCTCATTCTGTGATTGTTGCTTCAAAGTTCCCATCTTGATCTCATTTAGATTACACAGAAAATTTGAAGAAAGGCATTTAAAAGATTGAGGATTAACAACAACAACAACAAAATGAATGTTAAGGGACACTCACGTGCACACACGCAGAGAATTAGTCTGTGAAGTCAGCTCAGAAGTCTCACCCTGTCAAGGGTGATTGTGAGAGATTTTAAGACTATTTAGAGATTTTAGACTATTTAGACTATTTAGCCACAGCTTTCCTTGAAATTATAGAAGGTGAATAAAGAAAGCAAATTAATTAATTTGATGTGGAATTAAAGGTCTTATCGTCCCTGTTTAAGCCTGATCTGTTCTCTACAAGGAAGAGGAAGGCATTCACATCCAAGAAGAAGCATCCAGAAGCTTGGGCCACTGGCAAGGTCCCTCCTGAGACAGTTACTCTGGGGTTGCAGACCTAACAGCTCCAACAAAAATGGCTTTTCCTTGATTCTCTGCTTGTGAGTGGTCCATGCTTTCAGTGAATTATTTTCTCAATAATAATTGAGAACCACAGAAAAGCCATGGAGTAGTGAATAGAACTGGGGAATTCCATCTGTTGTCATCTTAACCTTTCCTCATCATTTCCCTCTTTTGCCTTCTTTTTTGACAAAGCAAGACCCTTGCCCCAAAACAAAACAAAACAAAACAAAAAACTTGATTTCCCATCAGTACCTCATCCATTGATCTAAGTAGCCCTTTATGAAGGATCAATTTACATCAGAAGATCAGTATTCTATCATTGCTGTTCATTAGAATTCATTAGTGACTAAAATCAATTTCGCATTCTTTGCATTTTACTGCTCTGAAATCATCTGCCCAGCATAGCTTTCTAACAATTTTGTTTCAATTTAATGTCTAATATCTCCCTTTTGCATTAACAAAAAAGAATCAATGTCCAACCAGTGGTATAGTACAAATGTTTAACAACTGGCTGTCTCCCACACCCAAAACGGCAAGAGGAGCATGATATTTCTGTGGCATAAATACTGCTACCATGGCCAGTTTTAAGTTACCAATATGACATCAAGAAACATAAGAGTTGGGAATTCATTAATTGGAAATTTATATCATTTAATTTTTAATATTGGCTTGTATTTAGCCATTAGTCACACATTCCTAAAAACTTACCCATCTGTAAGCTACTTTGAGTGGGTCTGGCAGAATGCTGGAGAAGTGGAATAAGCATTACAGTAAGAAAGGCCCTGGATTTTAGCTAAAGAAACTGTAGGTGGCCAACTCTGATCTCTGGCTTTAATGATTAATCTTTTCTGATCCATCCTAATCAACTTGTAGGATTCTGTGACTTCACAGTCTAAGGTTCCCACCTCAAAGAACTCTGTTCTGTGGCCCTTTTCTCTTACATATTCCTTTCTATTCAAATGCAAATGAATTAACTAACAATTTTGAATGATGATAATAGCAAACATTTATTGAGTATGTATTATGTGCCAGGAATATCTTATTAAATCCACACAACTCAGTAAGATTGATGCTATGATTATGAGCATTTCTAAGATGAATAAATAGAATGCACAGAGAGGTTTAATGAATTGCTGAAGGTCTTACACCCTGGCCTCTGTGCACTTAATCACTGAATTCTAAATAAACAAAACCATGTATTTCTGATTGAGGGAACATTTTAGGACAATATGGGGTTACGATTTATAAAGGAAAAACCTGGCAAACAGTAAGTACGTACCTGAGAGCAGACAAGAAAAAGAAGTTCACATTTCCAGGGTAAATTTTTAAAAATTGTTCAGATTTCAAAGGCTTGTTACCATGATGCATGACCCATTCCTTTTTTGAATCTAGTATCTATATTAGTTACTGAAAAAGGAAACATTTCTTATTAATTTTTTTAAAATACTCCTTTACTATAAAATGAGAAAGATGGCATCATTCAGTAACACAAACTTCCATAAACAAATTAGATATTCCTTTACCCCCCAATAAAATCTTATAAGAAACCACCAATTACTGTGAGAATTAGTTTCATTTTAACCATCTGGTTCTTCTGAATGGAGAGAGTGTATACATATGAGCCTGAGACACAAGACAGAGAACTGTTGTTATCTTGATATATTGCAACATGTGAAAATAATTGCTTTTAGTGTGGTTAATACTCATATCACACACAATACAACTTTAGGGCAAAATTCTTGTCTGTGTGCCATATAAATAATTTGACTCCAACATTCAACTTTCCTTATACGTACAAACTGACTAGACAGTCTAAGACTGACTTAATTTTGCATAAAATTTTCCAAACTAATTCAATGATGAAAACCCTACACACAAGGAAAATGGAGAGTTCCTCTGTCAATTTCCATAATGTGTATGAACATGTGATTTGAGTTTTTGAAGAAAGATAGAGCATGGATACCCTATGCGCTGGTTATTCCCTCAGATTTCTTCCTTGCCTCCCATCACCCTGCTCTGTGTCCAGGAGGCCATCCTGTATTATTTCATCATTCAGGCCCAGTTGCCTCTGGCCTCAGGTAGGTTTGGGCCTATGGGAAGAATTGACAGGAGATTAGAACACGGAGTATCTATGGAATGAGGGTGGTACATGCCTGACAATATTGTGAGGTCACAAATCTGTTGTGCAGCCTGTCTTGCCCGTCCCCACAGGGCCCTTCTAGACCTATGGCATTGGCTTCCCACTGTTGCTGGTCTTCTAAGTACCCAATATGCCTTGACGGTTGCATCAGTGCAACCTCCATACAACAGGCCCTTTGTCAAACTCACTTTGGTCAAATATTTTGTTACGTGTGCATCTGTTTCCTGCAAAGATCTTCGCTGCAACACTATACTTCAAAGAAATTAAAAATGGATATTGAAAAAAAAGTTGGTATATATTATTTTCTTTACATGGCAGCTTGTCATTTATATGTGTGTATATGTGTGTGTGTTTTCCCTCTCTCAATATTCCTTGAAAAAGAGAATAAATCCTAAATTATTTGATTAAAATAAAACTGACTTACAGCAACTTTTAGGCAACATACATTTGCAAAAATTGAGGTATCCTGGAAATGCAGATTGATGTTGAAGAAGAAAAATATTTAGTCATGTCTTGGTTTCTGACCATGGTTTTGGCTATTAAACATTGAAAGATGGTAGAGTCCAAAAGAAAATAAGGTCAATTTTATTTGATGCTGTATGACTCTGGTTTCACAGTTTTCTGTTATCACCTCAAAGAACTCTATTCTGTTGCCCTTTGAACTTTTTATCTATAGATCCCTTTCTAAACACTAATAAAATCAATTAATAATGTTCAATAACTATCACAGCTAACAGGTATTGAGCCAAATATTACATGAGCACAGGTATACTAAAACTATTTGTCTGAAATTCAAACTTAACTAGGTGGTCTACTTTTTAAGTTTCTGTTTGTTCTGGTTTTGATAAATTTGGCAATCCTAAACATACGTGAATGGCTACTATTTTGGACAGTATAGATGGAGAAGTTTTCCATCATGGCAAAATATCTAATGGGGAAACCCTATTATATATTATTAACTCAGTTTGCATATTGTACTTATTGTTAAAAATCAAAATAACGCTTTGCATCATTAGTTCACTATCTAAAAAGCAGCACATTTTGACCAAACAGACATTTGTGTTGTTGAAATTCTGCAAAATTACATTTAGTTTGTTTTGGTGACAAAACACAGACTGAGTCTTCTGATGTTAATTTTAGAGAACTGCATAGATACTTTTCCAATAATTAACCCTTCAGGATAGTCTTTCTTTTCATATTTCATAATGACATTCTCTTAAACATTTTTATAGCAAAATACGGTCTTCGTTTAGAAATTAGTTTAATACACATTTTCATAGTTCCAAATGTTCCTAAGGCTTGACATTCCTTTGTGATACCTGTTAGAGGCTGGTTTCTCTCTTGGGATAATTCAGATTTCATCCCTTATAATTTTCTAGGTCTGACAGAAATATTTTTTCTTATGTTTTATACTCCCCCTCATTCAGCACCTGGTAAATATGTAGCTAGGATCCTCAGTGCATTATTTTGTTGTAGATTGTATTAAAGGTAGGTATTAAGAAAATTGACCTCTGTTTCTCTAATAAAAGTGGGAGAGAAAAGACCCTTTCAGCCTAATCAATGCCATTAATTGGTTATTGGAGCAAATGAATGATTCTCTCTACCTGTCATCCTCCAAGCTGAGGAGGAACTAATCTGGTCAATTAACCTCTGCCATCATGGATTTGATGCAATTTGGAAGAAGGCTATTTTTTATTTCCCCAGGCTATTCTTTTGTCCCATGTACTCTAAGAGGAAATTCTATCCAAGACACTCCAACAAATCCAGAAGGAAAAATCCTGATTCTCCTAATGCTTGAGAAGTGAGAATCACAAGCAGGCGATCGGCCTTTATTTCTGGAGGGAGACAGCTGGAGCAAACTCTCTTTGAGGGGCTAAGAGCATCTTGCTCTTTATTCTGCTCCTCTGATGAGGCCTTTCATTGGGCATCAGTTTACCCATTGGTAAATGGAGTTGAATAATATATACTTACCACTCCATAGTAAATGAATATTGAAGATCTTTGGCTAAAGAGGGCTATGAATATGTAAAAGCACTG
The DNA here is from genome assembly GCF_048772815.1 of Callospermophilus lateralis. Taxonomy (NCBI): domain Eukaryota; kingdom Metazoa; phylum Chordata; class Mammalia; order Rodentia; family Sciuridae; genus Callospermophilus; species Callospermophilus lateralis. Next base: position 35,665,275 of record NC_135313.1, on the reverse strand, counting down.
TGAATACAAATCAAGAATTCATGACTTAGTAAAAGCTCAATATGTTGATAAATCTTGAATTTTTGCAAATGCTGAGATGTTTCGCTTTTATTCAGAATATATAATAGTTAGGGATTGAGGTTTAGCCAGAGCGGCTTTATGCAAAGGACACATATGTAACTATGTACAGTAAAAAGCTGTACATCTGGCATGTTGGGGGAAATTGGAGGCACCAATCAGTCAAAAGTTCTGACTAACAATTTCATTGCTTCTGGTAGTTCTCTTGTTTCTTGTCTTGGCCTCTCTACTAAAACCTAGATGAGGGGAAAGTTGGAGATTTTTCTCAGGCAAAGCCCCATTGTTTACCCAAAGTTCACCGAAGTGGAGCACATCCCTGTGCAAGGCTCAACATAGCCACATTTACAAATCACGAGACCCTCAGGGGGAGCACTGCTACATCAGAGGAACCAATGTCGAGATGGTTCCTTGAAATGCAAATAGAGTTGTGCTAAATTGAGGGCAGAATCACTCCTGGCCCACTCTATACCCTGGTACTTTGGACTGTCCCCGACTTAACAATGGTCCAGCTTATTTTTGATATTATGATGGTGTAAAAGCAATACATATTCAGTAGAAACTGTATTTTGAATTTTGAATTTTGATCTTTTTCTGGGTGAGCAAAATCCTTTCTCATGATGCTAGGCAGTAGGAGCAAGATATGGCTACTGGTCCATCTCATGATCATGAAGACTGACTTAACAACCGATCCCTGTAGTTGTTACTAAGGTATGATGTCCTGTTGTTTAAGTGTATTAAGTGCGTTCTTGATTTATTATATTTTCAACTTATGATGAGTTTATTGGGACATAACCACATCATTATTCAAGAAGCACCTATAATTTGGGGAAAAAAAGGGGGGGGGGGCGCTTCCTCTGAACAGAAGCCGATCCCACAGCACAGCACATGATTCCATGACCCTCCACTTGCCTCTGTATCAGAATACCTGTGATTTGCACAACCTGTGTAATCATATGAGGTGGCCGTGGATATAAATCTGGAGAGTTCTTTAATCTTTCCAGAAAGATGAATTTGTCTCTGTGAAGAAATTTTATTAGATTTAATTTAATGACTTGCTAATATATGTATTCACCAAACAGCTTTTGAGTAATGTAAGTTATCCTCTTTCATTACCTCTTTCAATTCAGTAGTTATAAGTAAACGTCAGAGTTGACCCTGAGCTTCCTAGTAGTCAGGGGGAGGAAAAAAAGTCACTCAAGATGTTAAATTGTTCTCATTGTTGGAAAAAGAAAATAACTTCCCTACCCCAGAATATATATATATATATCTTTCAACTTTAAAAAGAAAAAAAGTTCTTGCATGGAATTTCACTTGGAAGCCACAGAGTGTCATTACAGTCAATGGCAGCATCAGTGGTTCAATGATAAATGCAATGGCAAGGACCAAATGACAGTGCTTTCTTGTAACAAAAAGTTTGAAAATAGCAAAGCCCAGTGGGATTGATTTTGAGAAATCTAAGCTAATATTCTTTTAAGTGTAGATCTTCTAAAAGTTCTTGACTCAAAGAACAGAAGTTCTTAGAAAGAAAAACATAGCCAAGATCTTAGAATAGCTGTCTCTAGGTGTCATCTACAGTCAACTTTTGGGCAGTGACAAAGTTTTCACTGCTCCATAGAAAAAGGAAAAAAATAAGAGCAAGACATATGTATTTTGTAGCCAACTGGTTGACTTTTCACAGGGCGATGATACTTCATTGTTTCCTTCCAAATGACAATAATTCAAAGTTCGATGTAATAATAATGGAGCCCATGATAAGTTTACATTTTGTACAGTTTTTTGAGTATCTATATTTGTCAGTTTGAACCTGTCAACTCTTTGTCAGCTCACAAGCCTGAGGGATGTTACTACTGGTTTCTGAAGTCCCAAGATCTGGCCATAACTACCACAGTCAATTTTTTAAAAAATATATTTCCCAAAGAAGCAGAGAGTGGAGCATCATATTTGGTGTTGGGGCTTGACCAGAGTGTCCTTGTTCTCTGATGGTGCTGAAGATCTCAAAGATACCCTAATACCCACTATAGTAGGTCTTCTCACAGCCACCAGAACTGGGCCTCAAGGCTACCCACAGAGCAACTGTGGATATGTGAAAACCAATATATGTAATTGATTAAAATCTTATTGTTCTATTATATGAGTGTGTCCATTTTCAAAGCAGTGCCCCCGTAAGCTCTTACTAATATAGACTAAGTCCCCTTGGGTTTTGATGATATCTTCTGTTGCTCAGTGGCCTGACTTAATACTTGTTCACTGGAATTAGGTACCAAATGTACTCTCCTAGATAAGCTACTGAGTTGGTCTGTCATCTGGAAATATTTAGTAGTGCACAACTGAATACAGAAGAATGATTGATGGAGGATATTTACCTTCAATCAAGTTCACACTGAGTCACTCTTACAGAAGTAAGTTGTCAGCACCCAGTATTATTTGAAGCTATTTGTCATTTCTGTTAATAAAAACAGGCATTACATACAAGAGGAAGTGAGGGGAAAGGGAAAAAAAATACAAGGGGGAGAAATGAATTACAGCAGAGGGGGTAGAGAGAGAAGAGGGGAGGGGGGATAGTAGAGGATAGGAAAGGCAGCAGAATACAACAGACACTAGTATGGCAATATGTAAATCAATGGATGTGTAACCGATGTGATTCTGCAATCTGTATACGGGGTAAAAATGGGAGTTCATAACCCACTTGAATCAAAGTGTGAAATATGATATATCAAGAACTATGTAATGTTTTGAACAACCAACAATAAAAATTAAAAAAAAAAAAAAACAGGCATTAGTACCTTAAAGGACTCTTACCTGTCCATCTATGCTGGATCTTTTAGCTTATATATATTACCAAATCACTGACATATGCTTTTTGAAGGAAATTAAATAGTTTCAATAAGCATTTCCACATTTAAAAAAAAATGAACACTTTTACCAGGCCCCATCCTTACATCCTGTATGAAAACTGTCTTATGGGCAGGCTCTGTGCTTTATGTGCTCTAACCCTAATTCAAACGTCCATGTGTACACCAGACAAATACACACACACACCCAAGATAGATATTATTCTGCTCTTTAAAGATGTAGAAACCTAGACCCAGGCAAAAATCACAAGTAGCTAGGAAGTTGGGTTGATTTACTACTGCACAGATATCAGACCATCCCCATTTCAAACCAAACACAATGTTGATTAAATAAGACATACCATCTTTCCTCTAAGAGTTCACAGCCTAGTGTGTTGGGCATGCTTTGGGCCCTGAGCACCTCTGACTATTTTTCCTGTATTTAGAGAACTTTCCACCTTTGAGCCCATGTTTCCCTAAGACAGAATGCAGAAATTACATTCACTTTCCCAACCTCCCTCTCTTATCATGTATTACCTTCCACCCTGTTACAATGCAGCAAGAAGGCCCTCACCAGATGCAGTCCCTCAATCTTGTATTTTCCAGCCTCCAGAATAATAAGCCAAATAAATTTCTGCTGTTAGAGCAACAGAGAACGGATTAAGATACCCTTTCCCTTAGCCTCCTTCAATAAAGCATACATGCATGCGTTCAAAAGATTTTAAATCAACACACTACAGTGACACAACCACATTCATGTTTATAGCAGCACAATTCATAATAGCTAAGCTATGGCACCAAACTTGATGGGCATCATCAATAGATGAATGAATAAAGATATTGTGGTATGTATACCATAATACACAATGAAATATTACTCCACCATAAAAAAGAATGAATTTATGATAAAGCCATTTATCAGTAAATGGCTGGATCTGGAGAACATCATGCTAGGTAAAATAAACCAATCCCCAAAACTAAAGGTTAAATATTTTGGCTGATATGTGGAAGCTCAGCCACTATAAGGGGGTCATGGGAAGAAGAGAAGTTCAGTAGATTAGAACAAGGGAATGAAAGGAAGCAGGGATAGGAATGAGAAAGACATAATTCTAACATAATTTTCTATGTACACATATGAAATTACCTAAGTGAACCCTCCATTGTGCCCACCCACCAGAATGGGGTCCTAATTAGAAGATATATCCTATGCTTGTATAATTTTATGAAAATGGATTCTACTGTCATGAATAGCTAAGAAGAACCAAAATTAAAAACTAAACCAAAAACTAAAATTAAAAAAGAAAAAAAATGAATATTTCCTCTAAAATGCACATTTAAATTTGCCATTGTGATAGTATTAATAAATGGGAACCTTCATAAGATGATTAGGTCACATCATCCTCATCAATGGTTTAAAACCAGTATAAAAGTAGTAAGTTAGCTATAAAAGGTAGGAATACAGCTCCCCTCTTCTTCTCCTCTTCCTCTTCCTTGTCCTCCTCCTCCTTCTTTTTTCTTTTTTCTCTCTCTCTTTCACCCTCTCTCGTCATGTATTACCTTCTACCATGTTACAATGCAGCAAGAAGGCCCTCACCAGATGCAGTCCCTCAATCTTGTATTTTCCAGCCTCCAGAATAATAAGCCAAATAAATTTCTGCTGTTAGAGCAACAGAGAATGGACTAAGATACCCCCTCCCTTTTAAGTGTACTTCAATTTAACAAAATTCTTCCAGAGCTTGTCATCCAGAGCTAAAAACATCATTTCAATATGGTGTGAATAATATTGAAAAGTACAGGATGACTACCTTCCTTGATTTAAGCTGTGTATCTCTATTTGTCCCGGCTTAAGTGACATGATGAATAAAACAAACCCAAGAAGCTATGGGATTCAGTGGTAGAAGATAAATTTGAGTGTAAATATGTGAGGTCACTAGATGGCATCAGTAATGGTTCAGGAAAGCAGAACTGACCAAAAATTGATGGGACTAAGTTTTAAACTCATAAGTTCCTAGTCATGGAGGAATACGGACTGCAGAACCTCCAGCCAAGAATTCCTGAAAAAGTTTCTGCTTTGAATAAGAGTATGTGCTAGAGGACAAAATCCATGGCTCAGCGATTCTATCTTCTAAAATAGAATAAACTCTCAGACTAAGAATTAGCCAAATGTGGGACTTACACGTCAGCCATGAAGGGTCTTGAGGCCAAGGGATTTACACCTCCACTACTTTGGTTATGCATTGGAGAAGTGTTCAGATGAGGTTCATTTCTATAAAGCAATCTAAATCTTTAATCTTGGCTGAAGTTGTGAGAAGTTTCAAAATCCAACTAGATGGAAATTGCTATGAAATGTACCCCATGCAACAAATATTTACTGGTTAAAATCGGGGAGGCACAAGGATATTCTCCTAATGTTTTTATGAGGGCTGGTAAAAAATGAAAACATGACAAATAACTCACTCATAGAGAATATTAGAAGCTGACTCTGAAAAAAAAAATTTAAAAGTAGAGGATAAAAGGGTCCCAAAAGGAAGAAGTGGAGCTCACCTATGGTGATCAGAGAGCTTCTCATTGAAAAGGTGACTGCTGGGCAGACTAGGGATTTAGGGAGCAAGCTATGTGGCTGCCTAGGTAGATTTTATGGCAGAGAGAAGATTTGGAGGAATAGGGGCCTGAAGGCAAGAGTGAGTCCAGTGTGTACAGGGGTCAGGAAGGAGGCCAGTATAGCTGGAGCCTACAACCAGTGAAAGAGAGCAGGAAAGGAAGTCAGAGAAGGGTCAGATGTTCAAGGGCCAGGAAGTTCATTGTAAAGAATTTGGTCCAGTGTCAGGGTAAAGCAGGAGACACATTACAGGGCTATTGTCATATTCCAGGTCAGACATGATAGTGGGTCTAAATGCTGCTAGCAATGCTAGTGGTGAGAAGATATAAAGAGTGAATATATTTTAAAGGTAAAGTCAACGGGACTTTTCTGTCCAATTGAATGCAGTGTGTAAAGAATCAATAAAAGGTAAACCCAATGCTTTAAAACTTAGCAACTGGAAAGTTGGAGTTGTCAACAGCTGAGTAGAGCATATTTGGGGAAAAGATAAGGTAGTCATCTGGGGACCTGTTCAGTTTGCCAAATGGAGGTGTTGAGGAGGTAGTAGGAGCTTCTGGCTTGGAAGCTAGAAAAGGTCTCTGCGGAGATAGAATCCAGAGTATCCTCAGGTTATGGGTGCATCTAGTGTCATGACCGTGGTGAGAAGGGAGTGCAGATTTTGGAAAAGTGGAACTAAGGAAGGACCCCTGGGTCATCCCAAATATTATAGAGTTGGACAGAAGAGAAAATAATCAGCAAAATACATTGAAAACAAGTATGTGTTACCAGGAGAATGTGGTGTTTCTCTGTTGAAATGTTTAATGTTGAAGGTGTCAGAAGGCCACTCTATCACCTCAGTTGTTTTGTGTCTAATTCAGAAACAAAATCAGACTATAGCTCCTGACAGAGAAATGGAAAGAGGAAGAGAGGAAGAGAAAGGAACTATAATAAAAGAAAGAATGGAAGGAAGAGAGAGGAGAGACAAAAGCAGAAAATATAGATGAGGTTCATCTCCGTAAGGCAATTTAAATCCTTAATCTTGGCTGAAGTTGGGGACAAATGTTTTAAATCATGTTAAAATTTTTTTTTTAAACATCAAATTTTAATCCTACTCCAAAACTCATCAGAATTATTTTTAAGTCATCTATAACACTTGATTATATCCTGCTTTCTTTCTCCCTGAGAAAGGAGGAAAGAACAGAAGAGAGGAATTATTCTAGATGCTTCTATGTTATTTTACTCGATCTTGACAGCTTTAAGACATATAAATTATAGCTCTATTTTATGGATGAGGAAACTAGAAATCCAAAAAATAACTTGCCGCAAAATTAGTAAGAAATAGATACTAGGGCAAGCTCACTGCATTTTCCCACATTCAATTTGAGACAGATTAAAATTTTGAAGGATTTTTCCCTTTCCTTTACTTTTAGGGCAGAGTCTAGGACTTTTCAGTCCAAAGTTGCTACAAAGTCTAAAACTGTCTTAGTTTGTGATGTTTTGTGTTGAAATGGGATTGTATTTGTGTTTTTTGTTTGTTTTGGTTTTGAAGTGTTGGGGATTGAACCCAGTGCCTCATGTACACTAGGCAAGGAGTATACCACTGAGATATATCCCTAGCCCTTGGACTGTACTCGTTAATGGATAGTGAATAAGTTATAGTTCTCTTTAATTAATCATTGCTCTGCACTACTTATTACAGTGCTAATGGAATATTTTTGTAAATATTTCTCCATATGGAATTATTTCTCCACTTCTGCTTTTAAAATGTCACCAAAGAACTACTTCTAGATTCTTTTGGAGGCATTTATACTAGCAGAGTATGGTGGTTTTTTTAAAAAACAAAAACAAAAATATGGTGTTTTTGAGGGAAAAATCAAACTCCATCAGAAATGTCCTATTTAGACAAGATTATGAAAAAAGTGTTTAAAGTTAGATATTCAACCCATATGAAAAATGTTGGCCAATAAATCGATGCTTTCTTCATATAGCCTTTCTAGGACATTCCAGGACACAAAAAGAGAGGTGGTGTGATGCAAGGAAGGAAATGCACACTTTGGAGTCACACAGACCTGACTTTAGACCCTCACTCTATAGCAAGGTTGAACTTCAGGAATTCAAATCACCTTCCCTCATTGCATCTTTAGTCTTAGTTTCAGTCACTGACTCAGTTTACCAGTCCAGGGCATCATTCAGTGAAAATATCCCTGTATTACCTCAAAGGCCCATCCCATCCCCTGCATGGCCAAGAGCAAAGACCCTCAATCACCCCTGGCTTCTTAAAGAGTCTCCACCTCCCCATACTTGCAGAGCTGTGGCCCAAATCTTTCTGGATTACCTCTGATGTGTGTGCTAGCATTTATCTTCTTCCTCTCACTTCAGACCAATGAGTAGAACCTAGAAATGAAACAAAATGTGTCCACTTCACATATATTCACTTTACAACGACAAACTTTGCAGACACAACTTAATGATTTAGCTTCACTATCAGGGTTCCTTGAACTGAAATCCTCTAAAGTTATAGAAAACAGAAATTTTATGTAATAATTAATTTAAATGTATTCAGAACAATTTTGATTCTGCGTTAAAAATTGAGGCTACTGCTCATTCTCAATAAATACATCAATTGATCAATTGAGTCAATCACAGCATCCTACTGCAACAACTGTATAAAAGCTTAAATGTGACTTAATTTCATCAGCATTCTTGAAAGTTAATAAATAAAATTAATTAAAATGAATGCTAGGTCAGTACTTGGCAATTTTCTGATGACAGACATACAACATTTCTGTTAGCTTTAGAGTTTTCAAAGCATCTTCAAACCACTGGATTCTCCTTCATACCCTGAAAGAGTCCCAGGCATGTATTTATTTTCCCAATTTTTAGATGAGAAACATTAGGCTCAAATATGTAACTTGCCCCAAATTACACAACCAAGAAATCGGGGCACCACCAGAATTCAAGTAGTGGCTCCAAACTCCCTTCAAAGTTCAAGGTTTTTCTTTATGAACATTTTCTGCCATGTTAAGTCACCAAAGCCCACAACCAAAACCAGGAGATATGACGTAGCCACACCAGACTATGTCCAATCACTGCCCTATGTGTCCAATGGGTGGTTCAGACAGGCACTGTGAATTAGAAGAAGGAAAAAAACAGTTATCCATGAGCTGGAATGATCTTGGAAGGTGGATCATTTTAGGAGCAGGTTTGGCTTTTTTTGCACTTTATTTTCCAAGTATATTAAGAACAAGATGAGGGGCTGGGGATGTGGCTCAAGTGGTGGCGTGCTCGCCTGGCATGCGTGCAGCCCGGGTTCAATCCTCAGCACCACATACAAACAAAGATGTTGTGTCCGCCGAAAACTAAGAAATAAATATTAAAAAATTCTCTCTCTCTCTCTCTCTCTCTCTCTAAAAAAAAAAAAAAAGAACGATGAAAATTTGGAAAAAAAAATTGATGAACATCCTTAACTTCAATTTATGTTCATCACTCTGAGGAATGAAGGCAACATCCATGGGTTTTCATTAGTTTCCCAATTTTTACTACTTGGAAAGATCTAAAAAAAACCTTAAAGATTAAATGAACACTAAAGTGTGTGTCTTGGATAATGGACCAAACTGGTGAAAAAGAACACAGAACCACTTTGGGATCTAAAGTCAGGCAGTTTGCTTCTCCCTGTTAGCTGAGGATAATGCTTGCAGGGGTTGTGAGGACCTACAGGAAGAGAAAGCTGGGAGGGGCCCCCTCTGGTGAGGTTCCTTTCTCCTGTTCCTCCAGAGTCACCTCCACCCTGTTCACTGCCTGCAGCATGCCTTCTAATTCTCCAGCGTTATGTATTTGAATATTTTGCTTTTGCACGTGTTTAATAATCAGTCAACCTAAAAGTATACTGTGAATGCTGACTACAAGTGCAGCTTGTCCTGGTGTTGGGTGACCAGTGACTGGGATGTGCTGCTGGCCTCAAGGCTCACGAGGAACAGACACCTAACACAGGAACCAAATACAGTAGCATTTTATGCAGTGGAACACCCTGGAAGCCACTTGAGCACAGAAGGATTGGCATCAGATCAGGAAAGGTTTCCTGGAAGAAGTGATGTTTAGACTGATCCCTAAAATTAGCAAGGAATGAACTCAGGGTGGGAAGGAGGAGTGTCCATACAGGGAAGAGCAGAAGGGCCGATGTGCCTCTTCACTTTCCTTTTACTTTCAACATCCTTATTCATACCCTCTGTGGTAGGTGCCTCCCCAAATCCCCTTTCCTTGGGCTTGTGTTAAAGAGACCATAAAAGAAAAAGAGATTACTTCTTTTTCCATCCTGGCATGTGGAATGTGAATGTGAGGGCAAGAGCTCTAGCAATCATCTTGGCCCATGAATAGGAAACATAGAAATAAGCACAGGAGAAAGAAATGCTATGAGCTGAAAGAATGAGAGTGTATCTCTGACACTTGACGACGGCATGTCTCAGCTCTTTTTTTTTTTTTTTTAAGAAGCAGATAAAATCTTTGTTTGGGTCATGATTACCTTGTGCTTTCTCCCTTGATTATATAAAACTAAACCTAATAATAACTGATCTACATTTCAAGAGCATTCCAGATCACAATTGTTTTATTCTCACAATTCATAGCGTGTGTTGGAACCACCCACTACACAAATAAATCTCTGTCTAAAGAAAACCTTGGTCTGAGCATTCACTTTTCCTGGGTTTGCTTTATCTGGTTATAAGCTCCCTGAGGGGAGAACACCAAAAAATACATTTCTCTTTGTCACTACAACTGAATAAATTTTCTGGCACAGAATAAATGTTTAGTAAATGTTCACTGCCTGATTACAGCATGATTGCCCTTTAGAAATAAAGTAGGAATTTTTAATCTTTATTTAGAACTATCCAGAAAAGCAAATAACTGTCCTCTCAGAGGAGAAAAAAAAAGATAAAATTCAAATGGCCCCACAAAGTGATTACTCCAAGATGCCACTAATATGACTTTCAGTATAGATGAGAAATTTCTTCTACTGCTTTCTTGAAAACAGAAGTCTCCAGCCCTAGGACAAGCCCTCATTTTCTGTTTTCTCTGATGACGTCTGACCCCTAAAAACACCATCTCATGGTGGAAACTGTTGTATTGAAAGTCAAGCTAGCTTCCAAATGCTTTCCTTCTTGTTCTCTATTCCAAATGCAGAATTCATTTACATTCGCATAAATGACAGCCTGTGTTGGGCCCTTGTTTGCTTGCTCTTTTGTTTATTTTTTGTGGCACTGGGGATCATCCCAGGGCTTGGCGGGTAAACTCATCACCACTGAGCTATATCCTCAGCCCCTAATTTCTCTGACCCCCAGCTAATGGCCTCTCTGCAAACACTCTGTTTACCAACTGCAGGATTCTTACCAGATCTACATGAACTGTCAGTGATTGACCATTAATGGGAAAAAAGGAAAGTGAGGTTAAGGAAGAAAGGAAAGTTACATTTGTACATCAACCAAATGTAGAAAAATGAAATAAGGAAAAATATTTACAATGTCAAAAGAAAACAAAAATCACTTTTTAATTTACTTTCTCTTTGCCAGTTCTGAAACTAAGCACTTGCTCTTTCCTTATTAACTTTAGTCTTTGGAGCAATTTTTTCCATTGTAAGCACTTTCTAAAAAATCATTTTCACACATTTCTTAGATACATCAATCCTTCCGGCATTCTTCTATGCACACATTATGGTACCCCAGCTCTAAATATAAAAGACTTTTATTATGTCCATTAACCATGGACATATGTGCTCCAAAAGTTTCCTGACACGCAGTCATTTGTGGTTTTTTAATTATAAACAGAAAATATTCACTAGAAAAATAAAGAAGCAAGCCCATAAATATATCTTTATACATTTGAGTTTTGTTTGTATATGACAAAATGATTGGGTAAATGACTCTCAGTTGCCAGCTCCAGGATGTGAGCCTGTATGTGTTTATATACACACAGAGACACACACACATTCACGTGCAATTGAATCCATGCATCGCACAGAACTTGAACATCTGTAATTGCGGGTGCTGCTGTCTCATTTCTAAAATAAGGGTTCAGATTTTCCTTAGGCTCACCAGGTCTTGCTCTACATGAAAAACTAAATGGGAAAGAAGGCAACGCCCAGTAAAATACTTGACAAACAAAGTCAGATTTATTGAATGCGTTTTATTTTAACAACCAAAAAATTCTAACAGCCTAACAATGCACATAAGTTAAAAATTAATTATCACTTAGTGATAACAAAGATAGTTGATTTACATGGAAAAAAGAACATTTACAATATGTTAATCCTTATTCACATTGTTGATACTGCAATAAAACACAATTTGTTTTTTTTTTTTTCATTTCACAAAAAAAAAAAAGGCGGGAAATTGTGCTTTGTCAAGAGGCACTACAAGAGAAAGTTTCTTCTTCCAAATAGATATTATATGACAGATATTGAATAAATAGACATATATGCATTGTAATTCGCAAAGATCTGGCAAGACCACAGGCTAAAATGCCCACAGATTCACTTAGAACCACTGCAAACTTGGCAGTGAAATTAAAAAATAAAAGGCAAGACTTAGCATTGAAAAATACCTAATAAATTTTTGGTTGAAGTGTAAAAGATACCAAATGCGGATGCCATCAATAGATGAACCACCTCGTAAGAGCTTGGCAAAATCGGTTTCAATGATGTGTACAGAGTGACCTTCAGCAACAGTGTAAGAAGACAATTTGGAAAGAGTAACTCGGAGATCAGGAAGCAGCAACCATGGACTTTCTGATTAAAGCTGCAGCATACTACAGAAAAAGAAAGGATGGGCCCAGGGCTTAACTGCAAACAGCCATCCTTTTGCAAAGATACATGACACTCATGTCAAGATAATTTTTTTAAACATCATTATTTGAAAAAGTACAGGAAAATGTCCCTTTAAAAACTCCAGAGGTTACTGAGCAGCTAGAATTAGCTTGTATTGCAACATGTCTTCTCCCTGTATATTGTAAGTTCTGAGTTAATATCTACACATAGAGGTTTTTTTTTAACTCCTACCTTTTATACCTTTCAAATATATAAATAGTATTAACAGTTATATTACAATGTTTGTGTAGTAAACAGAAAATAACTTTCAAAGTGATATTGCATGAGGTCTTTGACAAGGTTGCATGAGAGCACAACTCAAAAAAAAAAAAAAAATTAAATCACGTGGGACTGTTGAGTGGCCATTGGAAAGCACAGAGCAGGTTCACTAGGCCAGTCCTGAAGGGAAATCTCCTCTTGCAATTACTGTATGTGGGAAGTAATGCGCTACTGGTGCTTCCAATGGAAGCTGAAAGAGAGCTGGAGAACTATAGCAGATTGCAGCTTTAATGCTCATTCCACTAAACAGCCAGTTGGCATTAGTTCTGCTTTACGTCAGGTAATTGCTATGTGGGTAACTGGGACAGTGTTTCCGTTCATGATGAGTAGGTGATTCTACTGAAATCGCTTCACTTACTCTATGGCCTGGAGCTGCACAATGATTCAAAAACAGGTTCTTGTTAGGGCTGCAATACCTGGGAAAGGGACAGAGGCTTGGAAGATCAGGGACTGAAAATGTTTGGCTTAAGTGGATGGAATGTGTACAAAGAGGAAGTTCAAAGTGAAATAGAAATAAGAAATGATTTGGGGAAAGGGAGGACAAAGATCGATTTGAGAGGGAGCCGCTTTAACCGGGCAGCAATTTCTTTCCTAACTTAACATTACATTGAACTATTTTTCTATTAAAAAAAAACAAAAAACAAAACAGCAACAACAAACAACTTTTAAATGAGCAGGCTTAATAATTTTAAGATCTGAAGCCACAAGCAGGTAAATAAATTTCACAACAAAATGTGGCTCATAGAATGAATTCCATCTGTCCAATGTCAAAAATGTCATCTATCAAGACTGCACTAAATGGACAAGTTTCCTCTGCATTTAATTTCAGCTTTACTTATCTGGAATTCTGCAGAAATGCATCTGTTTACTACAGTGATGACAAACTGAATAACGGAACGTAGCGAGTCATTTTATTGAGTTATTGTATATGTTCATTGTGTCTTTCTGAGTAATTTGACTTATATTGTTTGAATGTGCCCTGATTTTTTTCACTTTACTTTCTTCTTTCTTTCTTTTTTTTTTTTTCTTTTTTGGCAGTGTTGATTTATTTTGTTAAATACATACCTCAAAAATTTTACCCATTAAGCTGCCAGATAGGAAGCCATAGAATAAAAAAAAATCAGGGACAAACACAAAAAAATAAATAGGAATTCAAAAATAGTCACCCCACCCTGAGAGCAGGCCGCAGTTTTCAAAAAGCCAAAGCGACTCACTGTGAAGTGGTTTTTTTAATACATAAACAAGTCTTTTCTTTAAGAACTCATTTCACAGTCTATTCTTTCAGATTGTAAAGTTCTCTGTCCCATGCAATTTTAATATATATATGTAAATATAGAGATATATACATATACATATACACACACACTTGTAGCTTCCTTCATTTGTTTCGTAGGTCTTCTCATCCTAGAACTTGCCTGATGTCTCTTCCATAAGTGCAAGGATAACGAAGGCAGAGTCTCCTGTGATTACAATTACTATGGTCCAGTCAACTGTAAAAGTGTAACACTTTAGTGTCTTTGCCAAGGCGATGTCTGATTCAGAAATACTGAACTTATTCAGTCTATCGGTGTATCCTGTGCAACAAAGAAATGTCATAAAGAGTAAGAAAAATAAAACAGACATAAAAAGACAAAAATAAAATAAAGCCAAAAAAAATTTTTTTTTTAAAAGAAACTAAAACAGAAAATCCTTGGACCGGGGTATTGCTTTGCCTGGTAGGAGTTCACATTATCTCTGGTCAATCTCAGCAGGCGCAGCCTTGCTTTTCTCGGCGCCTTCCTCCTCGGCCTCCACTTTGTACATCTCCTCGGAGCCCTCCTCGCTGTCGTTCTCCTCTGACTCGGTCAGCAGCTCCTCGTCCTTATACTCGGCCACATCCACCGCAGAGCCCAGGTGCTCCTTCAGCTTCCCATGGTGTTTCACGTGGTACCTCTGGTTCTGGAAGAACTTGATGATGGTGTGTTTGGGGAGATCGAGCTGGGCAGAGAGGGTGTGGATTGCTTCCTGGTCAGGGTACAGGCCGACATCATGAATAAAGCTTTGGAGGATCCCCAGGGCTTCTAAGGAGATCTTTGTGCGGGATCTGGGCTTTTTGGCACAGCTGTCTTCGGTGGGAGGAGGTGGGGGAGGCGCTTCTTCTCGGGGAGGGGAACTCTCCTTGGTCGGCTGTGACTGCTGTCTGTGAAGGACCTGATAAATAAAAGGGGGTAAAAACGAATATTTGACTCATGATTTTACCTTTCAAAAGTCACCAGCCCGCTGCAAAAAAAAAACAAAAAAAAACAAACAAAAAAAAAAAAAAACGTGCAATCTAGAAATCTACTTAGGCTGCAGTCATTTGTAAAGTCAAATTTTGGAACACCTAAACAACGTCTGGAGATCGGTAGGATCTCATCTATAGGACAAGGGCTCAACTCTAGTCATGTCTGCCAGCATTTAAATTCTGAGGCACAAAGAATCTATAAGTCATTTGCTGCCCAAGGTCATCTAAATTCAAGCAACCTGGCTTCAGAGTCGTCCCTACCTTTAACCACACCAAGAGATGCCACCTCTCTGGAAGCTAATGACAAAGACTGGACATGGAGGAAAACTGTGCTCTACAATAAGATCCCAGAGGCTCAAGTCTAGACTTTTCTACTTAGCTGGGTGTCCTTGGGTAAGTCACATCTGTGGACTTCAATTCCATCATTTATAAAGGAAGGATAAGAAACTGACTCCCAGGAATGTTGTAAGTATTGATTTTTTGTATTGAATGGCACAATGGATATAAGCAACAGTGTTCTTAAATTAGGGATAGGCAAATTTTTTCAGTAAAGGGCCAGAGAGTAAATATTGTTGACTTTGCAGGACTACACAATATCTTACACAGTTCATCAACTCTTTCCAATCTAAGTAAGCAAGCATGGGTGTGTTCCAATAAGGCTGAATTTGGCCTCTGATCATAGTTTACCAGTAGATCATAATCGCAAGCACCAACAGACTCATAATTATTCTTCAAGTGTTAGAAATAGTTGGGACTTGAACTAGAGAAATGAATCCTTTGTACAATCAGGAATAACTATTTTCTTTTAGTCTTGACTTTGATCCTTAAACAATATACATACAATTTCAAAGTCACTTTTCTAGTTTTCACAATTTAAATAATTTATCATTTCTACCTATTCCTCATTCATGTAAAAAGATTCTACCCAGGTAAGTTTACTCTTGATCTTCACCATTACTGCTTCACCACTGTTTCTCTATGTGAAAGGTTTCTCTATGTGAAAAAATTTCCCATTCTAATATTAATTTATTAACTCCTTCAGTCTGACTAAAGAAAGAGAGGGATATGGGGAGACCACCAGACCTCTCACCACAGGTCTGTGACAGGGACTTCGTGGAGAGGGAACATGACATCAGGTGAGGAACCTCGGCATTGCACACACCTTAACAACTCCAGCACATCATATAAGTAGAAGGCTACCATGACTGTACCTAGTAAACTGTGTGAGGTCACCTCCAGAGGCAACTGCCACACTCTCTATGCTCAGACCTTTTAGAATAGTGAGTCTAACCTTTGAAAAACACATTTCTCCTTTTACCAGACTCTCATATTTTATGCAATATTTTTTTCATACTACACCCACAATTAAACATTTTCCAGAGTTCAGGGCAAATCAGTCCAATCAGTGAAGAAAACATGTCTAGTTAAAAATTCAATTATAGCATCATCCACCAACATCCCTACCCACCATCAGGCACTACTCATGTGACCCAACTTTTTTTTTCTTTTCCTAAGAAGCACCAACATCAAAGCAAGCAGTGTGTGTGGGGGGGGGAACCTCTGACATTTATCCCAGTCTCAGAGGTCTATGGTGAAAAATTACTTCCCCATCAAGTGAAAATGTTAGCCTTTTACAGAAGATTTAGTAAATATTAGATGAAATAACAAGAGAAAAAGTAACAAGAGAAAAGGTTTCAATTGGTTCAAATAATCTTCTTCAAATAATAATCAAAAGCAGAATGAGAATATCTGTCCTAATGAAAGCTGATGGCTGGTGGCAGAAATAAGTCTGAAACACAGGGCTGTAAAATGGTGGCACTAACGTCCAAATAATGTTGACCAATTAAAATCAGTGTTCTTAGCATTTTCTTTACCACTTTCAACTAAGAGTAAACTCATGTGGTCTGTTGTGGTAAGCTGGCATCAGCAAAAAAGTGAGACCCGTTACTTCAACATCCTAATTATCCCCGCTAGGGAAAGTGGAGCTGCGTGTGGGCTTGCCCTGCTCATGTTGACTTTGACAGCAGGAAGGTATTTGCTCTGAAGCCGTGATGTGGGCGACATGAGCAATGCACTAAATAACCTCTGTGGCTGCAGGTGAGGATTGTCATTTTTGGTGAGAAACAAAGAGAAACTGGCATTAGGTACAGAATACATGCTCGAAAAACATATATTCTAGCACAAGTACTCCCTATTAGAGCAATTGCGTTAATTGGAAAACAAAAGAGAATTAAAATGCCCCATTTTCTAAATTATGCTTGCCTTCTGTAGTAAAAGTCAGCATAACGGTTCCATTTAATTGAATAATTAGATTGGTTCTTTAGGGGTTTTCCGTTGTGCATTGGTTAGATTTAAAGAGATTTTCCAAAACTATACTTTGAAGTTACTATAATCTTTCTGCATGATAGCATTTGTTCTTCTCCTTAGGCCCAATCAATTGCACTCCTCCTCCTCCTCCTGACTTCTTAGAACTGAGCATAGAAATACATATGCACAGAAAAAGTGAAATATGAAATAGAGAAAGAACAAGTATAATAGCTACCACTTGCTGAATTCCTATTCTGGGCCATGCAATTCTAAAAACTTTACATGGATTAATCAGAATTTAATCCTATAGTTTTTCATGAAGGTGTTATTTGAATTAGCTGGAAACATACATCATTTCCGGAGAATCCTCTGATTTGGAAATCATAAGCATAGGGAGATGTCCGCCTGAGAAAGTGGGTTTCCAGAGGACACTGGAGGACTAGGAAGATGTTTCTTAAGAGAAATAACATCAAGAGAGATTCTCTAAGAAGTAAAAATGTAGTTTCTGGTCAGGCAGCATAGAATAGTGATTTGGGCGACATGACACTATCTACGTGAAGGTGATTATGTGATAATTCTAGCACCTTCTAACAGAAAAGGAAAAGCAGTCAAAATATAAAATGACCAAATGGGCATCTCTGAAGTGAAACTGCCTTGTGAGTCACCCAAAAGCCGGAGTGGAGCTTTTTCTCTTATGCTGCCACTTTTCTTTGGCTGTAACTCCCTTTTAACCACAATATACATAATATCCAAGATGAAATGATTCCCAAAGTTATCTGTCCTGACTATCTTCATTCCTCCAAAATGTTCTAATTACTCCAGGCAGAGAATGATTGTCTTTAGACAATAATTCCTAACAAAAGCACTGTGTAATGTCCTCTCTAGTCAATTGCTAAGAATCTTCTTAACATCATGTAGTGCTTTCTTTGAGTGGAGTAAGTACTTTGTGCCAAAATGGAGTCCAGGAGTCGAGCTTAATGCCTACAAGACGTCTTCTCTGGGGAGGAAATGGCTCCAGCCACTCTCCTAAAACTCCCAGGAAAAGGGTAAAATCCAGCCAACTTTTCTTCTTTTTCACACATCTTTGACTAAATAATATCAATTCTTTTAGCTCTTCTTCACAAGACAGGTTTCTGAACTCCTGCTTAACTGAAACCTAGTTTTTCCGTCTGAATTTCCCAGAGCATGTTCCCAATTCCCACTTAGTTAATTTGAATGAATCAAGTCTGGTCTGTGTTCCTAGCAAGTGCTTGGAGGGTTGTGTCATTGATTCCTCATGAATGGACATATTAACTGTCCTGTTCCTACACTCATTTGACAGTGCAGAGATATATTTCTGGAGAGTTAATTGTTTAAGTCACTGAATTCACAATTACTTCAACCAAGATAGAGAATGCCCTGCTGACTTGAGAAGAGACATCCTCTTCTACAACTATTTCTGCACACACTCAGGTTGTAGTAATTTGGGGATTTAGCTGAACATCATCCCAACTCCTCATATAAAACTGTCCAAATCTATAGACTTTCCAGTTTCATCCTGTTCCCCTTTTTCAAAACAGGCCCTGTGGAGAGGGGAAAATGGCCTATTGGTAGCACCCACTAAAGCTAAATGCACATACACTGCGTAAAAACAGAAATGAGTGCTTTGTCCTCCTAAAAATATGTTTATAACAGTTTTAGTCACAAAATCCCCAAACTGGAAGCAACAGAAATATCTACCAATAGATTTGATAAATTGTGGCAAACTCACAGAGCAGTGTGAAACATAATGCTATATGCACCAATGTGGGTAACTAACACAGCTTTATTGTTGAGCGAAAGAAGTCAGATGAGAGGAGGAAGACTATATTATTCCACTTATGTGAAAGTCAAGAATGAGAAAAAAACCTAGAAAATATGCAAGTACAGGAAAAAATAGGAAAAACCTACAATGACAAATGTTAGTATAATGTTTACCTATGAATTCTACTGAGTGAAGGGATGGGAGATAGCCTGCAGGGATGCAGAAAACATTCTCTATATTGACTTGGATGTTGACTGAAAGGATGTACATGTGTCTAAAAGATTATTGAGCTTAAGATCTATGCATTTTCCTGTATGTAAATTATACCATATCTCAATAAAAAAATGCTGAATAGACCTAGTAGTTGACCCTTCCCTGTTTCTAAGGTACAACACCTCTCCTCCTATGATTTTCCCAAATAATGAAAGGCATCATTTTGTAAACATAACTATCCATTCCTTTTTACTCTTGATCTTTGTACATACCAAAGACCATCAACTCATCCCAGGTTTATTTTGGTTTGAATTTTTGTCTATAATAGTTGAACTCAAATTAATCTAGTCCACAAACTCATTTCTGATAATGCCTGCAAAATGAATCCTGGAAGCTTTATTTAAAAACCTCTTCCCTTTTCATAGCTTCTGTTTGATTTTCAATATGACAATTAGAGTTCACAGCAGTGAACTATCTAAGGAGCTTCCAAAACAACAATAATAGTAGTGAAATCTTACTATGAGTCTAACGCTGGCCTAAATTGCTATTTCGATTTTATGTTATTTTATTTCACAGTAATCCTGGAGGTAGATATTTTTATCCTCAATTTATAATGGGAAAACTGGAGTTCCAAATTTGTTTGAGATACATAGCTTATAAGTAGCAGAACTGGGTTTTTAAAGCAGCTGATTTTAAAGTCCATGCTTTAAACAGTATGTTTTCCTGCCTTCTATGAGCAAGATTAGAAAGAGAAAAGTTGAAAAAAGTCTCCAGAGTAGACAGACCACAAAGTGTTTATTACTGCCTGATACTCTAGTAATAAATACTACCTGAGCAATAATACAGCAATGTGTAGGAGGACCACTGTGGGGAGGGAAAGGGATTTTAGATCAGGTGACTCCAGGAAGGCTCCCCAAGGAGGCAGCACTGGAGCAGAGGCCTGGAGGAAGTGAGGGACAAGCCAAGAAGAACACTCTAGATTAAAGGCTGAAAGACAAGAATATATGTGACACATTTGAAAAGCAATAAAAAGTCAGCTTATAGGATTGGTGCTGCCCAAGACAGTGGCCACTGGCCACACACAACTATTTTTATTTAAATTAATTAAAGCTAAAAAAGAAAAACCTCAGCTCCTCAGTCACATCAGCCACATTTCTAGAGTTCTGTGGTGTCACTTCTGCACTATCATGGAGAATGGCACAGAGACAGGGTATTTCCATTATCACAAGCACTGCTGGACAATCTGTGCTAGAGAGAAATGACAACTGATAGGTAGCCAGGGCGTAGTACATGGGGCATTGACAAGCTACCATCAGGGTGATGCAAAGACTCACGACGAACTGTAACCTAGCCAAAAAGATTGGGAATTGGAAACTGCTACTATTATTAGAGAGAAGGGGAATATTCATACATCCACATTCGAAGTAAGAAAAACCCAGCTGGTAATACATTACCAGATTTTCACCAATGTATCACAAATAGCAACATTATCACAACCAGAAGTGTGCACTGATTCTACTATTCTCAAAGGAATGGCTAATTTACATTTAACTGATGGATGCCTTCTTCATCCGTGCTGCTTATCATATTGAAAGGGAGTTATGTTGAAAACAATCAGAAAAAAAAAAGCAATGTATCTACTTATCAAGTCTTCATGGAATATCTACAATAATGGAACCTATTAATGTACCCAACAATGAAGGGTTGACAACTAAGTTATGGGACACAAACAAATAGAAAGCTTAAAGCCTAGTAAGTTCCTTTTTATTTATTTACTGCAATCTCTTTGGGCTGAAATATGACACATGTGTACATAAATGGACATGAAAATAGCAATGCAGGAAAAGAAGCTGTAAATATATTCAGGGGACATCAACTTCAAAATAAAACCCAGAAAGCTCCCTCTGACCAGTCACAAAGCACAATTATAATATAGACACATGTTGTTTCTCTGCCTTCAAAACTGAAAATTTTGAAAACAAAAGGACCTCATGGTACCGTGACAAAAGCTGACTAAGAAAGATAAAGCAGCTCTTCTTAAAGCTCTCAGCGTTCAAATACATTTTGAAGGCCTCAATGAAAACCAGCTGGGAGCCATGTGTAAAATATAATGGTTCTTGCCTGCAGGGAAGGAAGTAAGATCTTGAATGATTAAGTTTAGGAAAGTATATAATTCACTGTATCATTATGGGGTGAACGGGATTACTTATAATAAGCCAAGACTTTGTGGTCTTTTTTATATAGAGAAAATGAGAAATTATTAAGGAGGTGACTGTATAGGGTGGTGGATCCAATGCTGGAACAGGTTAAAACTGTTTCCCAGGTAACCACACATGCCTCTCCATGACAAGAGGAGAAAATTTCACCCACAGGAGAAAATTTCACCCACAGTGTCTGGGCCTGAAGGATAAGCACAGCAATAGCAGAGGAGATCACAGACGATTTTTGTCTGCATTTATTTTGCATTGATATCAGAATGACTTTGATTTGTTTCATTTCACCTCATCTATGACAACAAAATATAAAATAATTGGTTCAAAGAAGAAAAACATTCTTCTACTTAAAGTTCCAAGAAAAAAATACATTTGACAGTGATGAGAACAATTGGTTGAGAGTTCTTGTGAGTAACTCAATTAGAACTTGCTAATTCGATAAGTATATGCCGTTACTTAAACAGTTTACTAGATATAAAATATAATTCAAGTTTTAACAGTTTAGCTCTACCTTCTAAATATTATTTTTTCCAAAATCAGCAGCATTAGAGACCATTAATTTTGGCCCTGACTTCAGCAGGGAAAACCTAATATTAATGATTAATAACTAACATAAATATTAATGTAATGATGATGTATGTGTCTCACCAATTGGGCTATGAGTTATGTGCTGGTACCCAGGGAGGGCTCTGTATGTCTTGTTCTGCAGCACTAAACTCATTCCACGTTCTTTTTTCTTTACTTTCAGACCAGCTACTATGCCTGTTCAACACAATTATTTTTTATTTTGCTTGATATTATTCCTTTTTAGTAAAACTACATCTGATAGGTAAAAATAGTTATCACTAGCTATAATGATAACTCTAGTGTATATTAAGGGTGGGGATATACTTTTTTTTTCATTTGTATGTTAAAATAAAAAATGTTATGGCATTACATAAACCATATATAACAGTATATAGAAGTGATAAGCACAAGTTTTAGGGTTACAAACTTATGGTTTTGAATTCCCCAACCACAACTGCTTAGTAGACTTGTGTCTCTCAGCAAGTTACTCTGAGCCAGCGTTTCTTCATCTATAAAATCTTCCCTGTAGCATTAAGAGGATTAGGTGAGATAATATATGCTAAGTACTTAGTAGAATTTCTATCATAAGTAAAGTTTCAATAAGTTGTAATTGTCATTTTAAAAATGTGAGGAGGGTTTAAGAACCAGCAGTAATTCGGGGACAAAATTAATGCATTTTTCTATTAATATACTTATAATAAAAAAAATAGCAACAAATTTTAAAAATCTGTAATTTAACCTAAAAGATCTACAGGTCTACAAATAGGCATGTCTAGTAATGATTTTTCTTATTTCTCTTACTCACATACTCATATACTAGATTTCTCTTATTTCTCTCACTCATACACTATATATATCTTTGTTCTTAACATGGCACCTAGCACATGGAAGTTACCACTGAAGCATGTATCACATGGAACTGAACTTCAAGGTCATAATCCCACTCAAGGTGACACCTTCTATACATACAATATGGCATCCCTGTGGGAAGACATTCATTATTAGCAGTTCTCAAAACATGGTCTGCAGACCCCTGGGAGAATCCCTATACCTCATATTTTCATAGTAAAACTAAGATGTTATTCACCTTTTTGATGATGCTGAAATTTGCATGCATGGTACAAAATAATGGTGGAAAACTGGCCAGCAGCAATCAAGGCAGTGGCATCAAATGGTAACAGTAGCTGTTGGGTTCATTCCTGCAAGTTCATGGCAACAATGATGCTACTTTCATGTAAGAATATCCCCAATACAGCAGTAAAATTGTATTAAGTATATTAAATTTCAACCCTGGAGTATATACCTGTTTAATACTCACGGTGTGAGGAAATGAGACATTCACATAAAGCACTTTGAACCATACCCAAGCAATATGATTGTCTTGACAAAGCACTCATTCTCTAAGAAGAATGTCTGGGTTGCAGTTGTTTGAGTGGCAGGATAAGCAGTCACCTTTATCATGGAATACCATTTTCATCTAAAAGAACAACTAACAAAAATGGTATTCAGACTTGGGTATTTAGCAGACTTTTTCTTAAAAGCAAAGTAAGCCTGTCATTTCAAGAAAAAAAATATATCTTATAGTATTGTTTGCCAGTGATAAAATTTGACCTTTCAAGAAAAAAATTAGAAACTTGGAAAACTTATAACTGTCACCATAAGCCTAATAGCTTCCCAATACATCAAGATTTCTCTGATAATACTGGTGATTTAACAAAATGTTTTTAATTTTCTTTTTAAAGATGTTATACAATGAAATGTATCAATATTTGTAAGATCTGCATAAAAGAGCAAACTAACATTTTCCAAGTGATCAATACATGATGTTGCAAAGTCATGAATCAGTAAAAGATCCATTCAAAGTACAAGATAAACCAATGAATACACTAACAGAGTAGGAAAGTATGAAATGTTCAATATGGTTGCAGATTCAATTCCACTTTGCAACTAACCTTCAAGGAATTGCCACTTATAAAGTTTTTCTATAGTTATCAAAGAAGAATTTTGTAATTATCTAGAAAGGCTATTAAAATATTTCTTCCTTTTCTAATTACATGTTTGTCTGAGGCTTGATTTTCTTCATTGACTTCAACCAAAACCACATATTAAATTAAATGCAGAAGCAATTATGAGGATTCAGTTGCCTCTCATTAAAATACAGTACAATATTTGCAAAAAACATATAAAACACTGGTACTCTTCCATTTGTTTTAGAATTATAGTTATATTTTCAGAAAAATAAATCACTCAATGTATGCATATTATCTATAATTATTTTTAAATTAGTAAACAGTTTTTAAATTTCTAAGAATTTCTAACACGGTAATAGTGATACATATATACATATAAAACAAAATCTTGGGATGGTCAATAGTAACAGTATAAAGTGGTCTTGAGATCAGAACAGTTGAAGACTCTCATTACTATGTGAATCACACATAGCCCTGCCTCCTCCTAAAGATAACCAGGCACTTTACTGTAAAATTCAGAAACACCCTGCCTTAAGCCAAATTACCTAGAAAGCCCTTAGAGAACAGGAGTAGGGGAAATTACACATGCATTATGATTTGCCTCTTAACTTTATCATTCATTTTCACAGGCAAAATATATTCTCCCAGGCATACGACTCAGCACTATTTCTAACTTCAAATGATGTTACTTGAGTTGTTTTTTATCGTTGTAATTTCACATCCTAACATTATAAGACTTATTAAAAACTATGGTTTAGTCTTGTTGCTTTTTTGGGATTGTACAGTATCCTAAGGTCAAAACTCAGGAAATCTGTTATTAAAAAAAAAAAAAAAAAAAAGGTATCCATGAAGTGATGACAAATTGCAGACTACAGGTGTTAGATTACATTTTGACTCCAGGCAGGTTTAATATAAGTTGGTTTCCTTTTACAATTGCTTTTAGCACATATCACTATAGGAAGGGGATTTTAAAAGAGAAAGAAAGGATAAAGGGGGGAAAAAGTGGTGCTCAATAAAAGAAGACCATGTCAAAAGAAATCAATACAAACAAGCAAAATGGTAGGAAGTCTAACATGGAAATATGTGTTCAATTTCATCCAGCCTTAGTCTGTGTTTCCTTTAATACTGAAACCAAGATACTACTGCAAGACTGTGTATGTTTTTAATGCAGTTTAATAATTGCTTCTCAAAATAAACACTCTGGTCAAAGATAAAAGCATAACAACACTGTGACACAATGATCTGTTAAAATGAACTAGGGTGTTGGAGGAAGCATGGATCTTGAAACAGCCTTTGGCATATATCATTTCCTCTTCAGTAATAAATTGAGAACAACTATACCAACCACTTTGGTATACTCTGGGATAAAAAACAAAAAGTGCTGCAGTCATTAACCTGATTATTGTGAGGGTCAAAATCCTTCAACACTAACGAGGGGGGTGAGTTGGCTACTCCTCTGCTATAACGAGGTGAACTGATAATTAGCAGGGCTGGGATGAGTATCCAAACCTTAATCAAACAGACACCAAGAGGGCACAGACAACAGTCCTCTTTCCATGGAGCATGGGTGCATACTGAACCTAATAACAATTTTACCCTTGTTATTTAGGGCAAATGCATCCAAAACCATTTCACACACATGAAAAACAGAATCCACGAGAGGTTTCAGGAAGAGAGTCTCATAAGCACGCATGCATCCTTATGCCTGGGAGAAACCACTCCCTGTTCCACCCTCTCCAATCTCCCTTGCCTTCCATCCATGAGCTTTCACATTCTGCCTGTTCCCACATACCTCCTCCAGACTATACCATTATCTTCCCAGAACACAAAACTTAACCTAAATATTCACAGACAAGGCCTGTTGTTTGAAGGTCATATTCGAAACACAGGTAATACTGAAGTGTCTTCTAGAGATTTTATATTTGTGTTAAAATGAGCAAAGAGTCGAATGGAAATGACAGGGCTGATGGTTACCTCTGTGAGTCTGACTTTTAAATGAATATAGGACTTGGTGTATTGGACTAATTCAGGAAAAGAGTGGCTTTGGCACTAGCCTGAATAAGAGAAGAGGCTCTTAAATAGTTAAAGATAAACAGGGTAACTAAATGAGGAGCACAAAAGTTTAAAATGACTTGGGTCCTAGGAATTCAAAATGGTATTAAAAGAACTAACCTGGAGATTCATAATAGCTCATCAATGGCAAAAGACCAAGCATGAAAGATGTGCAAAAGGTTCATGATAAGAATGACTCATTAAAATTCTTGAACAGTTAATTTTGTTGGCTGAATAATTCTCACTTGAAATAAAAATGTGAACCCAATCAATGCTAGTGATACATGATTTGTGAACTCTGAAATTTTGATTTTTTTTAAATCAAGAAAACGATGATGGCACCAGTGACATCACAATGATGTTGTTTTCCAGCTTCTTAAAGGATATACTTTGAATTATTTAAGGAGAAAGGGTATTTGGATTGGATTCTTTATTTGAATGAAAACGTGGGGGAAAAAAGGTAACCCATGTGTCTGAAGCCTCACGTCAGTCTCTTCAGAATCCCATAATCGGCCACATTTCCTGTATATTTTTAACAGTTCAGGAACTCAGAAGTCAGAACAATTTGACAATTATAGTTAGTGAAAATATTAGATGTTCACCAATAAAATACTACCTCAGCATAGTTTTTGCTTTCTGGATGTAACCACTTAATAACAGGACTTCAGAAAACTGCACTGTGTGAATCAAACACATAAAAGTACAAATATTCCTTTTATAGAAAGCAAATCTTAAGCAGTATTTTATAATCAGCTACTCTGGTAAAAGACAAAATATCTGGCATTACCACACCACTGACAGATTACAGTTTATTATACCCTGAAGTCTGAACTGGGTAAACAAAGTCAAATGATCAAAGAAGAGTTTTTCCTCAGCCCATAAGGCAGTGGTCATTGGGTTCCAGGGAATGACAGCAGAGATTCCTTGTGGCTTAATGCTTAAAAGGTGTCAAATGAGGCTTTATCAAACATACTCTTTAATTTTCCACATCATTTAATTTTATCAGAGACTGGCCTCCTTGGTATTGTTTTCGTTCAAGAGAAAAAGAAATGGAGCTGGGCACAGTGGCCCATGCCTGGAATCCCAGCAACTCCAGAAGCTGAGACATGATGGTCACAAGTTCAAAGCCAGCCTCAGCAAAAGTGAGGCCCTAAGCAACTCAGTGAAACTCTGTCTCTAAATAAAATACAGAATAGGGCTGGGATGTGGCTTAGTGATCGAGTGCCCCTTAGTTCAATCCCGGGTACACCCCTCCCCAAAAAAACAGAAATGGAAAAATGAAATGATATATTAGTTACCAAAAATTAACAGGCTCTCAATTCTAGAGTATTCTTTTCAATTCTAAACCACTTGTCATTAGTTACAGGGATGCTGATTTTACATTTTCCACATTAATGATCTTCCTAAAACAGGGTAAGGGGAGGTTCTTTGATTCTACATTTTGTGTCAGGCACACCTGGGGAGACATGGAAAGTTGAAATAGCCAAACACATGAATCCCTCAAGAAAATGAGTTTTCTTCTCTCAGGGTGCAATCGATGGCTGATCACTGGGAGGAGAAACCTCAGTTCTTGATTCCCCGGAGCAAAGTAACTAGACTGGCAATTCCTTTTCCCACAAGAAAGATTCCAGTATTGAAACTGCAGATGACCAAAATATTCCCACAAGATCAGTTACTCAGCATCCTTATCTCCTCAGAGCCACAGAGCAAGTCCAATTTTGTCTCAGGCCACATTGCCTTGGCTTTTCGGAACATATTTGCTCACTCTGGGTAGGTCGTCCTCAAAAGCTGGAACTGTCAAGTCATTATACTTTCAAATGTGAATTTGCTTAGGGGTAGATTTAATTTAATAGCTGAGAACTCAGTACAAAACAAACATACTTAGAAATGACATTAGCAGGGCATTAACCATTAATGCTCTCAACTGGTGTTCCAGACTAACCCCTTCAGGTTGCCTCAGTCAAGATCATAGAGATCTCACCGACGGCTGCTTCTTAAACTCCACATCTAGTCAATCCCATGTACTGATGATGATTCTTTTTAGGCAGTTTTTGAATAAATATTCCCCTCTCCGTACTGCTATAATTCAGACCCTCATAATCTCTCGCCTGAATTACCATGACTTCTCCCAGAAGTCCTCCCTGCCATAGCCAACGGAGGATCTTGATAAAGCCTAACGTAGCCTTCAGACGGGACAGGGTTTCTTGGGTGTCCTAGGATACTCTGAACCTGGCAGCAGCTTGTGCTTCTGTCCCATCTTGTTCCTTGTTCCTGGCCTTGCAGGTTGTGCACCAACCACATTCACGTGGTTCACATCCCCACCTTTGCGCCACTGTTCTGCTGTCCCCCTTTCTGGAAAGTTCCTCTAATGGCAAATTTGGTAAGTGATCCTTAACAGCACTATTTCTTGGCAGTCTCCTGGGTCCTCCAACTGGCCAGGTTTGGGATCTGCATAACCCTTTGAGGTTTTCTGTCTTTATATGTTATATCATGGTCGTCTATTCTCGTTCCTCTCTCCACAGTGTCAAGGCACCGTGCTTCAAATAAACAACTGAAACTCAAAACTTCTTAAATGTCCATAATTCTTTTGTACTGGCAATAGTCATATTAGGAAAACTGAAAGTTTTCTGACAATTTAGAACTCATCTAAATAGCTCTAAGGAGGGAAGGTAGCAAGTCCACATGGGCACTCATTAAAAAAGTATACTTATTCCTGGGAAAAATGGAATTACACTTACTTTATAGTTATTTATTATAGGCACTTGTACAGTTTACATAGGCTAATAATCTCATACAGTGATTCATGAAGTTCTCTAATTTCAAAAAAATTACCTAATTGAAAATTACTTATACTGAAAAGATAAACATATATGGCATCACTGCTCTGAAAGATGAAAATTGACATATCTATCCTTTTGCTTCATTTTCCCTCTCTCCAACTATTTCTACTATCACTAGAACTCCAAAGGTCTGCAGCACTTTCTATGACAAGAAAATCTGCTGGAAGCAAAACAACAAATAAAAATTGGAGAATCCATATAAGACAAAGAATTAAACTGAAACATAATTTATAGAAGCTAGAAGTACTTTTTAAAACTGGATTATACGGATCACAATAAAATCTCAAGATGGTACTGGCTTTTGACTGAGTAAAATATGAAAGGATGTTGTCTATGTACAAAACCCTGAGTGTCTTGTCCAAAACAAATATTAAGTGCCAAAATTATTTTCTTTGGAGTAGAATGAATAAAGTTAACCTGTGTGAAGAACCAACAAAGAAAGTATCAAAATTAATTCAAAGTATATATTTGTTGCTCTTACTTTGATTCAACCTCTATTGCTCTAACATGACACATTTCAAAGTAAGCGAAGCAAATGGTTTAGATTTCGAGCCATAAACTATTTCTACTGCATCTTGCCTGCCTTTGTAGCTTATTTATATTTTATCAAAATCTGTTTTTTAAAAATATTCAACTAAAACTAAATAAATCATGGATGTTAAGCACAGAAACTCTAGAAACCAAATATAATCCATCTTGCTTATACTTAGATCAAAAAACATTTTGGCATTAAAGAACATTTTTGTTTTAAGGTACAGTGCTTCTAAGGTATTATATAATTACCATTCTAGAGAGCATAGTTTCTAGCTTTGTCAGGTCCTCTGTTGGAATTATAATTCCAGACTGAGCAGAGAATTCTATCAAAACTCTATTATCATATTAAAACACTTGATCATGTGTGCCTTCAAGAATCCCAACTTTCTATTTCTGAGAAGAGAACAGATTTAATGAAATATTTTTAAAGTAGAGCTGGTAAAGAGAATATTTGCGACAAGCACCGCCAAAAAGGCAATTCATATGACAGACACAGAAAAGGCAAAATTTACCACATGTACTGGAGCAATGGGCATTAAATAATCATCTCTGAATAAACTCTTTACAAATCAATACAGTCCTATCGGTCTAAACTAAGAGTGGTATTGCCTAAAGGAAATCTCTAAGGTCAACCAGCAATTAACTGAAAGGTTTTGATTGAAAATGCTATTGACTGCTTTCATATCAGACAGCTTCCTGATTATTATACTTCATGGACTAAGTAGGTGCCAAGACATTAAACTGTCAATAATCTATTAATACTTGACCGTTGCGCTCACTCTCCCTCAATCTGCAGGCAAATGTATTCAAGCCAAGTACCTGTTTAGAACTAATGCAAATTCCCCAATCCTGACATGGAAATCATATCTTCATTACCCTTCAGTTTAAATGCCGGGTAGTGTTGACAGAGTAGGAGAAAAATATGCACATAAGAAATGCTTATTCAGACAAGTTAAACTAACATTTGCTTTTTCAGGGATTGAAGAAGGGATAGAGAACGTGTCCTGGAACCGGACTTTCTTTCTAAGTCACATTTAACAGTTTCTAAATGGAGTATAATAAACACTTTACAAAGAGAAATGAGAAGTCCTTTAGAGAAAGGCTTATAGGTCCCTGCTGCTCAGCATCTGGGCAGCAGTCATACAATGTGGAGTGGGGGGAGAACTTTTAATGAATTTAATAGAGAAAAGCACTTTAATTAAATGCTGTCAAAGTGGATTGTATTAATGACCATACACAGAGGAATTTAAAGCCAGCCAAGTTTATTTAGCAAATAGAAACTGGGCTTTCGAAGGCTGCAAATATTTATGTTTCCGCAGTTGCAGTACATCTAGAAGATGATGGTGCCACATGAAACCATTGAGTTATTAGATATGATTTTATTTATTGTGTATTATTAAAGTTTCAAAGGCCTCAGGGGAGTCAGTTTCATTTTCAAAATGAAACACTGCATTTGATCAGAAAGGGTTAAGAAAGGCGAGCACTGTCCTTGGTTTTCTTCTGTTGCCTAGAACTTTGATGCAGGTGAGTGGTTAGTTGAGACGGCCATTTTTAGGTTCAGCCAGTCCAGATTCGTTTCATTGAATGGTAGTGACAAAGAAATCAATGACAGTATTTCTCCTGACTCCCCCCTCCCAACACACACACTTCATTTTCAGTGACTTGCCACTAAACATAATTCATTCTATTATATATAGTAATAAGCTGAAAAATGACCAAAGCTCTTAAAAATCTCCATGAAAATTTGGTTGCCATAACTTTCTTAATCAGAAACATGAATAGCATAAATTCTACAAAGTAAAAGGTATCAAATGTTTGACTTGGGGCAACAGGAAAAAAGGGGTCTTCCTCAGTATCTTCTATCTGGAGGCTGACCACAGAACAAACCTATTATTAATGATAGAATTTTAAAAATAAACAAAGAAAACATGAGCTTTAATGCATGAAAGCTGTAAAAGATTGAAAAGCTGGTCTGGCTGGAAAAATACTGTGTGTGTGTCAAAATGATTTTCTCTACTGTTTGTAAAAATGTAATTATCCATGATACGCTATTATCCACGATAGGCTACAAGGATGAAGGCTCTCAAGGAACTCCACTGGAAACTGGGGATTCGCCTTTGGTCTTTGGTCTCTGACACCACCGTGTCTGAGAGATCATAAACCCCGGTAGTGATTTACCACATCCTTCGTGCAGTTATATATACACCCTTCCAGTCTGTCTTTAGATTTTAATTCAAAACATGAGAAAGGGGCAGAAGGGAAACGTGAGGATAGGAGAGAGAAAAAAAAAAAAGAAAACATAAAACCCAGCACCTATTTCCTTTCAAGAACAGAATAATGGTCACAAGTGGAGACTCTCAACTTTCTAAGCAAATAATCTAATTTTTAATCCTCCCCCCGCCTATGATATTTATTAATATCACATGTCTGATCTGTGTCTTTGTAGTTCTGGAACTTATAAGTAACTTTGCTTTTCCCATCTGTGCCAAGATGTTTCAGACTAGTCTTTGAAATGCTGCAAATGCAGATGAATAATGACATAAAATAGGAACTGATTACATAGATATTCTATATATGAGGAATGGCAACACAGAACACAGATGACATTACATGTTCATGTAGCATAATGTACTACTCTGCTTCACACATGCAAATACATGGAGATCACTGAAGTACACAGCATAACAGCTCCAGTCTCTCTGTTCTAGCAACTCAAAATATATGGGTTGATTTCTTGCATATAAAGTGACAAGAAAACTCTCCTGGTACACCCATAGTTCCAATGTGAAGATATATCAAGGAATTGTCAACTGATAGAACACACTGATACATTTGATCCAGATTATGTTTTACAAGCCAAAGAATCAGTCACTTTGCTTCTCTTTTGATTACTAAGAAAGTAATTGTTAACTTACCATGTGTACTGTTGGTTCTAGATTCTCTCTCTCTCTCTCTCTCTCTCTCTGGGAGGTTTTCATTTTACATCTTTACTCAAATAAGGATTTTTTACTCAAATAAGGATTTGAGTAAAAATCAATTTTTATTCAAATAAGAATTCCTCCCATAAGTATACTCCCAAATTACACCTATCTGGAAATATTGAACATTGGTCTACCACAGTTCCTCCCACTTTTCTGTGTCTGTACTTTTGAGTATACTGCTGACATGAATTCCCAAAAAATGAGTTGAAAAAAAACCTCATTTTAAAAAATCCCTTGTGTGTGGACTTTGCACATACATAGCATGTGCTCACCTTAGCATGCCATTCACTTAATTCATAACAGAAATAGGGAGACCTTTCCATATCCACATATATTTATCTTAAGTATCTGCATCATAGATTTTTATCTCCAAAAGTTGAAAGTGTTTTTAAAAAAACTTAATCCTCATTTTGAGTTCAGTTTGTCATATCAAAATATGTAACTCTCGCAATAATTTTTCCCTTAGTTTTCAACTTAGAGTCCTCAAATCTGAATGATTGATGCTAAAAAATCACAGAGTATGGACTCATTATGCTATACAATATCTGTATCCAACCAGATGCTCAGGTGAATCTCATATATTTATACAGAACAATATAAAGACCAATCTTGAAATGAAGAAATAAATTGAAAGGATAGTACAAAAGGGAAAGAGTAGAACAATTGTTTTTTATACATACATATACGTACGTGTGTGTGTGTGTGTGTGTGTGTGTGCGCGTGTGTAGTGGTATAGTGAACTGTAGTAATACCAATCATTCAGTTCTTAAAACATCTGACCATTGTTTCACACAATAGTTTTCAGCATATTTTGTTTATAAAAAATGAACACATGAATGGCCACAGAGCTTAAAACGGAAAAAAACTGGTCTATTCAGTGCTGTGCTGGTAAATGTTTAACAACTGGCTCTCTGGAATGAAAGGCGCCGGTTGGATCATTTGCCAATTTCTGTGAATAATCCCACCACCATCAGTTTCATACTATCAATGGTGTAACAATCAGTTTTCAAAATTCCTAAAAGTTTAACCACCAGTTCCTGTGGGCTGGTATAAGTCCACTCCAGTGCACCCTGAGTCTAGTGTAGAAAGAGATAACACGTGACCCTCCTCCAACAAGCCATCTGCTGCTTCTCAGACCTGCTCACTGGAATCCCTTTGCCTGCCCTGACTTACCTGTCATTTTCCCAGCCCCAAAGTGATCAGGATGACCCCCATGAGATGTTCAATTCCACAAGAGATTCTACATGAGAAGGTGAAGGGTTATATGATTTACAGTGAATTAGATCTAGAAACAACTTGTGAAGAAATTGAACTTGTGACCTTAGAGCTGTCAAACCTATCCAGTTTGCTTGATCTCCCATTTTTAGGGTCAAACCGAGTAATAATAAAATAAATGAATTTCAGAACTTTGGCAGTTTTCCTTTAATTGAAAATGTGCTTTTCTATCATTACAAGGGGAAGTTCCAGACTTCAACTTAATAAAAATCAGCAGTAGTTTTCAGCTACATTAGATTTCCACACTAAACAGAAACAGCTGAAAGGCCACAGTAGGTAGGTTTGGCTGCAATAATTTAAAACTCGGTGGCTGACTTTCTCTTGCAACTGTCATAACTATCAGTCATAAGAAAACCAACTGGATCTCTGAGTCCAGTAATATAAAGTGTTCATAATCTGTGATGTTATTGCTAGTTTGCTATTCCAAATGCATTTGAAACTCCTAGGAGCAATGTGTTTTTTTTTTGTTGTTGTTGTTGTTGTTGTTGTTATTTATACACTCATTAAAATACTGAAATGGGAATCAGAAATGGATGAACCAACCCACACAATGAATGCTTCAGATAAAAAGTGTCTCTGAGATCATTTAATTCATGCTATAACCATTTACAAAACAGTAGATGGAAACATAGAGAAATGCCTTCTCCAAAGTCATGCACTCAGCCCTGTGACTGGAGCCATGTCACTTACTGGACCCTTTTCTTTAATGTATCATTTTTTCCCTTCTCATTGGGTCATAGGTTCATTGACAGAGAGAGAATAATTTTTATTCTTTATAAGATGCTCTGGTTTCTGAAACAATGCATAAGAGCTTTAGAGAGCAACAAACACATGGAAAAAGTTTAAATATTTGGAAAATGCTATGGTTTAGATGAGTACCCCACAAAGGTCCATGTGTTAAAGAGCTGGTCCCTTGGGTGATGCTACTGAAAGGTGGTAGAACATTTAGGAGATGGTGCCTTATAAGAAGTCCTCAGGTCACTGAGGGCATGTCCTCCAAAGGTACTGTGGGACTCCTCTATTCTTTTCTCTCTTCTGTGTCCTGGCTCAAGAGGTAAGCATTTTGCTATACCATGTGCTCCAACCATGATGTGCTGCCCTAACCAATTGCTTTGAACCAATGGGGCCACTTGATCTTGGACTGAAACCTCCAGAACCATGAGCCAAAATAAATCTTTTTTCTTTAAAGTCAATTTATTTATAAGTCAATTTCTTTATAAGTCAATTTCATCCGAGTGACAGAAAGCTAACTAATATAGGAACTCTTTACTTAAAAGTCATACTATACTTAGGCTTAAGCAAATCTCAGTCATCTATTTTAAATGTACTTTTAAAAATTTAGTCCATAAAACCTTGATCTGAAAAGAAGCAATTATATTTGTTTCCGTCATTATATAAGTAAGACATCAAAATTTTTCAAAATTAAAATCAACTGTTATATTTACCATCAGGCTCTAACCCTGTGGCTTTCAATTGTGAACTATAACTTGTTTTACAATTTGCTGTGAATAGTCCTTCAAGTGATATGTTTCCATCAACAGTTAAAACCATAAAGTTTACATTTGTCTTACTTTCTTTTTTTCCCTTTTAATTAGAGCTGACTCTATATTCTTTCTACAATGATGCTACACTTTCTATTCATAATGTCCGTCCACTCTGGTTTCTTTACGTATGCAGAAGGGAAAGAGGTAGAATTCCAGGTGATGACACCAGGAATGAAGTCACTCACAAGAAGTTAACCCATGTTATTCTCAGCGTAGAAAATCCAGCCACGAGTGTCCCAAGATCTTAACAAATTCTGCATCTTTGCTCTCCCGTCACCATAAATAAAATCCTTGAAAGTCTGTACTCTCATTTCCTTGCTAGCTCACAAGCAACTCAAGACCAGATAATATTTCTGTTCCTTTGAGTCCATTATAGGTGAACACAGAGCTGTAGTTATAGATGCTTACTTAATGCTAGAGCAAAGGGACTCAAACATAGTTGCTGCAAGGCAGCTTCAGAAATTCATAGATTCCAATCTGCTTCAACTTCAGCAGAAGTCCCAGAGATTGCACAGAAGCTCAGTGGTCTTTTTTGCTTTTTAAGTTTAAATACATTAAGGAAAAAAGAATAGTAACCAACTTTTTTTTTTTTTATACTCAGTGGCACTTTATTGTGCCATACAGAGGAATTTTATTCAGAACTAAGAAGAAAAGTTCTCACTTTTAAATAACTTATAATGACTTTTAAAAGATTTTTAAATGTAGAAAGGACATACTGAAGCAAAACAGCTCTGAGTCTCTCAATCTGTTTCAAACAATTGTATAACATGCAAACAACAGAGGTCAGGCATGCTCTCAGATCTTGCTGTTGTAAAATGTGCTGAGACCACCCTTGTTAACTCTGGGTTCTTTTGAATAAATATTATTCCCTTTATCCTCAAGATTAATCTTACTAAAGCTCAGATTCTATTGACATTTCTCAGGCACTTACATACAAACACCATTTCATTTAAATCTCATTTAATTTCCATAAATTTGAGGGTTGTTACGACTACTTTCAGAAATTTTATGTGGCCTCTGCAATATCAGAGCTCCAATTCCAGTGGTAGCCCTAGAATTTAAACCCAAGTCTTCTGAAGCTAGAGTGGACTTCCCTTTTTTTCATCTTGGTTCTGGAAAAGCTATAGGTTCAGTCTACTTGGATGAGATATTTGACAATTTATATCACTTAAATTTTAAAAGAAAGGAATAAAGGTTAAAAAAATGTAATTTTCATTTGGACCTTCAATTTTTATTGAGACATTTTAAAATCGAGCAGTTCAAAATGTTTTATCCAGGCTGAATTAGCAGGTATTTGTGGATCAAGTTATTTCAGTTTTATCAGGTTCCCCATAGGTAGCTTCACAAGTCCCAGAAAGGTAGCTGGGGCTGAGTTCCCAAGCTACATTCTAGCTCTATTTCCAGTGCAATCATCTCCCAGTTTTATGGATTTGAGTAATCACACCCAAGTCAGAGTATGTGAAATAAAGGTCCAGCATTGACCAAACAGCCCAACAATGGGAACTTCATCCACACCTCGCCCACTTCCCTTCTCTGTAGATGTGCATTTCTGTTTCTTTTGCAAAGACCATGAATACCTTTCACATCAATAATGACCTATGCAGGAGAGATACTCTGATAGAAAATTTAAGATAGAAATGTGAAGCAGACCCCTATTATCCTAGAACAGTATGCAGTTTTCTGCCAAACATATCACTATAAGGAGAGGCTAGTTTACACAACTCATCTGCTAAGGGCCAAAGCTCTAATCAATGCATCCCAATGAGCTAAATGGCTTGGTTGGTGGACCAAAAATGAATTGGTCTTTACCCAGTGCTAAGTAATAAGGTTGCTACTTGCAGAAATCACTCTAGGTAGAGAGGATAAATATGAACAAGACAAAAAAAGAAAGAAAAAAGAAAAAGAAATGTCCATGTGGTCAGGCAAAATTATAGATGGAGTGGACACTCTTACTTATCCAGTTGTTTTCCATCAGAACTACGTTTTTAAATGCCACTTGATCACTAATCAATACATATAATTCCTTGCAGTGTTATAAAAATCACTGTAGACTCTATATGATAGGTTCAGAAGGTCAGTTTGCTTTGGTAATTTCAAATAGCCATTTTTTAAAGGTAATATTGCTTCTGAGGAGTTCAACACATTTTAGAGATATTACCCAGTTCATTCTACACAGCTAGAAAAAAACTGCAGCCAAGAGTTGCAACCCAAGGTCAGGACAAGGAGAAGAAATAGAACCTATGGATCCCACTAAGTTATAGTCTGAGTTTTGCATTAATTCAAGGGAGCAAGGGAAAAAAAACAGAAATCTGTTTAAAAATGCACTCTGAATAAAGGAGAAAATTACTTAATATACATGTGAAATTATGTTTCATTCACTGTTATACAAGTGGTGCCTAGAATAATACCTGGCACAAAGAAGGAGCTCGACAAATACTTGTTGAATGAACAAGTAAAAATGTGAGAATAAAAACGATCAGTCATCTCAATCATGTCTGTACCTTGAAGCCTGAGAATAGGTTTATTGATCAATTTAAATCCTCTTTTCCTAAAGCCACACTTGGTAGGAATCTAGGGAAGCATCAAGGAATGCATTTTCCTTCTCTCAGATAAAACATGAGGAGGCCCTTGGCCAGGATGACACATGTCTATCTGCAAGGGTCCTCATTTTGGTTTAGGCTCCCCACTGTTGCTTTTCCTAGGTGGAGAGAAATGACAGTCTGTATTCTAACATACTTCCTACCTTGGTCTCTTTATTTTCTCTTTCTCATTGTCTCATGAAGCTCACATTTAATGTTTGTCCCTTCACAAAATGTATTAGCCATTGCCCTTTGGCTTTTCAGGTTAAAAAAAAAAAAAAGAATGTTTTAGAATATTCAAAAGATGGAAGGGAAGGAGAAAAAGGCAGGCAGGCAGGCACAGAAACGTGGAGTTGACCAAAAGAATAATAGTAAGAATGTCCCCTAGCAAATCCCATGGCAATTTTTTTTTTAAAGACAACTGTGCTTTGTGCTTCTGGTATGCTGTTTATTCTTATTTTCCTATCAGATCATCAAAAAGAGATTGAGATGCCAAAAGTTTTGTATTATATGTAGTTTTATTTTATATCATCAAGAGGAAAAGAATATGAAAGTGTGCCTAAGAAGTACCCTGCTATCCCAAAACTTTAAAAAATAGGCAATATTTTATTAATATAGAAAGATAGCATTCTTATTTAGAATAAGTTATATCCCATGTATGTATACTATGCCAAAATACATTCTACTGTCATGTAAAACTAAATTAAAATAAAATAAAATAAAAAAATACATACATACATACATACATACATACATACATACATAAATTTAAAACAAAAAATAATGTATATTAGTAATTTTGTGGTTTCTGAGCATTAGACAATGTGGAACTTGATCTATTGGTACTGATGTAAATAATAAGCTAATTCTGATTCTTCCCTTTACCTATGAGGCAGTGTTAAGTCAAAAGCCTTCTGTTTAAATGTGGGATCTAAAGAACAGGGAATGTATAAACCCAAAGAGTGAGTAGCAGCAAACTTACTGCTTCTCAAAATGTAAAATATTAAAATTAGACTATTATTTAAAGAAACAACAATTATGGGAGCACAAGTAACTTAAGAAACCAAGGTTCCTCTGTTCCCTTAAGGGAAGGAAGCCTGGGAAAAGTGGAACCCAGCTGTTTAACATTTTACTTCCAACCAGGGGCTAATCCTGGATGTTTAATTTGGGAAGGTGATGTATTATGAAGTTTCAGCCACTCAAGGGGAGCTCTGCTTGGCAAAGACACTAGAATGATCCCATGAAGAATGAAAAGTAAAAAGCTAATTCCAATTATTAAAATGAGAAGCTAAAAAAAATTGAAAGCTAATAAAATGTTGAACCCACTCCAAAGGGAAAAAAATTTTAAGTAGACTCAAAAATGACTACCATAAAAATTTAAAGTTTTTGTCAGTATCTATAGCACAGTGACTAAATATGTGGAAATACACAATGGACATTAGAAAAATTGCAATGAAATAAAAAGTTATAATGCTCTACAAACACACAGAATTTAAAAATACCCTTGGGCACTGATTTCCTTCTATTTATGTATCTGTGGCACTTCACATTTTTGAAAAAGGTCATATGATTCTCCCTTGATATGAATTTATACTAGACTTGTTAATCATACTTGCAACAAACTACCATGACCAAAAGGCAGGTTCCCAGTGGCCATACTTTCCTGAAGGGGCCCTAACTTTCTGGCCCTAGGTTGCCCATCTATAGGTTATCTGTAAGTGGTCTAGAGCCAGTTGGATTTCTACTTCCCATTCTTCTTAAGATTGTTCTGAGATTTTTCCTAAGAAAGCTCTCCCTTTAAAATGCAATGCCGTCCAAATTAAGCATTCAGACTACTTGTTGGAAAATCAATATTAAGAAAGCCTGCCTTCATGGCGATAAGATGGACCAGTCAATTTCCTTCTCAAATGAGTTTAAAGTGGTAAATAGGGAGTAGGCAACAGAAGCTAGGCTTGATAAAGGTCAGGAGAAAGATCATGATATTGAGCAGGAATCAAGGGCAGGCCAAGGTTTTGAGGAGGCCGAATCACAATTTAGAGAAACTATGAATATTACTCAGAAGTTACATGATAGACAAATATACAATAAATGGCAAGTGAGGTGATGGTTGGAAGAAAATCTTCATAGTGGGAAGAAGCTGACATGGGGAAGAGGCTGGAATGCTAAAGATGGCCAAGGAGAAGGCAAGCCATGAACTGCAGCTGCTGAATACCTAGTTCCAGGCTTGAGAAATCTAACCATCCTCAGAGTCCTGGATTTTAATGAATTTCTATCATCTTCAGTTTATTTGAGATTTCTGTGTCTTATAAAAGGAAAATTAAAAAGAAAAACACCTTAATGGAACTTTAAATGTAAAAAAAATAGGCAGGCCTACTTTCCCTAAATATCCAGAAAAGACACAGCTAAGCCTAATCTACTGACTAGCAAACTGAAAATCTGCTTCAACTTTCTGATATTTCAGTCAGGGAAACCTATTCCATAACACTGTGGAAGAAGGTGAACCCAAGATGGAAATGTCCATCTCCTAGAATAAAAAGAACTGATTACAAATGACTTTCAACTCTCTATATTCCTGAATAACACATTTTAAAAATTAGACATGTTGAAGAACTGGTAAAAAAAAACAAACCAAGAATACTTTTAAGTTGAATAAATGCATGATGGATAACATAGTATTAGTATGAAAAAAAGTTAGTGTTGCCTCTAAAGTTTTCCCAAGTGAGAACCAACTTCTTTGTACCCAACTGATGCAATATTTCACTAGAAGTGGCAAGGGTTCTTTTGCATCTCTCCTCAGGACTTGAGTTGGGTTTCAAAACTCTGGAGCCACATTCAAACAGCAGGCTTTGAACAGGAGTTTGGAATAAATCCAAGGTGAAAAAAAAATTCTAATAACCTGATTATAGAATTTGCAAACATCCTTAATCAATTAATTAGTTTATTTATTTTCCTGGAAACTGTTCTTTTGGAAGCAAATTCATAAATCAAGATC
This sequence comes from Callospermophilus lateralis, assembly GCF_048772815.1. Taxonomy (NCBI): domain Eukaryota; kingdom Metazoa; phylum Chordata; class Mammalia; order Rodentia; family Sciuridae; genus Callospermophilus; species Callospermophilus lateralis. The sequence goes on along the minus strand of NC_135313.1, from coordinate 35,624,564 downwards.
TAGTCTGTACAAGTAAGAGTAGGAGAGCAGAACTGAATGCTTGTTGCTGAAAGGCAGTACCCTCAAGTGTTAGGAAGGACAGTCACATTCTAAAGTTATCTTGATGAAATGTGGAAATTTTACTCCTTTTGGTTTTGGCATCATACTGATGAGTTATATAATTTTCACTACAGTAAGTGTCTTTCAAAAAAGAAAGCTCACAAAGCTATTACTATTCAGTTGAATGATTAAAAATAAAATGATATATGTTAACAGTTTTGTATAATATCAGGCAGCTAATAGTAAGTGCTTGGGGAATGCTGGCTGTTACCATTTAGAACTTCTTTCCAACACACACACACACACACACACACACACACACACACACACACAACACATACCCCTCCAAAAGTGAACAGATGTGAATTTAAGTTCTCTTTGGGCAAGTAACTAAATTTCTTCAACCTTCAGTTTCTCATCTGTGAAAGTAGTGACTGAAGAAGAGAAAATGTAAAAAAATCTCACATTTTGGAGAGTTTGGTTTCCAAAAGGCTAGTTGCTGCCAGGGAAGAAGAGGAGGAGGAGGAAGAGAAAAAGGAGAGGTGTCACTGTTATTATTACTACTAGATTTTGTACAGGAGAACCTCCAGAATCAGCCTCAGAGATATCATGATTCTTCACCGTAAGCTGGGGAAGCCTTCTTGGGTGACTGTCCTGCACATTGTGGAATATTTGGCAACATCCCTGGCCTTCATCCAGTAGATCCCAGTAGCCCTTTCAAATTATAATAACCAAAAATGTTTCCAGAAATTCCCAAATATCCCATGGTAGACAAAATCACTTCTAGGCGAAAACCATTAGTGGACACCAATGACAGGAAGTCTGTGTCTCAGAAAATGCAGAAAATTCCCTGAGTGATCTGCAATCCAAATGAGTAAAAGCAAAATGCTGGTGTCTGGCTGTCACCGGCCAGGTCTCACATTCTTACTCAATGTAGAGCATGGAATTTTAAAACAAGTACTTGTCAGGAAACCACATAGCAGCAAGCTCAGAATTCCTGAACTTACAAAATAACTGATGGAAACCCTGTGGTGGAAATACAATAAAGCCATAAAAGCATGAACTACACAGACCTGAACAATTTGGCAAAAGCTCCCTAATCAACCCCACTCAGAGACCTAGTCACAGTATGAGAGATGTCCTTTCTTCTCTAATGCATTCGGAGAGAAATGTGGTCAGAGGAAAAACTGGGTGCCAGAAACGCTGTGTTTCATTCAGCTGGGGATCCTGGCTTCAGGCAAGGTTCAACGACTGCTCTAGTTTTTCCAATTGTAAAATGGAGTTGGTAATAATGAATACCCAGACCTAACTACTTTTTGATTCTAGCAGAGGATATCCATTCACTATAGGGCCTCAGGTCATAATAACCACAAGGTGGGAAATCATTACAACCACAAGAAATAATTTTGTCCCCAACCTTTTATAGCAGAAAATAGAATTTATTTCATCTTTTTTTCATGGAATGTTTTGGTTTGGCTTGGTTTGCTTCACCATGTCTCACCTCTGTTGATCTTTGTGCTGGCTACACTTGAACTACAGACATAATGTAGGTTAGTATTTTTCAACTTTCTTCCCCATTATCAACACCCCATGGAGGCTTTTTAAAGTATTTTTTTCCTAATCATTTCCCCATTTCATAAAACTTTAATACCAGAGATAATGCTAAATATCTCTTTATGTATTGAATCCCTTGGGAGGACCACAAACCATGTAAATCTAAGATTTTTATGCTTCCTAAGAACCACTTTTTACCCACTAGGGGCAAGGTTGCCCTCACTGTGGATCCAGAAGCATGAATGGATTCAGTTAACAAAGTGTGTTCAGAGGCCAGAAGGCCAGTTTCTTCTCAGAAATATTTAAATAGGGCTTCTGGAGATTTGGAATTCCAAAAAGAAACTTAAGAGAAGCCAGATAATTCAATATGACATGAAAGTGTCCCTGAAGAGACTGGATTCCCAAGGAGGAACCATCTTACTCTTCAATAATAGTCAAGTTTCTGGGGCTCACAATACTCCTTGTTGGTACCAAATTCATCATAGTCTCAGCTGCAATCCTGCCTCATTTCTGAAGTGAAATTCCATCAAACATGCATTTATTGGCAAGTATGTGAAGGATTGTGTCAAATGTTAAGATTATAAAAATAAATGATATATACTGTCCACCATTAAAAAAGTCAGAGGCCCAGGCAAAGGCATTTGTAGCTTTGGTATAGTAACTTCAGATATGGGGATGGAACCACAGAGGCCAGATTACCTCATGGGGGGCAAAATGACACTACAGCTGTGAAGCCTAAATGAATAGAGTGGACAGGCTGTGTGAGCACAAGCCTAGAGAGCAGGTGACGGGGATCTGGGCAGCAGGATGTGAGTGGGTTCCCTATAGGAAAAGTGGAGCTCCAACCATGGGGCACTCTGAGTCAGTCTGCGGGTCAGATCTTTAAATTTTCCAAATTTTATGTTACATCTCCTGACTTTTAAACATGGGTTTACAATTTTAAAACTTTAAAGGGCTTAAAAGAGAAATATGTGCAGGCAATTAGCAGACTGCCCATTTGTAAACTCTGTCAACCGTTGGCAAGAAAACCTTCCTCTTATTTGTAAGGAGAGAGGCTGCGACTCCAAAGGACTTGTCAGCATCACAGAACACACCAATGCGGAGGGTGACAGGAAGCTCCTTATTTGATCTAGTACATCTGTGGGGCCCTAACACAACAGATTAAACCATCAAGTCCTTATGCACAAACATCACTGCCTCGTATCTTCTCTCCTTAGGAAAAATCAGGGACTAGTGTACCCAAATTACCGAGAGAAATGTAAGTGGCACTTTTCCATGACCAGTGGGGAGGACATCTCTGCATTTTATTAGGCTGCATATGTGAGAAGCTCCTGATCATCACCAGTTCAACTCATTCTTCACAATTTAGTAATGGCACATTTTCCATCCAATTGTGAAATACAGCATTGCCAAACTAATATCATCCTACGTATGAATTTTAAAATCTCTAAAAACATAAGCAAATATATCTCCCTAAAATTCTAGCTGATACAAGAGCACAAGTGAATTCCAATGAGTCCAGTGACGGCTTTTGGACAATTACAGACATTTTTTTAAGGACTTGGTATCTTTTTCAATACAGTCCCCCCCAAGTCACAGAGGTTATGCCAGCTAAATTCTTCAGTCTTAGGAATTCTGATGACTGGTTTCAGTTATTTTCTTCATTTTTTCACATTATAACTGCAATAAATAATTAATCCACAGCTTTGCATTTTACTGACAAACATAAATTGAGCAAAGCAGTTGTCAGAGACAGGCACACTATGTATAAAACTAAAAAAAAAGTGATGTACCAAAAATTGATGGGATCAAGGTCAATGGGTAGGATATTTTCAATGTACAGGAAATTACCTTGTTTGTAAACTCTTTAGCTAATATCTGAGGGATAAATATAAACTTTCCCAAAATAAATGAATTTATCTAAGTAATATCAGAATTTAATGTTAATAGCCACAAAGTACTGAAAACTGAAATGGAAAATTATAGACTGATTCTTGCTTACCCATTAAATGTTGTCAGCACAGTATCTAATTCTGACATACTAACATAAAAGATAATAAAACTCATAAATCAATTGGCTGTCTGCTTCTAAGATACTTCATTCAAACTAGTCAATTGTAAAGCAATTAACCGTAAGCTGGACATCCTTTTAGCTATATACACATGAGGCTCACACAGACAATTTCTGGACAAGGATTTAAGACCAATGGTATGGAAGCTATCATTCAAATTAGGTAATCATCAATCATAATAGAGACTGGGTTTTCATGTTCTTATCTCAAAATTTTCTAAGCTTTCAACTAAGGTCATTATTGTACTACTGAAATGGGCCTTTCACTAAGCTCTAGAAGAAGTCAGTTTTTCTCCCTTGGACATAGGATGGACCATGCAAAGTCAATGTCAGTGGTTCCAAAGGCAGCCTATGGCCTCGTGCTAGTTTAGGACAGAAGTCTGGATCAGTTTACATCGCAATGAGGAAAAAAAAAAAAAAGGAGGGGGCAATAGCAAGTTTCTCTGGCTGAATTCATACTGTTTGTATGGTCTTTAGTCTAAAGCTATACATTTAATTTCTGTGATATTTAAAATTATTAAATTTTATGAAATGATACTGATAATAAATGGAAACTTCCCTTGACTTTTTCAAATAAATTTATTTCCTAAAATAAAAGACAACTTATAGAGGTCCCTTTTTAATTCTAAGAAGTTAAAATTTCAAAGTCAGAAAACCACTGCTCTGTGTGACTCAGTATGCTGGTCTAATTATCTGCAGGGAGGTGCCCTAGTGTTTGGATGAGGCCCCAGCCAGGAAAGGACTAACACTGGAAAGGGGGAGGCTGTGGTTCAGCCTCCTGGGAACAAGTGACTCTGCCACCCACTAACTGTGCACCCTGATCCTCCACCCATCCTGGGTTCACTGCAGACACTGCAAGAGACTTCCTAGATGAATCCGTCAGACTAACAATTCACTCTATGGACAACTCACTCTACAAACTCAGCCTTGGAAACTGACCAATGATGGCATGAAAGCATTGACTGAGATGTCAATATTTGGATGAAAAGTGACCTGATGGACCGTTAACTTTTGGCTTCTCCTCCAGGCATGTGAGGATGGAGCAAAGGGAAGGGACACAGACACCTTGGGGTGTATTTCACCACATTCTTCAATGCCTCTCTCCTATTACATCTTTATCAAGAAAACATAGCACACCCTTTCTCATCTTCTCTTCCATTCTTCACTTTTACTCCCTTTTTTTTTTTTTTTTTTTTTTTGATGCCAGGGGCATTTAACCACTAAGCCACATCCCCAATCTTCTTGTTGTTGTTCTTTTTAGATATATGGGACAGGAAAGTATATTTTGACATATTATACATATGTGGAGTATAACTTATTCTAATTAGGATCCCATTCTGTGGTTGTACATGATGTGGAGTTACACTGGTCATGTATTCATAAATGAATAGCAAAGTTATGTCCAATTCATCCTACTGTTTGTCCTATTCCCAACCTCTCTCCTTCCCTTCATTCCTCTTTAACTAATCCAATGAACTTCCATTCTTTCCTCTCCCCATTATTGTGTGTTAGCACCCACATATCAAAGAGAATATTCGGCCTTTGGTTTTGTGGGTTTGGCTTATTTAACTTAGCATGATATACTCCAGTTCCATCCATTTACCAGCAAATGCCATAATTTCATTCATTATGGCTGAGTAATGTTCCATTGTGAATACATACCACATTTTCCCCAACCTTCCTTCCTTTCTTTCTTTATTTATTTATCATTTTGAGATAGGGTCTTGTTAAGTTGCTTAGGGCCTGACAGAGTTGCTGAGGCTGACTTTGAACTTGCCATCCTCTTGCCTTGGCCTCCTGAGTTGATGGGATTAAAGATGTAGGTCAGTTCACTGAGCCCACATGCTTGCACTCTTGCCTCAACTTCTCCTTTGTACACAGGAAATTCAGAGAGAGGCCATAAATGGTCCTTTGCAGTGGCAGCAGGGACTGATGCTACTGGGCAGCAGAACTGAACCCATTCATGAGCAAAATTCTAGGGAGTCTCACCACAGACACCCGAGCTAATACTTCTTGAAAGTAACTGATTTTAGATTATAGAGTCAGTAAACTCAGTTAATTTCAGAAAAAAAAATAGTATTTGTTTCAATGAGAGCAAAAACTAAGCCAACAGAACATGCTACCCAAAAGGAGGCAGATTTCTAAAAGAGGAAACCAAAGACAGCAAAAACTCATCTTAAAATTCTAAGAATCTGTCACAATTTTTCTCAAAAAAGGTTCAGATGAGTTCAAAGGTATTCCTCAGGTCATATGGATATGATCTCACTTTTACCAAATGTTCCATGGGAAATTTTGGATTAAACTCTTTCTTTCTTTCTTTTTAAAGGGGAAAAAAAAACTAATGGAGAGTATGTTTTCTGATTGGGAGATTTAATTTTCCACTAGTGCTAGGGCTTCACACCCTCACAAGTAACATGCTCTGGGGGAAGCAGCCATCTTTTCATGAGACTTCTTAGTCATTTTTCTCTGTGCGCGCGCGCACACACACTCACACACACATGTACACACATGCAATGCTCACTGTGAAAATAGGGTCTGTCAATGGGCATGTGGCATATGCCACTAACCCACAGGAAATGGTGCGATGTGCCTCACTGACCACTGGCAGCTGGGGCAGACACAGGAAGTCCTGTGTGTTGGAGGGAGGGGGCGGGATGCTGACCTGCACCGGCTCAGGTGGGAGCTGGACCACGTGCTGCATGCGCTCACTGTGATGATGCCGTGACTCCTCTTCGTAGATCACATCCCTCTCATGCTGGGGAAGGTTCAGGAAACGACGGATAGTACACAGGTTCTCCCAGAGGGTGCGGTTTTCTGGGCTTGGGTTCTCCTTCCAGCGGAGCAGTTCGCAGAGCCAGCCCTAGAGAGAGGAAGCCACCTGAGTTAGCCTGCAGAGTGGAGAGCAGCTGAGTGGGCCTGGACTTGAGGTAAGCACCATCCCACCTCATCATGTTTTTCCGTCAAAATTGTTCCCACCAACCTGGGGAGATACTGAAAAAGTGTGATTCCAAAAACCAACCAGTACCCACATAGGTACTTATACCAATGCCTAAGAGTCTTCACTCCTAGAGCTTATCAGGTTTCCTCTAGAATATAACCTTGATTACAGTTCCAAATAGAAAGAACTTTCTAGATCCTCGAGTAAGATTACAGTTATCCAATTCTCAAAAAAGGTAACTTGTATTGGTCAGCTATAACTTTTGCAAGTTACCAAATTTACTAGCATTCCAATCTAAGAAAAGAGTGAAGATGAATATGTATCATAAGAGGACAAATTCTAAAGAAGAAAAAAATGTCTACATGTAAATAGCACTGAATTTTTAGGGAAGAAATATTCTTACAATCATTAGCAACTCTGCATAAGAAACAATAGCCCTAGCTAGAATGAAAAAAACAAATGTACATTTGCCATTTGCTCATTCTCTGGATGCCTTAGGCTCTAGGATCTCTTAACTATCATCTTCCTATCACAGCTACACCTGCAGGAAGGTAGGCAGTTGGTCAGGTCACACCTGCAAATGTCTGTCTCCCCACTCTGGCATCCGGATGTTCTCTCTCTTGCAACTGCATGAGAAAGAAAATGTAATGCAAATACTGATGGATTATATGAAAATAATACAGAGGATGCTGTCAACATCACTCACTGACTCATGTCAAAATATTTTACCCAGTAGCTTTCTAACCCATCATTTCTAAGCTACATTGCTAATTTTAAAAATAAGAACTATCCCATATCATGCCTCTTGCAAGAGTAAAAATTTTTCTAAAAAGGTACATAAATAAACACTACTGATTTTGTGAAAAATAAATCCCAAACCTCAACAAATTCTATATCATAACTTGTAAGCCAATGAAAGTTCCTGACACGCATCATAAAAACCCCATATAATATCATAAGCCGTTGTTTGTCTAACTCTCCACTGTGTCTTCTGCCTTTACCCAAAAAAAGGCAAGATTTGATTATCTCCGCTGCATCAGCCAAGACAGCAACACCAGCTGTTCTCATTGTGCAGCCTCTTCCTCGCGGCCTCCATGTTAATAACCTGATCATTCCATTTTCTCCTTCAACTGCCGGCTGCAGCACCGCGAAGAGACAAAAACCCAGGCCCATCTGCAGCAGCTGTAGGCACTGAACTGTGAAGCCACTGGGGATTTATAAACTAATCTGTAACACAACACTGCCTTGTTTTTACAAGTGAGAGGCCACATTTGCGCAGACCTGATCTTTTCTTGCAATAAACTGGGAGCTTGGGAGAGTTAGAGGGTTAGGAAGAATGAAAACAAGATATCTTATCATTTGCTTGGAAATGTTTTTCCAAATATTTTCATACTTCCTTTTTTTCCAATTCAGTTAAGAGATAGGTAATGGTTAAATTTTCAAGGTGCCATGTGTATGAAAAAAAAATGAAGACAAATTTTTATTCCTACCAGAAAATAAATTATATTTAAATAAAAAATCTCCTGGTCCCAAAGTATTTCCTCAAGGGTTTCTTCATACAAAGGAAAAAATTCTTGAAATGAAAAATAAACCATCTGTAGGGAAAAAAAATAAGCTCCTATCTCTCTGTCTTTTCACAGATCTGAATAAGTCTCCAACCGAACTCTTTCAAATGTTTCAAACAGGTATGTTTAACATCTCCCAGGGGAAGCGATAGCATAGAGACCAATCATTGAACGGAAAATAAAAACAAAAACCTACATCTGTTAAAAGATGAAGTTCTGAGATAGCCAGACCTTAAGGAAGACAGCACCTGCTGTTCCCCTGGAGGGATGAATTGCATTGTGGGAAGCCACAGCTTGAAAAGGAGACAGGTGACAGCTGAGTGGTATCTCCACTTATGACACTTGGAATGTCTCACACAACATTCATTGCCACGTTTGATTTATATGCACTGTTATAATCTGCACTCATTACAATCACTTAGAACAACACTCCGGGCCTCGTTATGGACTGTGTGCTGTCTGCCATCAGTCTTTAAGAAGTGTAGTGCTCAATTTGCCCACTGACATGCAAGGTCTTGACCTTGAAGCTATTAGGGAGCGGATTAGACACAAGTGTGATCATGTGTGCAGACATAAGCAAACCAAATTAATTTCTGGCATAGGGAAGTAGCCAACAAGACCCTGTTCTTAGGGCACCAGAGAACTTCTCAAATCCCTGATGGAGCTGAGCTAATAGCATGTTTAAGGGAACCCGGTTTTGAAGATGAAGCACATTCATGGTATTTAGAGGGTTATTAATCTAGTTTCCCTACAAAGTGTTTGCTTGGCTGATCAGATTAAGGGATGGAGCCTTCAACGGCACACCCCCACCACAGCAGGCCCTAAGAAATCTGTGCTACTTCACAGCCTTGGACATATTGCACCATGTGTACCCAGCTGCTTCAATAATTAGCTTATGAATGTATCAGCTGGTTCTGTGATTTTTATAAATAATAACTAACCTACGGAGCAGAAAGACTGTCGAGAGCCTTACAGTAGTACAAAATCACAAGGTACTCCTAACTCTAACTTGCTCTTCTACTGAATGCTGTATTCCCCACCAGCAGAGCCCCTGTGACGCCATTTATGAATATTTATTTCGTATCTGAGATGGCGTTATATTTTTTTGTCAGTTTTCTTCACAGCAGCCATGATTTGATTTCACTGGCTCCCTTGCCCACTCCATGTATCTGAGTATGTATCTTCAGGAAATCTATTCTACCTCACTTCCCCTCTCACCCACCATCTTCCTATTCACATGATCCTTCCACCACCCCATTTGGGATGCTTATCTCTGTTTTCTCAATAGGGTGTCTTATTAGCTTGTTTGGTGGCTAATGAACGTGTGAGGAAACGTCATGCTGTTGCATGAACACCCATGTGTAAATTGTGAGTGAACCCATCACAGAAGAGATAAAGGGTCCCCACTTTGGGATATTTTTCATTTATATAATTTTTGCATGCCATCCAAGAAAGTTTTGCAGTATCAGGCAAAAAAAAAAAAGTGTAAATGTCAAATAAAACAGTGACAGATGACAGTATTCTCTATTGAATAGCACTGTTTCTGTCGTGCATGTTCAATGGGAACTCATGAATTATTAATAAACAAATCTCCTTTTTCTGTTAAAACTCTCAAGTAGGTTTTTTGTTGTTGTTCCCTGTGTGTTATGTGGAGCATTCCAGGAGAATTGTTTTCATTTCAGAAATGCTGATGCAGAAGTTCATCTGATTTCCAGCCGTGGCCAGCTCTATGAGTGGCATTGTGAACTATGTGTCTCTGTGGTTTCTCCCTTAGTTTGCTTGTAAGTTTTGATCTGAGGTTAGTTGAGTATTCATATGGTCAGTTTAGTTTTTACAGTTTGGTGAAACTAGGAATAAAGTGAGATACAAGTTTTTGAGCAAAGCTTGGAAATGCAGATAGCATTAAACTTGGAGCCATGAGGACTAAGTTCCTTCTCTGTCATTAAACAACTGGATAACCTTCAAGTTAGTGGTTACCCTGTTGGAGCTTCTAGTGCTCAACTATAAAAGCAGGGACTCACAAATGATGGTCTAAGTTGTCCTCCTGTTCTGCTTTCCATAATCTGTTGCCTTGCTATATGAAATAAGTAGCTGATTGTGATTAGTAATCAGGGATAAATGTACAAAGAAGAAACCACTTTGGCCAATTGGTCATGATAAATGTCACTGATGATGATACATTGATACCATGATACAATGCATTCAGGATACAATCTACTGCAAAGGACACAATATGGTATTCAAGGTAGTCTGGCCTCAAATGCATGACCTCAGTCTTTGTGAGAAAACATCAGAAAAACCCAAATGAGAGGTGTTTGACAAAATAATCAGTACTCTTCAAAAGCGATGTAGTCATAAAAGGAAAGACTTAGGAATGGCTGCAGATTGAAGAAAAATAAGGAGAATCAACAATTAAATGCAATGTGGTTCCTGGATATTTGTTAGCAGAAAAACTAGTTAGTTAACAGTATTGAAACCGTGTTAACCGTGTTAACATCCCTTAGTTTTGATAACTGCTTTATTATCAATGATTGTACTATTGTGATGGAAGGTGTCAACGCTGGTAGAAGCTAGGCGAGGGATGTAGAGTACAGGGCAATTATCCTTTCTGTGCTACTTTTGCAACATTTCTGAGAGTCTGAAATTAGTTCAAAATAAACAAACAAACAAAAAATACAGTGACTACCTAGAAAGTATATACAAAAACATACATGGAGCCTAAGTAAAATTTGCCACAAAATTCAAGATAAAACTTTCTTTTACCTTCAATATCTGAACCAAGAGAAGGAACATAAAAGACTGCTTCTTTGCCATTGATGGTTAAAGAGTTCCTGAACATTCCGTGCATAAGCAAATAATATTTATTAACATCTCATTTTAGCCATCTCATAAGCCTCTTAAACAAATATATTTCCCTCAGTAGAAAAAACAACCCTGACCTCCTTTTCCAACTGTGCAGGTGAGGCAACACTCTACCAATCAAGATATGGTTTGTTTACAACCCACATGTTCCTGAAAAGTTGAATGCCAATCTAAATTTACAAAGCAAATCATGTTGTAAATGTATTAGGTCTCCTTACTACTTGAAGAAATGTGCCATTAATTCCTTTTGGAAGATGAATTATAATAACTCCATAGTTTATCTTCTAGTAAACTGGTCATCATTAACAAGTTACATAAAAGAAACCACCTGTAGTTCACAGTCCAGGAGAATTAGAACATATAAGAACCACAATAAGAATCACAGTTTGCTCCTGTTTTTTTTTTTTTCCATGACCTCATTCCCATCAATTCCCCTGTTGACCCAGCAACTGCAAATTATACTCCCTAGAGATTCTTGGAATATTCCCATTGCCATGCTTTTGCCATGTTACTGCCTTGGCTGGAATGTCTCATACCCAAAACTCTGATCCCATGAGATGTACTTCAAGAACCAGCTAACATGAATTCACCTGATCTCCTTTAAGAATTGATTGCTCAATCCTACATGACCCTAATGCATTCGTGTATACTCTCACAATTTGATGATTATTACTGGTAGGAGTAGGCCTGTCTGCATCCCCATCAGAAAAGTCAGCTTCTGGACAAAAAATAGGGTACAAAGACTTGTTTCTAAGCATTTTCGGAGCATGGTTCCTTGTACATAGTAGATGCCCTACACATGATCATTAGACTGAACTGAAATTATCAGAACACAAAGAAACTAGCCTCAAATTCAAAGTTATTGTTAAAAAGCTCACTAATTTTCAGAAGTAACCCTGTTGATGTTCTAAGGTCTATTTCTCCATCTCTAATGCATGAACATGATTAAAAAAATGGGGCGATCCAACTTTAACCACTTGTAGAAATTACAAACAGTTTATAATCTGCTGAGCACTCACTGTCTATGTGCCATGCAACATGTCTGGTAGATTATATATATATATATATATATATATAAATATATGATTTAACTGTTATCACTATGTTTTACCTAAAAGGTTAATGGAGATCACTGACAAGAAAGTGAATAACTCTTGATTGAGGAAATTCTCAATTAGTGCCCATTGAGAATATGGCATCAAAAGTGAACCTTGGGAGATAAAGACGAATTTCATCATGTGGGGAAAGGGAGTGACTGAGAACACATAACAGAGATAAAGCCATTAGGTAATGCAAAAACACACAAAATTATCATACCTGAGGAATCAGCAGCAAGTCTGAGGGGCCAAAGCACAGACTAGAAATGAAAGTGGAGGCCCACTGTAAAGAATACCATGCAAAGAAACTTCATCTTAATCCAACAGGCCCGAGGAGTCACTAAAGGCATTCTAACTGACATGACCAAGAATTAAATCTTCTTTCTTTCCCTCCCCTGCTTTCTTTCCTTATAACAAAAAGTCCTTGGGAAAAAGACCATGCTAAAGTCAAGAATACCACTAATCCTAATCTAAATACCCCCTTTTTATTTTCATAATCAAATAGTGTTGCTGTATATTAACCAGGACCCATAATGGCCTGGTAGTAATAAAGTACATACTTCATAAATCTCATCCTCTAGAAGTTTTCCTTCTAAAAAGAAATGGCAGAAATCATAAGCATGAAACTATATTGATCATTTTTTAAAGAAATCTGTTTTCACCTTAGTCATTTTCTTGTGTGTGTGTGTGTGTGTGTGTGTGTGTGTGTGTCTTGCTGTTGTTGTTGCATGTAGGAATTTTTAAAGCTCTCCTACATTGAAAATAAATGCAGGAATGGCAGTATCTATTTTACTTATAAAAATTTTAAAGGTTTTAAGTGTTCCAAACAATATACCAAAGGCTGAGGATGTTCAAATGACCAAGGAGGTCATTTACAAACAATAACAGCCTAATTTGAGTTTGGAACTATCAGATATGAGTTTGAATCCTAGTTCTAAGCCTTATGTTTACATGATATGGAGTATGGGGGTGGGGGACAGCAAATGAGAAGAGCGAGGTTCCTGTCCATGGTGCTGAAATGTCACTGTGAACAAAACTTATTTTGCCAGGACACGGTTGATCATACTAAATTGTGTCACCTTAAAAAAAAAAAAAAATGTTTGTAACTAATTTTCTAATTTTAATATTTCAAATAAATACAAAGCAGCATTAAACACAAGTTCACAGCTTTCTTTGATTTTCAACAAGTAACTATCTCTGTTGAATAAGGAAGGCTGTATGTTCCTCGAATGTGGGACCTTGTCACAGTGACAACTGTTCCCCTGGATGTGCCTAATGCAGAGCTGAAGAGTGGATTCTAGTTAACAGTAAGCAACCCACCCTCTGCCCCTCGAGGAACTCCAGTGAATGAATAAGTCAGCAAATGAACAATTCCTCAGGAATTGACTCAGGCTTCTCTCAGCAGAAATGGAAAAGGCCATTTCCTCACCCACATCTTCAATACAGAAAATGTCAGCATATGTAACCAAAAGGAAATGTTTTCTGAGTGTCTTAAAAGAAAATTCATATTATTAACCACAGACAGTTCGCTTTCTAAATGGAAGCACATAAAGTCCCCAAACAAACTTTTGTAACTGTGAAAGGATTTCTCTTCAGCTGGTTGAGACTCTTCTGAAGTGTGAAATGAGCCAGATAATATTCAGCTCTTGTTTCTTAGTCACTGAATTCTCTTTTCATGAATCCAATAAGTGTCTATTAAAACAAATAAACCCTCTAATGATTCAAGATAACCTAATCAAGAAGACTGAAATAGATAAGAGGCTAAGTACAAGGGAGACTTGTCAAGGGCTTCAGTGAATCTCCAACAAGGAGGTCACTGAAATCTGGAAAAAGATATGTGCTGAGCATTTGGTTATAGTTCAAGGTTAATTATGTTATTCCTTGAATAGGGTAAGTAAAAATGATCTGCTTCTTTCTTTTTTATTTTCCAAAATGGTGTACTAGGAGCCGAACTGTATTTTCATGGGGGCAAATTTTCAGCTGTCTCTGGGCTACCTTAAGCATGTCTCTCACATTTCTATGAATGTGTTTGCAAAGATTGAGTCTGAAATTGAGACTAATGAAAATTTTATTTCAGAACAACTCTTTAACTCTATTGTAGGTGCTCAAATTAAAAGGGGATGGCCTAGAATTCTGTTGCTTTCCTTGTCATAGACATATGGTATGTACACAACTATACAATAGAGACTCAGCATGCTTTACATATATAAATATGTACGCATATGCATACATGCATATATGGGTGCACACACCTGAAAAAGCCATTCATATCTGTCAAAAAGAAGAATGAGGGGCTGGGTCGTGGCTCTGTGGTACAGCGCTTGCCTGATGTGGGTTAGGCACTGGGTTTGATCTCAGCAACACATAAAAATAAATAAATAAATGTATTGTGTCCATTTACAACTAAAAAAAAGAACAAATGGGCAATCTTGTACTCCACCATTTAATTACTATGCATACATTAACAGCAAGATATGTTAGGCTAAAATATCATGCATAAAACACTTAAAATATTTCCATTCCTTCTCAGTTTGGGGCCAGATTCCAGCATGCCTGTCACACAGTAGAATATGCTGGGTGAACTTACTTAAGAACTTATCAGAGCCCTAGGTGGGGGAAGAGCGGGATGAGGCATAGAGTAGAAGACCATGAGTATGACTCTTCTGAAAAATCAGAGTGAGGAACAGAGAGAGACAAGCAAGCAACTAGGACACGATACCTGAGGACTGGCTCTGTGAGGGTGTGGCCCTATCATTGAGCATCCTAATGTAGTTCTATAAAAATAACATGATTAAGCAGTCTCTTCAGCAAAATGGTAGGAACTATTCATAAGCACCAGTTTCTCCATCATAAGAACTACAGTTTAAGTCAATGTCTTCTTCCCAAGAGGGCTGGTAAGAGTTCGGAGAGGTGCCTTTAATATTTGCTGAATTGCTTCAAAGGTTCCAGGAACAGGCAAAAATGCCAACTAGAGATTTCTGCAGTAAAAATGAGCTTAAAACCAGGAAAAAGACAGTAACAATGGGTTAAAGATATTTTACATTTTAAGAACTGCATATGAACCTGAGATAGGAGTGTAGGTGTGTAATCCCAGTGACTCAGGGGGCTAAGGAAGGGAGATACATTAATATATCAAAATACATTTCATTTTGAGACCAGTTGTCACTAAGAAGCCAGCCTGGATGACTTAGTGACAACTGGTCTCAAAATGAAAAAATAGAAAGGGTTGGAAATGTACCTCGGTGGTAGAGCACCCTGGTTTCCTTTACCAGTGCTTAAAAAAATTTCATATGAATTCTGTGATTATAATCTTCATTGATACCTAGCCAAGCAATCCCATAAAAACTAGTTTTAGGGAATGAAACAGTAACACAATTAAAGTTAGGGTGGTTAAAAAAAAAACCCTTTTCTTCATAATAAGGCTGATATTGAAGCTGAAATTCTATGTGAATTTCTGATCATACCTCAATATATCCAAATCCCTTAAAATTATGCCCAGAGTTTTAAGGGAGAGAAAACTGAAGGTCCCAACTTGATGCTTAGGCATCATTGCATTAACCACTCCCTTGGTGTAACATTTGAAATTTTAAGAAATTGCTATTACCATGAATAGCAATTTTCATGTAAATATACTCATTTTTTAAAATTTAAATTTGGCAAACAGCCTTGAATTGTTATATACATGCCCCAAAGAGTAGAAACTCCCTGATAGGCTGTCAGAAGGTTGTGTTCCAAAAAACCTTGCCCAACAGGAAGGGGCAGCTACTCAGGCAAGGCTGTCTGCCTTACTGAAGACAAATGGCAAAATGAACTCATCTGGAGTGAGAATGACACCACCAACTCATTTTTACACAAGGCATCCTATGGGCTGTACTTCCTGTCTCTATATTATAGAGATTAGGGCAGCCACACTTTATAAATTTATTCTTCTATGTAAAAAGCTTGCCACTAAAAAAATTTTATAAAATTATAATATTGTTAAAATGTCTCACTACCCAAAGCAAGAAATAGATTTAATGCAATTTTTAAACAAAATTCCAATGATATTCTACATAGAGATAGGAAAAACAATCCTAAAATCTGTTCAGAGTCTCAAATTATTATATATTTAATGTAATAATCCCTATGAAAATTCCAGAGGTTGGGGCTTGGGTTAGTGCATGCTTAGCATATGTAAGATTCTGAGTTCAATCCTCAGCACCAAAAAATAAATAATAAAGGACAAAAGAAAACAATTCTAATGGCATTCTTCAGAGGAATAGAAAAAAAAATCCTAAAATTCTTATGGAACCCCAAATATCCAGAACAATACTGAGAAAGAAAAAAAAAGTTGGAGGCAACATTCTTCCTGATTTAAAATTATATTTCAGATCTGTAGTAATCAAAACAACATGGCACTAGCATAAAAACAGACTGATGGAAGAGAATCAAGAGTTCAGAAATAAATCCAAACATAAATGATCAAATAATTTTTGACCACAGCACTAATAGGACACAATGGGGAAAGTATTCTGACTAAATTATGTTTTGTGCATGCATGAGTATGTAACGACAAATCTCACTACTATGTATGATTAAAATGTACCAATTACAAAAAAATAATAGACTCTTCAAATAATGGTGCTGGGAAAACTGGGTTTCCACACACAAATTAATAAATTGGACCCTTATTATACCATACACAAATAAAAACTCGTAACAGATAAAGACCTATGCATAAAACCAGAAACTATCACACTACAAGAAGAGAACGTAGGGGAAAAGCTCCTTGCCGTTGGTCTTAGCAATGATTTTTTTAGATATCATAACAAAAGCTCAAGCTCCAAAAGCAAAAGTGACTGGGACTAATCAAACTAAAAAGCTTCTGCACAGCAAACAATCAAGAGAGTGAAAAAGGCAACCTAAAAGGTGGGGAAAAAAATGTTTTCGAACCACATATGTGATAAGAAGTTAATATGCAAAATGTGTAAGTAACTCTTTCAACTCAGTAGCAGAATGATTAATAACTTCATTAAAAAATGGACAGAGGATCTTAACAGGCATTTCTCCAAAAAAGACATAAAAATGGTCAACAGATGTATGAAAAAGTGCTCAACATCACTAATCATCAGAGAAATGCAAATTAAAACCACCATGAAGTATCACCACGTACTTGTTAAGATAGCTATTATCAACAAGGGCTAACAAATTGTTGGCAATGGTGTAAAGCAAAAGGAACACTAGGACACTGTTGATGAGAGTGAGTCTTGATCTAACCATCATGGAAAACAGTAAGGAGGTTCCTAAGAAATTAAAAACAGAACTACCTACTATGTGACCCAGCAATTCCTCTTCTGGGATATAGGTCAAAGAATACAAAATCTCAGTAGAAGAACAATATGGAAAGCTAATGTACAACATGAGGACTACAGTTAATAACATAGCAATGTATTAGGGATTTCTGGTAAGTAAGTATATTTTAACTATTCTTGTCACAAAAAAGTAACAGTGTGAGATAATAGAAATGTTCATCTCTTTCACTATCAGAACCATTTTATTGCCTAGGTTTCGCATAACATCATGTTGTAAACCTCAAATATAATAAAAAATTATTTAAAAAATAGAAATAAAATTAAAGGAGTTCCTTCTAAAATAAGACTTGAAATTTTAAAATATCTTATAATTATGTACTATAAGGTCTTATCTTAATTATAATATAAACACACATGTAGACTCCCATGCACCCATACACACTGAAAGACTCTAAAATGCCAATAGTAACTATCTCTCAAATGTGAAATTATGGTTGATCCATGTTTTCGCCTTTGTATTTTTCTTCACCACCTGAATTCTCTAAAATGAGGATATTATTACTCATGTAATTATAAAATAGAATATTCATTTAAATAGAAATAGGCACAACTAGGTTGAACCTGGGAAATTTTTAAGAAGAGACACAAAAATAAAAATTAGTACAGTACCCATGACTGAAGAAAATGTTAGCACATAAATTGAATGTGACATAAGCTCCAATAACAAAGAACAATAGAAAAAAGAAACAAACCAAGTAATATATCCATCATTTTCCTTATGTAAAATTCTTTCTTTCCTTTATTTTTGCTTTATTTAAAAAGAACCTACCAGAGAAACATTTTAAATCATTTAGCCTGCCAAATAAATTAGGCCATCAATAAGAAGATTTTAGGGGGGGAAAAAAAAGAATGTTCACAAAATCTGAGCCTATAAATTACATCTAAAACATCTGTAGCCCCCCATTTTGGAATACAATTCATTATGTCAGGAATTGAGAACGCAGAATACAATTTTATTTTTTAAGAAACGTAGTGATAAGACATAATGGCCAATACACAAGTCTACTTAATCCTAATATACATGAAGCATAGAACATACTGAAATCCAATTGCCATGCAGAACACAGTTTCTACAGGGAAAATCATATCGAAACTGTACTGGAGGCCAGAAATCCACCTCTCTAGCTACAGTGTGAATCACAATTGTGCCTCCTATTCTGGTTTTTGTAGTAGGAAGATGGAGTCTTCCATCTCTGACTTTGTTGTTGCTTCTGCAGTTTGTGAACCTGGAAAGGTATGAGTGGCAGAGAGGGAACCTTCAGATTGGTAGAAGTCTTTAAACCTGGGTGGAGATGAGGATCCCCTACCAGTATCATCTCAGCAGACACTCCACTGCATCCCTGTTGTTCCCAGATCACCCCCTTCCTTTTATTTTAGCAGCTTTGGGACTGTACCTTTCATTACTAGCTCCTGGGGCTTACCACTGGGCTATTTCTTTCCCCTTGTCCACATAGAACAGAACAGTGTCTGTTTCCCTCTATCTTCCTGACACAGAAAGTAAGCATAGTACCCCTCCTGAACATTTTGTTCATTGGCTTTTTTTATTTCCAATGGGGGGGACAGGAAATGGGAACTAAAATAAGCCCCTTTCCATTTCTCTCCCTACTCTATTTTTACCCAAATTTAGTGGTAAAGCTGGGTGTTTGGGTGTACAAATAATACAGATTCAGGCTCCTTTTGAAAATCAACTTCAAATGATTCTCAACATTCTATGAGCTAAACAACTGTAGACTATCAAAGATTGCAAAAGGCAGATCATGAGAAGAAAAATGAATGAATGTCTGAGAAGAGGGAAACTGATTCAATACAAATGTGACTGAAGATGCAATCACAAAATATCTGAGTATCCCTGGAGGACTGCAGTGGGAGAGCCCTCAGTTTACTGTTTTCTCCCTTTTTCATTTCTACTTCCTAGATTACAGGTGATAAGATACAACTCGAAAGGCAGGGAGAAAGAAGCCCTTCTAAATTTGAGTATGGGGGACAGGGAAATTGCTGGAATCTACTGAGCAAAAGGAATTCCTGTGCCTTCACACTGCATCTTGGGCATGCATTCCCTGGTGGCCCTTTGTACATAAGGGTTAGACTGAAATGATTCAGAAAATGTCCTGGACCCATTTATATTATGACTCCTCCTAAGAACCCCTCACTCCTATTTCACAGAGAATAGTCACTGGCACAATGCAATTCTATCCCATAAAGACCAATAATCTGAATATCCTACAGAAAGAAAAGATGGATAATCCTCAGAATTTACACACACACACACACACACACACACACACACACACACACACACAAATATTCTAAGCAACTAAACTGATCCTAAATTGAAAATGAAGGAAAAGTACAAAGTGAAATGTGCTGAAGCAAGTTTTGCCTCTAATTTTACTCTTCTTTGACCTCTTTCTCATGAATAAAGAGGCAAAGGTCAGAGAGGATATACCTAACAAAATGAGATGATGGACTGGCCTGTCTGTGACAAAGAAGCAGGCTCTGACCTGCAGACGGTGGTCTGCAACCCTGCAAATGCATCCTGACTAACTCATGTACTCAGGAAACACACACACACTTCCCAGTAATGGGTTTTCACAACCAACTCATTTGTCACCCTTTCAACTCCTTTTCTGAAAACCTCCCCTCCATTGTGCCTGTACTCTACACACTTACAGCCTCAAGGACCATCTTGGCAGACCACCCTCAATCTTTCTAAAATGTTCCTCCCTTTTTCCTACTCCTCATTCAAAGCTTCCCTAATGCTCAGGGCAGTGTTCAGTATTATTTTTAATAGCTGATTACAGCAATTCACACCAAGGAATGAATAAGGTTTATTGGAGGGTTTATTTCTATTTTTAAAACAATTTCTAATGGAAGGGGAGAGTTGCTATGCATATTTGAACTGGGCTTTCAGGGCTCCAAGCCTCCTCCAGTTCACAAGAGTTCCTAATTAAAGGTTTCACTAATTTGACCTCCAGGAGAATGAAAGCCCTTGAGATGCATTTGCCTCCTCAGTCACTCCAAGAACTTCTGGATCCCTCCAAAGGAAAGCAATGGAGGAAAAGGAATGAAGAGGAGAGAAAATCTTTGCTCTCTCAGTTCTCACAATCCAATGAAACAGGTGTTACCCTTGATCAATGCGGCTGGGAGAGGTTAAGTCCCATTGTGAGTCATACATATATGTGTGTGAGTGTGTGTGTGTGTGTGTACATATGTATGTACACATACACGTATATGACATGCACCAAATGTACATGCAAGGTACCAAATAATGCAATTGATTTTACTAAATACACTATCAAGTGAATGCTGCTACTGCTACTTATAAAATGGAGTGACTATCTTGTGCTAAACTGCCTTTGCAACCATCAGTTAAGTTCTCTTTGTTTGATGGTACCATTTAAAAAAATAAATAAATAACATCCCATTTGCTGACCTAGTTAGCTATTTACAGTAAGGCTCCCCATTCATAAATAAGACCACTGCTCTCATGCAAAACTTCTGAGTGTCTTATCCTCACTAAGGCTCTACCTCACCTTTCAGCATATGAATCACCAGAACTATGATTTCCTCCAGGTTCTACAAAACCAGGGCTATCAATTTCTTCAGGAGGCATCAAAAATGTGCTTCTGCCAATTGGCAAACACAGCTTTCAATCAGCCACCTGAATTATTTTTGGAAGTCTGGAGGCATCATTAATTCCAAAAAACCATGGTGCCAAGTCAACAGGAAGATTACAGGAATTCTGAATCAAGTTTGCAGAATGCAGTCTTCAGTTTTTTGTTTTTTTTTTTTTTTTGAGAGATGCTTCTGAAAGAAGGGCTGAGTGAAACTTTGATATTTACATCAAGTCACAACCAAGAGGCAGGTTTGCAAAATCAATTGTGCAGCTTTTATACTCAGTGCACATTTACCACATATGTCCTTTATTACACAGTGGAAAACCATTAAATGCACAGTAGTTTTGCCAAGTGGCATTATGCATTTAACAGCTTTATTCATTTAACAGCTCCAACTCTCATTATATTTTGCCATGTGGTACATGGGATTTTATGCATTTAACAGTTTAAGAAGGCTCTACGGTGTTTTCTTTTCATGTTATTTCATACTATGGTTGGACATCACATCTTAGCCAACTGTATTTCACCGATTTCATTGATGGAGAGAGAGAAATCTGGAAAAATGACTATATTGAAGCTGAAAAGGGACACAAATATTGCAATCCTCTTCAAATTTCCTTGATAGTCTTCTCTCCATTCATTAACATCTGAAAATAAATCAGGTTTCTGCAAAAACTGTAAGCAAAAAAAGCCTAATCCCAAAACAATATAATTAGTCTAAATATAATATTTGTCACTCATAGAACTTAGTATTCATTGAAAACCTTCTTGCTTAATAGAAATGTAATATTCAGTGACTTTCACTATAGCACACACCAAAAGATCTGTTAGGGAGATGATGAACAATTTTACCATTTACATATGTAGGGATGAAAACATTTGTCATGCAAAGCCACAGAGGAAATCAAGTTCAAAATCAAAGGACTCTCAAAAGTATGCCTTATCTCTCTTTTGTTTCCTCTACCATGTATTAATGGTTTATCTTAGGGATTAAAAAATGAGCACCTCAAACTAACTAGGATTCTAGGAACAGGCAGTAGTTGCCCCTTTAAGCAAATTGAAGCAGATAGTAGATCCCGTCAACTGTTGCTGCTTTCAGAAATGAAAAACCTAAGCATCTGTCTGCTCATTTCCCCTGAGCATTACATTCCCCACAATCCCGACACTCTGAAAAATTTTACTGGATAAGCTTCTATGTTTTTCTGTTAAAAGATTTTAGCACTTACTCTGGATCCTTCCACGTGTGTTTTCTCCTGGAAAAACAACTGTATTCTGTACATAAAAGAAACACCTGACAATCACAAGGTGTCTCTGGGGCTGGGGAAAGTGGTTATTATAGCCAAGTCAGCCCCTTCCCCATGGGAATAAGAAAGGTGATGAGACCCGGCTAAACTTGGTCTCCAGGAAGGTACTGTTATGTTCATTTCAGGTTTTGTTTAAAAAAAAAGAAAAAAAGAAAGAAAATTGCTAAAACCCCCCAAACAGGAAGATAGAATAAAGAAAGAAAACAAACTAACAAACAAAACAAAAGGTACATAGCAGGGCTTATAATAAGGAGACAAATCATTCAAAACTGAGTCTTTAAAAAAAAATCCTTTAAAATAAAAAGGCTGGGTTTTGGCTTAATCTCTATTTTGAATTCCAGCGGGAGTAGAAGCAAAACGAAGAGTAAGAGGCAGAACATGACAGGTTCCCTGGGGATTATTATTGTTATTATTATTATAGGAACAGATGTATTTTTATTGGTGGGAGGAGGAGAAAGGTCTAATTCCAGCCCTCAGTTTTGCTCTTTTAAAAACCACTCACCTGACTTTTATTTGCAGCCACTTTGGCGAACAGGGCTTGGGACACCTTGGCCCTTTTCATCTCCTGTTGGATCTCGTCATAAATGGCAGCTGTGATGTTGACGTTGGCGCCGTCCACCTTAATAGGGAGGTCTGTTGTCGGTGTCGAGGTTTTGGCCTACCAAGAGACCATGAAAATAATAATTTAAAAAGTGCTGCATTCAGCCCAGCCATCTGTGCAGAAATTATCAAAGGATTTCAGTCAGCTGATGCCAAACTGCATTAGCTACAGAGGGACACTTCCTGTCCATTATTCTAATCAGGTTAATTGTGATTGGAAATAATTGCAGTGCATTCCTATAGGACATGCAGAATCCTGTCAACCCTGTTCTCTCCCTTACAGTATCCTAGATGGTTCCCAGGTAGGAGGGCTATCCTGGGCATCAAACTATATGCAATCATCTACTGCAAAACGAATATGCAGAACACACACACCTTTTTCTTTCTAAAAATGGCACACCTTGCAGGAAGAGCCAATTCTTCCAGAAAAAATGAGTAAATGGGTAGAGGTCTCTAAATAATAAATTATTACTCAATTTAATGCACTCCCTTGAGTCTCTCTCATTCTTTATTAAAGCTTTACGTATGTCATTTGAGTATGTATGGTTTCCCATCATTATCATCATTATGCTACCCAGACAGTCACCTAATTTCACCTAGGAAATCAGTGGAAATGAAACAAAATTTCATTTCATAAAACTAGGCTTCAGAATGCCTTTGATGTGCCGTTTTCATTTTCTTAAACTCATATTGCAGTTTTATGTATTCTGCCGTGTTCGTTTTAATTGAATGATTTCCCATCAGCTTCAGAGACAAATGAAGGACAATAAGGAAGGTATCCGTACTTCTTGGGGTAAGGAAAATCCTAAAACATTGGAATCTCCTCAGTCCAAAAGACTGTGAGAGGATTTGCTTAGTCTGGGCCCTAAAATGCTTTGCGGGTGGCTAATGAGATACCTGAGTCATCTTCTTAGAACCCATGGCAGCAGGACTCCAGGACAAGTTGGACCCCATCAGACACATGAATGGATCTAAGTGGATCTAAACTCTTTTCTTTCTTTTGGAACCCCTTCACCCTTCACTCCAAACCAATGGAAGTGCCTCCAAATCACAACTTTCCCTCTGTGAATGCCCATGCTGCCCTCGACTAGGCTGAGCAGCATGCTAGTTGGGAGGAAGATGGAGCATGCAGTCCGGACACCATGCAATCATTTGCCAAGAAAGTCTTGCGGCCACACTCAATGCCCTAAGTTTCCCTGAAGGTTTTGCTTCCCAAGAGTGCTCAGGGACTTCTGTCATTCTCCTCTGTCTCATACTATTTTCTAGTTACTGCCAAGTAATAGTAAGTATAATTTATGGGATTCTCCTTATGTGCCAGGCATTCTATAAAGTGTTTTTAGCTTTTGTTATCTCATTTAATTCTTGTAAGAATCCAATGAGTTAGGCATCATCATTTTCATTTTGCAGATGAAGAAATTGAAATAAACGAGGATGTTTAACTTGCCAAAGGACATGCAGCAGCCAATGAAGGAACCATATCTGAAACAGCCTTTCAAAGCATAGGCTGGGACCACTGTGCAATACTGCTTTTCAAATCCCCAGTTTACATGGGGTACTGGGTTTACAGGGGTCCTTTTCCCTGCAGGTATGGGACCACCTCATAAAAATCCAATTCTCTGTTAAGTTTTTCAAGAATTCATTTTTCTTTTCAAATTTTCTAGTTAACCTAGTGCTTTCCCCTTTTTAAAAAAAATAGTTTTAATTAGTGATGCATGACAGTAGAATGCACTGATACATCATACATAAATGGAGTATAATTTCTATTTTTTCTGGTTGTACATGATGTAGAATCCCTTTTAAGTGAATGTGTTAGCAAATAATTTCTGAGTTTCTCAACTCTTTTCATTAGCTTCACCAATTATCTCCTACCAGACTGACAGAATCTTCTCTAGAACTCCCAGGACTAAAACAAAATCCCTTAAGTTGCTACAATATACATTAAGAGTCCAGGTTCTGGAATCAGACTAACTAGAGTTTAAATGCTAGCTTTACCACTCAGTCATGTGACCTTATGCAAGTTATTTCACCACATAAGCCTGTTTCCTCATCTGTAAAATGGGATCAATAGCACAAAAGAGTGATGACAGAATTCGTGTAACATGTTTACAATACCCGATACATGGGTACTTACCAAATGATCATTCTTATTCTTGTATGGATGTTTTGTTATTAAGTATAGTGAGCAATAGTTTGAAGAATTATAAGGAGAAACTTAGGAGACTTTATTTCAAATTTGAAGTTTCTTCAATTTTTTTGGTAAACTACTAATAAAATATCAGTGGGGTCTGGAAAATAATCTGCATAATGCTATCTAAGAGTATGAGCTGCTGACTCCAACCAAAGGCTGTCGGTGGCTACTCTCCTATGCTGTTCTCAAACTAAAAGAATTACCATACCATGGATCTTTATTATTCAGATTTGTCAGTGAAGAATTTTAAGCAAGGAGGTATTTATAAAATATTTTAAAGACTTTAATAACTTCCCCTTTCTTGATCTTCAACCAACAGAAAGGAGATTTCAAAGAAATACAAATACAGTGCTATGACTACACTTTCAAAAATATGTTGGGATAGTTTGTATTTATTTTCTGAAATCTAAAAACTGTGAAACTGAATGATCAGTTTCCTACACTGATCCCTAAGGAGCACCTTTATCTAGGAATTTTCAAGGTGGGATCCTGTTGAAAAATAGCAAAATACTGTCAATAACTGTGTGGCCTTATAAGTTTGGTCAGGTTCCGAAAGCTATCGAGTCTTTAGAAAGGTGCCTAAGAGAAAATTTTGTTTTAAAAAATATTGTAAAAAAGCTGAAAACAAAACCCAAATCTGTGCTATTTTCTAATGAGTAGAAGTAATTTCCAAGAGCAGACTCCTGGTCATGTGGACGTGAAGTCTGGCAAGGGTCTCCAGTAATGA
Source organism: Callospermophilus lateralis (assembly GCF_048772815.1). Classification (NCBI taxonomy): domain Eukaryota; kingdom Metazoa; phylum Chordata; class Mammalia; order Rodentia; family Sciuridae; genus Callospermophilus; species Callospermophilus lateralis. The sequence goes on along the minus strand of NC_135313.1, from coordinate 35,598,651 downwards.
TTTAATGGGCTTCCAAAGTGGCAAAAATACTGGTGAATTTCACAGAAGTAAATATTAGTGCAAATTAACAACTTGCCCAACTTTATAGCTCAATATTTAAGTCCCAAACTTAAAAAATAAAATAAATAAGAAGATTTAGTTACGTATATCCAAATTAAGCAGTCAAGGGACTTATTTTGAAATATTCACTAAGGACTTAAGTGTAAACAACACAATTGGGCAGTGCATGATATAAAATGGGCTTCAATTAAAAATCTATTGCACAGTGAAAAATATAAATAGTGAAATTGTTTGAAAAAATTGATGTCCTTGAAAAAGTTCAAATATTTCTACTAGAATAAAATTCTGATTCTGTTAACCAGCTCCTGGGAATTTATAAAAAAAAAAAAACTCATTAAAAAAAAAAAACTATAGTATCTAAGCAAATCTTCAGTTTTGAAGAACCCAATTTTCAGTTTTGTACAAATGTGCACCTGTTAAATATTGGTCCCCCAAATCACCATGGACTTGCAACCCACATTAGCAATAGTGAATGGGATGGGTCTATCATAAATCAACTTGGTAAAAGGTTAAGTGAAACAGGGACCAGACTAAAGATGAGTGGGCTCAGATCTGAGTTGGCAATGATCCCTGGCTGCCTTGGGGTAGGAGCTCTAAAATGCATTATATTAGGAGATGTCTACATCTCCTGGAAGGCCTAAGCGCAGAGTACTTTGAAATTATGAAAGAGAAAGAACGGAAGTCACCAAATCCTATGAGATCATCCCAAGAAGGAAAATAATTAAGGCCTACCTTTCCCCTATCAGTTCATATGGGACCCCTGAGTGATACTTGCACCATTCTGACTTAGCCTTCCTTACACACAGGTGTTTTTTAATTGCATACTTTTTGCATTGCCTAAGGAAGAACTTGAATTCTCTGTCCTTAACCACCCCCCATTCCATCTAAATAATCATGTAATTTAAGGAAAACAATGGTCTTGCCATACAAACAAAGCCCCTGCCCCTTTCATCTAAAACTAAGCAGCTGTGGACAATGTAGAGTCCGACCCCCTACCTGTACCTGCCTATACCACCCACCCACCATATTTGGAAGAATGAGACATTCCTAAAGGGATGGAAATGGCACACCATATACTGCAAGATTACCACTAGTACATGGCCTGAGGTCATATCCTTTGACCAACATATTTAACAGATTAAGAAATCCTTGAATTGTGTCTCTTAGTTCTGAAAGAAAAACACAGTATCAACCCAGCAAGATGTTTCCAAGTAAAAAGTGAGTGCAGCAAATCTCTCACCTGAGGGGTTCGGGAGGAGCTGGGACTGCTAGAAGCCGATGAGACCATGCTCACGTTGGGGTTCATGCTCCGCTCCCGCTCGTCCTGGTAAATGCGATCTCGCTCCACTTCCGGAAGATTGAGGAAATTCTGCATGGCCCTCAGATTTACTAAGAGAGACTGAGAAGCTGTTCTAGGGTCTTCTTCCTTACGTAGAATCTCAGACAACAATCCCTGAATGAGTGGGGGGGAAAAGAAAAGGTTGAGTTATATCTGCAGATGTGTGTGTGTGGTTTCCATCTTCCACCTTGCTCCCCTTTGTTTGGTATGGCCAGCTGGCTGTGATGTCAGGAACCTCAGTCTAATTCCTTAGGGTTCTCTAGCACAAAGATTTTGTGGGAATGCGCTTGACTTCCGGAAGCTTTACCTTATTTTAGGACCATTCTATTCCGACACTTCATCCTCACTGTAATAATCATTGATGCACAGAGATGCCACCTAGCAAGGTAGGCGCTTGGGATGAATTGTGAAACTGCAATTACCACCAGGTGCCTCCTACAAGTATTTCAGGAACTGTTAGAACTCTCTCTGCTTGAAACTGGGAACACTTGGCAGTCCTGCTCAGCTTTACAAATCTGCCAAGTTTGGTAAATTTAGTTCCGACATTTAAACAGCATGGGAGATTCACATCGATTTAAAAAAAAAAAAAAGTTTGGCTGAATTTATGTGTGACCGGCCATTGTTTTCAATATAGATGTTTCTTATGGCAAAAGAAGGGGGGGGGGGTGGAGAGAGACAAAGTAAGAGGCTATAACTTGTGTTAACCCTCTGATAACTTCCCAGTTCACACACACACAATAGTTATCCTTGCATATGTACCAAAGGGCATCTAAACCTTTTTATGGGATACCCTCATGGGGGAAGCCCTAATCCTGCCATTAAAGCAATGAAAATGTGGTCACATCCAGTGAGGAGACAGAGCACACTTTAATTGCAGTGTATATAGAATACCATGGTGGGCTCAGATACTTTGAGTATGTGACTCATCCAAATAGCAAGCTTTAAATAGGAAATTAGTGTTTTTGCCTGCTCTAATGATAGAGAAGTCACAAAGAAAAGTAAAATGTTGCCAAGACTAAAGTAACATGGACTGGAGAGGGGACCTACGTTGGAACATTGTAGCATTCTGGGAAGATGCAGATCTACTTCCATTCTGCACACTTGTTGAATTACCATACAGAGGCATCATTTTATATTCCCAGCTAATATCCCTCCTTAAGGTAGTATGAGATCAGGGTTTGGGACCATCTCAGGAAGAGCTGAGATGTTAATCCTATATATTAGAACAGATGGGACAACCCCAAATCATGGAAAATCACTTCTATGAACTGTGGTAAAATGGTACTGATGCCAAAGATATGTCTCCTGAGGTGAATTAATGTCAAGGCAACACTATCAGATTTCTAGCACATGGCTTAAACATAAAGGGCATCAGATGCAAGGGGAATACACAATCTCTGGTTGGCCAGAAATCTACAGGGTAAGATACACATTTTAAAATACAGTAATACATTATAATAGAGTGAAGCAAATGCCATTTATAGGACTGTCCATCAAGCAGCTATCAGCACTTCGAAGAAGTAATCACTCCTCAAAACATCACATAAGACAATTTATACTATAAGGAACCTACTATAGTATGGCATGCCATCTGATAGTTCTACAACTTGAATGTCGTGGTACTTTGATTAGAGGACAATTTCTTGTTAATACTCAAGAGAAATGAGTACACAAAGATGGTTAGAGAGCACTCTGTATATGTAGGAGAGGGAGTGTGTGCATAATCGCATGTATTACACACAGTGAGGTCAGAATACGAATAAGAATAAAATATGTCACACAATGAAGCTAGAAGAAATGCTATTATCTGTGTGTACATATGTGTGCATGTGTGTGTGCATGCTCACGTATGCTTAAGGAAAGAACAAAATAGGATATGTACATTTAAAAAAAACCTACTGGTAAAATGATTCTAAGAAAAAAAACAGATTTCTTTTCATGCTTTTAGAAGCAACAAGTAAGACAAAATTTGTCTTCCAGAAAATGTTATGCAATCTATGAATTGATTCTTTCTGAAATTAAGTCAGTCTGCCTTACGTTATCCTACTTTCTACTTGCACTGAGCAACCTGAAATATTCATAATGGATTTGCTTCAAGATACAAAAAACCCCCTCTAAATTAATATATGCAGAGAAGCAAAAGGGAAGTGGATTTGAAACCAATACCAATTTTGAATATCAGTAAGACACTAAGATTGATATTTTCTGAGCTTTCTTTAATGATGAACCATGTGTAAAAAGAATGAGTTGGTCTTCTTCTCCCTTCTCCTCACCCTGCTACCTCTGGTACTAACTTTAGTATTTTAATAAATTCTAAAATACTAAAATTTGAAGGAGTTTGAGTATCAACATGGATATATTCTTTATGATAGCTATTATGATTATAATTTAAAATATCTCAAAGGCAAATTTTAACTTATTCTTCCACCATGAAATTATTTCACAAGTTATGAAGTATACTACAATAAAAAAAAAAGTTGCATACAAAATAATGACAAAACAAAAATTATCATTCTAACCCTCAAGGTTATGTTTAATGATTCCTCATCAATAAAAAGATTATTCGAAAGCAGAGTGTTTTTTTGTTTGTTTGAATTTTTCATTTCACTTTTAAACTGTTTAGATCCTTCCTTTACCTTTTTTACAGGTTGGGCCACCTTATGGGAAAATTAACCCATCTCTAAGGAAAATGCAGACAAAGCACCCTGAGAATGATTGCTCGTCAGTTCTCCTTTCCAAAGTGAAAGAGACACAATATTTGTTTTTTAAGGGGCTGGTGGAATATTCTGCTGCCTCTGGTTCATTTGCCTAATTACAGATAAAGACTCAAACCAACAAGGTGGCAAGTGCCACCTCCTTATACCATCTCCAGAGAATTAGAAAACTGTACCAAATTATTCACTTAAACTTTCATTTGAGTAGTCATGGTCCCCGAGTGGATTCTTTTTACCTCAGACATTTTCAAATAATAAGTGGCTTACTGGCTTACTAGTGAGCACAAGAAGTGCTCTTGTGGTTTTGTTCAGACTTTTTCACTTTGGTTATTTACGTGCTTTTAAGTATCTTAAATTGTGATTTTAAAAAGTGTAATCTAAACTCTGCAGGCTCAGAACTTATTGAAATGAATTTAGCTAGTTGAAAATCATCCTTGGGGTGGGGGTGGGAGGATCACAAGAAAGTCTGAAGCCTAACTTACACCACAAATCACCCCACCTAATTTAAAAAAAAAAAAAAAAAAAGAAAAAAGAAAAGTAAATGTTTATCATATTGAAACTGTCTCAAATAGAACATAAATTAATAATTTATCTCACATAAATATTTCTAAAGCCCTTGCCACTATGTCATCTGGCATTTTAATTATCAGCCAGCCAGGCAGGAGGTGTCACTTGGACATGGCCATTATGCAGCCTGAGACACAGAAAATGTGGTATGGCACCTGGGCACCGAAAAAAAAGATGTACTTTTATGAATAGAAAGGTCATGAATATTGAGAATGTGCAAATGGAGGGAAATTAATAAATTAACCAGGATATTGCTTATTAAACTTTCATATCAGTAATCATATTAAAACATATTGCAAGTATTGAGTAAAGTGGCCATTAAGTATTTTCCTCCTCATAGGCAACAGAGCCTTCTCTGGGGAGTCATAACAATTTCCTCCTCGGTGTTAGCTGGGGTTATGTAAGACCATGAAACATAGTGAAATGCAAGGAATGGAAACAAGATTGGCATAAGGGGAGACCCCCTCCAAAAGAGTTCTTGGGATACAAGTCAATGGAAAAAGAAAGGAATCAGGCAAAGAGAACCTCAAATTGGCCATTTCCTTGGTCTATTAATGGAGTATTTTGCAACCTTCATATCATTTCTAGCACCAGCAAAGAACATACAAGTTGGGCAGAAAAAAATCATTATAAGTAAAAAATTCGAAGCACAAAATGCAACAGAACAATAAAAGGCAATCCAGCTTGCTTGCTAACATAGGCCATCTTCATACACAAAGAATTTGAGTTAATTTTTAAAATGAAAAATTCACGTCCTTAATTTTTCCGGTATTCTAAAATATCTTTGTAACAGATTAAATAAATGACCTTACATTTTCTAAATCTATCTTTCTGCTGATGAGCTTTTCATTTCCTTACATCTTCAGTAATTTACATAGCTGGTCTCAAATTGTCAGTGTGCCTGATACATGCTAAGACTCAGAAAAGTTTGGGAAACATCACCATGACTGTTTCTATAAAATTGACTTCCAAGTTTCTGTACAAGCCCTTGTTACCGTCTCTGGGATGGCTGATAAAATATCTTTGATGAGCCTCTAATCCTGTAAGATAACACATACAAACCCAGAGCAGGTTCTAGGAATTCTGAGCCTGTACCCCTCAGAGGCCCCCAGTCCTCTCCAAGGCTGGCAGCAAAAGTTAAAGTCATTACTGACTAAATTTTAACATTTTTTCATGGCTCTCAAATTTTTGCTGCTTCTCTAGGACTGAGATATATTTCTCACCGAAAATCTAGGAGGACCCTAAACCTAATGTCTACCACTGATTATCTAGGGAACCCCTAAATTCAATACACTTAATCTCAAAGAATGATAGATCCCTCCATTAATTCATTTCTTACTTATGACTTGGTAAAAAAAAAAAAACTCTGAGAGGAATGAGAAGATTAAAAAGAGATGGGTTCTGCTCCCAAAGAGTTGAGTATATGGTGGGGAGAAGAAGGTTTTATGGTAGTACCATGGAAATGATGACAGGTGTCATAATCATGAGATAGAGCAGAGCCAACTCGGTTCAAAGAAGGAAGAAAGCACAGCAAACTGCAGGGCTCAGGGAAAACTTTTTGGAAGAGAGTGATACATAACATTTTAGTTGGGACTTTAAAATGCAAGTAGTGCCTGGGTAGAGAGATAACGGTGTAACCACACAAAGGGGAAGGGAAGATACAGGAAACAACCAAATATTTGAGGGGAAAAAAAAAAGAGCAAGTCTTCTCCAGAATATCAAGTGAAGTTTGTTTCCTTAAGGTTTAAAAAAAAAAAAAAAAAAGAAAGAAAGAAAGTACAAAAACTGATAAAGTGATAGAAAACATTCTGAAGTGAAAATAATACAATCCCCATTAATGTAATTCTGAACTACTGGAGTATATACAAGCTAACCAGCAAACATTACCCCCAAAATGAAGTGATATTAGATAATCTGCTCAGCCTTTTTGTCACCTGCAACAAATTAGGCTTTCAATATGCAAAACATCTTCCTTCCAGAAAAACAAATGATCATGATTCCACTTAATTGTAATTTAATGAGGCATAATTTATTTTTTAAAGTGATATACACCAGGTGTGTACAGAGGAAAGTGGCCCAGCCAAGCCCCAGTGCTTTTCTTTGGAAAAAGAATCAAACTAGCTGGAGACTGTTTTCATTTCTATAAATTATGTTTCTGTTTGTGGCTGTTGAAGTGGGAGAGAAAAAGGGTAACTTGCAATGTTCACTTATTATAACATGTACCTTTGAGGTAACTCAATCAAAAAAATACTCACTTGTCATATAAAGCAAATAGTCTAAAATTGTTGAGATTCTAATCTGAATAAAGGTAGACATTAAAAGAGCACATAAACCGCCAAGAGAATTTATATATATTGCCCATGGCTATGCTAAAAATAAAATCATACACTTAGCACTTCTTTAGAAACACTTCAACTGATAATGGTAGAGAAAATAAGTCCTATCCATCCATATTTTAATTATTAACTCTGGGACAACCACATATAATCCCATTTTGCAGATTTGGGCACTAACTTGGGCCAACTCTCCATCCTGCCCCTAAGTATAACCTGTCTAACACATACTTCTCTTGGAGTGCAAAAATTTTAAAAAATAAATAAATAAATAAAAGAAGGGAGGGAGGAAGGGAGAAAGGAAGGAAAGAAAAAAGAAAGACAACATCCCTCCACATTCCTCATATTTCACTCTCCCTTTTCATGATTACTTGTTAGCCTTGATTTCATGAACTTCTGGAATTTGTCCAGATGATATAACAGCAAAAAAAAACTAGTATCCTCTTAAGAAGCCAGGTAATGCCAAATTCCCAGGCTAATGGCACAAAGTGAACTCTCACATTTTGGTGGTTAATTCAGAGTTAGTGGAAGCAGTGAGATCAGTGGCATAGCTGTAGAGTCTACTGGCATCCACCATCTGAAGGCTGACCTAACGAAATCGCTTCCCTCCTAATTTCTAGTCTCATTTCCTTCTAGATGCTCCTGAGGCATTTTCCCCTCTGCTTGTGAATATAAACAGGTTTCCCTGGGTCCCATATTCATAATCTACAACCCCACTATGAATCTGGCTGCGGAAATTCATTTGTGTAATGCTAAAAATTCCCACCCCACCCCCACCCCCCAGAGCACTGCTTAGCCATGAAGCCTGAGTACTCTGTCTGATTTGAATAAAAGGTATACAGGGCACAACAATGACAATTTGATTTTTATTATTAAAAATGATGTGTTAAATCCTCAAAGAAAATGTCGTTATTGCATTAGTTTAATAAAACCTCTCTTTTATTACAATATTTCTTTATTAGGAAAGACAGCCTATGCATGTGGCATTTTTGTAGGATAGGGTGAATAGAATTGAGTATCTACAGGGAATTAATGTACTTTGCAAATATAAATGCATATACAAAAGTAACACTTGCAGACAAATGTTACTGTAGATATAAATTTTTCAAAGCACTAAAAAGACTAGGCACATATGTGTACATGTATATCCACTACAGTTGAGTATTATTTCTCCCTTCTTTGGACAGAGAATGCAAAAAGCACTGATTCTTTCTCAATTATGAGACTTACCATCTTTTATATTATGCCACCATAAAAGCCTTTCTCCTATAGTCACATTCTACAACTCTGGCAGGAGATCTACACACTTTACACTTAGTGATTAGTTGTTGATATATGGGAATATAGGGATCTAAGAAAGCACTGAATGCTTATTTTTACATTTCTGGGACAGAGTGTCCTATCTTGGCTAAACAGCCAGTGACACACCCTGCCTGGCAGGCTACATATTGAAAGCCTGAATCACATTATACCCAAGAGCTTTTCATTCAGTCTATTGAACCATAATTGAAACTGAAATTTTGAGTCATGCAAACTCCTCTTTAAAACAAATATTCCATATACCCCAAACCTGCAATTTATTAAACAAAACACTTATCTCATAGACAGTTTTCTTCCCAGAGCATGAAATAAAACTTCACATGTGGCACCTGACACATCAGAACACAGTAAGCACGCAATACAAAGTGAATGGCTACAGCAGAATATTCTTAAATCCAAAGCATTCTGTGCTCTATTCAAGGCAATACCTTGTACAAATAAGTCTTGAGCTCATACAATGGAGGACGTTGGCCAAAACCCAATTTCTGCAAGTTTACTATTTTTAACCTAATCTATGCAACAGTAGACATTATTAGGTAAACAGTCTCATCTCATTTTCCTCCTTATCACTTCCTCCTTGTTGTCTTTTTAAAAAATGTTAGGTAGTAGAATGGGGGCTATGCACAATCCAAGTCAAAATTTTCTAAACACATTAGCACCAAAAAGTGAAAGCAAACAGAGAAATGAACAGGTTCCCTTTGGAAAACGTTTTACCAGTGGTGCTCTCAGCTCTGGGCACGTACATGGTTTCTACTCACACCTCAAGTACCTGGCACCAGGGCTGTTTCATTCACAAAGTTCTGGGCCCTGGTTATTCCTAGTTTCCATGAGTATTCTGTGAAACAACTGTTGGCACTCTGCCCAAAAAATTTACTAGCTTTGGCTACTTTGTCAAAACATTGGCAAAAATAGCATTTCCCCAAAACAAAACAAATCAAAAAATACATTTATTGAATATATTTATATCTCAGATGTATCAGATGCCTTTAGATATAAGTAAAGCATTGTATTAACACGAGCTGATTATTCTGAAATAGTTATAAAACATTATTCTTTCCTGCTGAAATATTTCTGCGTTAACTTCAATCACTTCCAGGGTCAAAAGCACCTGGTCTGACATAGCACATGGAACACATCACAGTCCTTACTGTACCACAAAAGGATCTCTGGTTCAAAAGTCTGTTTATTGGTCGTACTGCCTTGAAAAAGGGACTGTGTCTTTCTTCTGCCACTCTATGATAGCAGCAATGATTGAGAAAAAAGAGGTTGAGTCTGAGCTTGGAATTCAGGCTTACTTGGTTAAAAGTTGGACTCTAATTAGACAACAATCAATTATTCACCTGAAGGCACAGTTTCCTTGCCCATAAATCTGAGATAATTCTACTTTCCTCATGGGCTCCCTATAGAGGTTATGTGAGTACATGATATATATTAAAAGTTCAAAAAGTGCTAGCCATCATTATGATGACTAACATAGTCTCTAAATACTTAATATTTGTTAAATGAGCAAGTAAATATATAATATATTCTTATTTTAAACATTCAATTTTAAATATTCAAGTCAATTCAGTTATATTTTGCTAAATGTCTACTTACACAGAAGGCAAAAATTATAAATAATAACTTTTAGGAATAATTAAATAACTTTTTGGAATAATTAAAATTATTTGGCTCAAGTCTCCTCCAAAGGAAAAGCTAATAAATTATATAATGTGAAATGACCATATGTGTATTTCAGATAGCACTAAAATATTAATTTTATATTTCAGAAAAGTAAAACAACTTTCCTTCTCTAAGTAACTGAAATAATTTAAAATAAGCCTTAATCTGGATAATTTAAATGTGGGTCATAATTATTAGTGAATCATGAAGTTAATTTAGCAGGTCAAAACAAACTTTTTATAATGAATTAGAATTAAGAAAACTAGAAAGTATCAGAGTGCTTCAAACATGGTGTGAATATTGTTTCATGAAGGTATATTTTTTGTTTTTTTTCTTTCATGGAGTCTTTGCTTTAGAAATAGATATACAGATAGAGCTGGAGATAAACCCAGTTGCACATGTGCACACATCTGTGTGTGTGCCAGCCATTATGTGTAAAGTATTTTTTTGGGGGGGGGCAAGCATCATAGTAAGAGAAATCTGAAAGTAAATGATAAAAGTCTGGATTGGTAATTTTAGTCACAAAATTTGTAGGTAAAATTGAAACAATCTAGTAATTTTCAATTGATTTCAATTCAATGTGGTTATATGCATATTTTTTTTTCACAGTATTTCTGGCCTTTAAACTTAATTTTCTTTATTTGAATAAACATGTACTTAACCCCAAGCCAAACAGTCAACATTTCAATCAATTTCCATGAAAGGAAACTATATATATTATTCTATTGCTTTCAATAAGCAATGGAGAAAAGTATATAAGTAATGAGACCTAAAGCTAATGTTTCCTTATATTCCTTTATGAAAATTCTACTTTAATTACAAAACATCATCCAGGATCTGGGATAGAGCTGCATGCTGAAAGCCCAGGTTTCTATTAAGACATACTCACTAGAGGTGAAAGAAAGACTTTACTGAGGACAGAGCCCGCCACCTGCATGAAATGAGTCAATAATTCCTTGTTGGAAAATCATGGGGGGAAAAAAAAACTTAGAAAACTATCACCAAAAGGGAGTGTTTTTTTTTTTTCCTGTAAAAATGGAGACACCTGAATTTTCTATAATGAGTCCAGTGACTCATTAACTTTTAAGGACTCTGCACATTGGTCAGGGGCAGAAGGAATATATAGAATAGGAGGTCACCATATTTGCTACCTCTGATTCTTTGGCATGAGTTTTGTGAAGGAGGGAGGGAAAAAAAAGAATAGTTCCATTTCCTGTTACACACAAGTTTCTATCTCAGGTAGATTTACAAGTAGGAGTTGAGTTGTACAGGCTGACAGGTAGCAAATCAACCTTTCCTTTACCCGCAAAGCACAAAGTCGGCTTCCCCAAGTCTGAATACATTAGCTCTTTGACCTAGTCAATCTATGTTGTTTTTTGGCTGAGATTGGCCAAAGGTGCTAATTAATATTAGTCTTTATATATGTACAGGAGGAACCAAAGTGAACCTGCTATCCAGAGGGCTACCCTCAAGCTACCAAATAACTTTTGAGACACTGCTATCATGGGAGATATTAATATTATTACAATCTTTACATCTATGAATTCAAGCCAGTGATTCTGAAATGAAAGATTGTTTATTTTATGAAGCAAGCAGGGACATCTCTTCCTACTTTATTAATTTAATGTTCTGAAGTCAAAAGAGGGTATATTATTTGCTTTGAAACTCAATAACATGTTCATGCCTGATCTGCAGCATTTCATATTTACAGCCCATCTTTCAGTGGGTGGACTTCCTTTTTCTCACAGATTTCCTTGCCATTTTATAACCAGCTCACTGAACCATGGAGTCAAGACCCCTAGATTTACATTGTGTCCCATTACTCTATGACTTGTGAAGTGCCTGTATCTCTGTTGGACACCAAGAAATAATGATTGCTGGGACCAGATGCTGGCTGACAAAGAATTCTGAATATCTTGGAGGTCAAGTTATCTACAAACACAAACTGTATGTGTAATTAAATTATGCATATCTTTGGTTAACAATATGTATAAATCAAACAAAGAAATTGAAAGACAAATCTTGCCACCCTCAAAACTGAATCGTAACACACTAACACTCAGATGTACAAATATTTGGATTGCCAGAATTTTTATTTTGTTGCTACACATCTCTGTGTTACTTCAAAACATGTTTAGCCACTCCTTAGACATTTCAACTTTAATAATTTGGGATGTACATGTACTATAAACATTGTGTCAATAAAGCATAAAAGCAAAATTCATGTCATCTCACACAAAGACGTTTACACTTCTAGCAGTTGACCTTACTGCCAATGTTTCTGATACATCATTCAATCTAATTTTCCAATCCGCTGAAAACATTCTCCAGTTGCTGAGTGACTTCATAAATTGTATTTATGACCCTGGTCTTAAGTTTCTTCAAATGATGTGGCTTTGATGAGTAAACTGCAAATTTTCTGCAAAGTCTCATAAAAAATAAAAAGTAGTCAAACGAGGACAGGTCAACCAAATGAGTTCCTGAGGGATTTTCAGTATCCTGTTCTCTATCAGATAAGACCAGGTTGCACAGCTTTCTCAAGCATGGACTTTGATAAAAATCTGGAAATGGGGTAACTCTGTGACTTTTTTTTTAATTATTAAACTGAAGAAGGAGCAAGATACCAAATTAGAGACCAAATGTTATAAAAGAGTAGCACATTTTGCAAAACACATCTGTGCTTCCACAGAAAACATGTTTCTAGTTGGCTCAGCAGAACTACCTGAGACACAGATGAACCTAAAATTTTCTGAGTTATGGCATGCCCTGCTGCGGGGCAGGGGGAATGATATACTCCATTAATAACAATCATGGCAGAAGTCTTGTTTTCAAATGATGCAAACTTCTCCTTGCTGGCTCCTTGGGTAAGGACATTTCCTAAGCTCTGTCACCAAGGAAAAGGGCAAGCAGTGCAGACAGGGCATGAGGATCACACCTAATTTCCCTTTTCTGGCATTCTAATGCTCCCATTCACACGTGGCAGCACATCCGTTCCACTGGATTTAGCCTAGTTTGGATCAAAGCTTCCTCTACTTCATTTAACAGATTTGTTCAGATGGAAGGTCTCAGAGGAAAAACAATGTTAGTAAGTGGGGATTTCTGAACATATGAATATGTAGGTCATTGGATTTTTAAATAAATTAGAGAATAGTTTATCTATTAAGGAAGATTCACTGTACATATTTTATGAAACTTGCTCATTATAGGTCAGTGGACATCAGTAATATTAAGTCTTTTAAAAGATCGTCAAAAGATTTTTCATACTTGCAAAATCCTACAATTGATTTTTTTAAGTCCATATTGTAACAAGGCAAAATAATGCCTAAGATTAGGATTCATAACTGTCAAAATGCAAAGACAGAAACACAACTTAAGAAACACAAATAAGAAATTTATTTCATGTCCATAGACCTATTAAGTGAAAGTATGTCAACACTAAGACAAATTCAGGATATAGACAAAAAAGAAAGAGTATGGGTTATATGAAATTATTACTTCAGAGACACCATCTACACCTCTACATACCTGACAAAGCACTGAAGATTAAGTAGGGCCAAGGAGCAAAACTACTCTGAAATTCACATGATAACATCAGTCACCTTTCAAACTTATTAAGGATGGTTTTCATTCAAGTCTACTTTGATAGAACTTTTAAGGCCTCATACCTCATATCTGTTTCTTCCCAATCTCATTCATATTCAATTCATCCCCCCCCCATCTCTCAATATCCCTAAGTCAGTAGTCATCTGGATAATATCAATAGCAATCCAATGACTTTTAGAGTTACAGGTTTAATATAATAGTAGTGATAATAGATTCAAAGTGAAACTCTTCCTACTAGTCCCATAATAGTATATGGCTTTTGTTTTGTGAAAAGAATGAGCATAAAACTGAAGTTTTAGGGTTTTTTGTTTGTTTGTTTGTTTGTTTGTTTCTGCTGGGGATTGAACTCAGGGGCACTCATTCTATTATTGAGCTACATCCCCAGTCCTTTAGTCCTTGATTATTTTGAGACAGAGCTTGCTAAATTGTGTCTGACCTTAAACTTGCAATTCTCCTCTCCTGTATTGCTGAAATAACAGGTGTGTGCCAATGCACCCAATTTAATGAAGATATACTTTATTCAAACTACTACTGGCATGATATGACCAAATGTCAAGTAGGCTAGCAATGACATGGACCTATAATCTGGAATTAAAAAAAAAAAAGATCCTGATATTAAATACTCCCATGCAAGTGATTTGTTAAGTCAGGGCTTCACAGGAAACTGGTGAGACATAAGGAGGGGAAGAAATGCAAGCAAAGTCCCAGGCATGGCCTGATTCTGCAGAAAGTTCTGGAGAGGAAGAGCAGTCCCTACCACAGTAGACAAGGGAGCTGGGCTGTCATCTTCCTATACCATCAGACTATTGTCTAACTAAGCATTTCCAGCTCTCTGCCAGTGTGAGCAAAGCAAAATTCAGTCACCCAAGGAGAGCCCTTAAATGAAATGCCCAACAACAGATAAAAGGTTTTAGAAATGAAAGCCTGGGATAGGGCATCAAAAACAGAGCAGGGATGTTGTGCACTTCAACTTCCTCTGATGTACTGACCATAGCATCTTGCTTAGTGACTACAGTGAAAGTGCTTAAAAATGAATCATAGGATTGCCTGAAGGACCAGGTCAGAAAATTCCTTATCACTTTCACCTTAATGTTCTCCTGGAATCCCATCTGCCATGGCATGAAAAGCCAGGCTAACCATCTCTTTTAAAAGACTAGTAAAGACATGGTGCTTGGCAGCATTCTGCACCAGAAATCAGAACTATGTTAGTCTCATGGTCCCACTAGAGTCCACAATGGCATTTCATGACTTCAAATAAAGTCATCAAGCTGTATCTCTTGCTCAGAACAAGTGACACAATTTTTATGTTCTTAGAAGAGACAGTAAATGTTTTTGTTAACACACAGAGAAAAGTAAGAAAAAAGAACCCCCAATAATAAAAGAATCAGATTAGCCAAAGGTTGTCTCTCTCTGACTCCAGCAATGGCCATGACCTTGTCATGAAGCATGGGTGGGGCACCATTTCATCAAACAAATTCACTTTATGCTTCTTAAAGGCATATTTATTAAAATAAAAATGCATTAAAAACAAGCTTTTGGAAATATAGTCCTTAGTTATTTTACTTCATCAAATGGTACAATGGCAATGATTCTGCCATACATAGCAACTAGTTTCTCTGTAAAGAGCTGGCATTTTCAAATGCTATTTATTATGAATTTTAATTTTTCATCAAGAAGTCTTAAGCATGAGAAATGAAGCAGATAAGGTATTTTATTTCCAATTCTAGCTGTATTTTAAATATTTACATATGATTTCAGTTTATATACACATACACAAGCTAGATTTCTTCTTGGTAAAATCACCAAGTACATATTCAGGAACACTAATTTTAGGGTGATAAAAATGTATTTATTTGCTTTCTTATTGAATTTGATAATAAATGAGTACTAACGATAATGAAAATATTTTCTTTCTATAAAATATTCAAGCATATGTGGATATCTACATATTAGTGAAGTAATTAAGCCTGATATCAGCTTTAGGTGCCCATCAAATGAATGATCTGAAAGTGTTGCTCTGAGTAAAAAAAAAAAAAAAAAAAAAAAAAAAAGTTACAATTCTTTTCTACTAAAGACTAACAATCATTTATATTATCTGTAACATTAGTTTTTTATTATAGCTGAGAAATGATTATGTCACTCATAAATTTCTGAGTCCACTCAAAACCACCTCACCATTTGGAAAATCCATGGTGGGTTTCGTGGGGGCATAGTAGACCATATTTTCCATTTAACAATGCTGCTGGTAAAACCAGCTGCCCAGTCTTGCTGTTAGTGACTACAGTACACATAGCAAAACAATCTGCCTGCTGACCTCCTGCTCAAGTTCAAACTATGTCATTCTGTCAATACCATCTACCTTGATTAGGTTGGGCTTTATACACAACAGGTTATGATCCCAGAGGGATGAAAAGCTTTCCCAAATTAAAAGCAGAATTTTAAAAGGAAATACTCATACATTCCTATGCAGTTTCCATTTGATATCCTCAAGGCTGGTCCAGGAACTCAAGCTCATGTTGATTGAAAGTGAATGTTTCTTTCTGGGTGTAGCCATCTTGCAAATTTAATGGAAGGAGGAAAATAATAAAATGTGTTCTATGCTTCAATTAGACATTTTATAACTTGGCACTTCAAAGATGGCAATGCCAAAGAAAAAACATTAATCCATAAAAAGAGACAAAATGGAATGTGCAGAAGACAGACCTGCAGGAGTCCAGTGCTTTGGCCAAGCACACCCTCTCACCAAGACTGTCTATCTTTTGGTCTTGCCTCATTATGAGTCTTCTCTCATACTTCATGCTATTTGGATAAAAATATATACTGTATTTGCTTCTAAAATCTAAAGTAATACAACCATGCTTTCAATTTTATCTTTAGCCAAAGGAGCTGTATACATAACCAGGCAATAAAATGTTGGCTAGGCATGAAATGCCTATTCATGCAAATGGATGATAGATGAAAGAACACACACACACAGAACCACAAAAACAGTCAAAAGATGCATCCTTCCAATTTGCATTTTGCAGTAGTTTGCAACAGACTTGCTCAAAAGGTCCACAGCCTTTCATAAACCCAGTCCAGAGATAACTGTAGACACACAACTGCTATAGCCTAAGCACTTCAACTCACAAGAGTAAAGTGATAGAGCAATGTTTGGAGCATTCATGGCTCTCCCAAATCTCTGAACTCATTTTCAAGTGATGTGAACTGTCTGTCACTGACAGAATGCATAAATTAGCTAAGAGCCAAAGAAGCAAGAGATTTCACCACTCTTTGACCCCCCTCATACCTAATGTGTCAGTACCAAACCTCAAATTAGCCCACACTGTTTTCTTCCCTGTTTCCAGTCCAGCAGTTCCATCATTGCTGAAAATTATTACCTATAATCACATTTTGGGGTCCGTCACTAGTTTGTGCTAACTTCAGCAAGGACCCAAACTACCTCACAAATACTTTAATCTCAAATTGACTGCTTTTAAGTTGTCCACCTGCGTTTAGTCTTCTTTGCAACCCCAAATTTTATTTATTTATTTATTTATTTATTTATTTATTTATTTATTTAATTTTTTTATTAGTTGCTCAAGCAACACCAAATTTTAGAAAACTTGGTTTGCTTCTGTATCCTCAACAAGTGGTTATTCCTTGACTCCTAAGGCCTGGCTCCTCTCTCTACTACTGAAATGAAACTATACTGTAAAATTTGCCAAAGACTTCTCCCAACCAATCATCAAATCTTATGGAGCAGTTTCAAGCTTCTCCTTTATGGACGTTCCACACATGAAGAGTCCTTCTGGAAACTCTACTTATGTATTCTCTACTCTCACCACTATTCCTCCATTCCACCTCCACCTGCCCCAGCTCCTCTGGCATTTCTTCTCTCTTCTTGGTGTTGTTGGTTGGTGATAGTTCTCCCCTTTCAATCTCCTAATTCTTTAAATTCTAGGCTCTGTGAAAATTCTTCTAATTTCTTACTCTACCCCTGACAACTCTTCTCAGTACTAAACTCCTATTTTCAAGGACTATTATAAATCTTCAGAAGAAGTCTGCTACCATTTTAAAGTCAATATAAATCATTCCAAAACAATCATGTAATCTTATTCCAACCAATCTTTCAATGTCCTCCTTAATTCTCTTAATACTACACCCTTATTCTCAGTCACAAACCTTGGCATCATCTTGGCTTCCCTCTTTACCCACTCATACACTTTCTGTGAATTTTATTCCCACAATGTTTCTTGACTCACAACTCTACTCCATTGCCACCAACCTAGCTTAAAACTTCCCCACTTTTCAGCTGGATACTTATGGCAGCCTTCGAAATGATCTTCTATCCTCTTACTCTTGTAAGGGGAAAAAACCTTTCCAAGATCTAATTTTGGTTATTGGATCACAGAATATTCCTACATAAGAACTTCAAGAGTCTCAAGTGCCTAATGATCAAAGTTCTTAGCATGACCCTGTTCCCATCACCATCTTTAAGTTTTATGATCTATCTTTATTATAAACCACCAACTACTCCCACATTTTTGATGCAACATTTTCTCATGAATCTCCTTAGCTAAAATGCTCTTCTTCTCCATCTTTGCCTATTAAATTTCATTTAATTTTCAAGATCTAACACCCCAACCTAGTACTCTAGTTAGTTGTTTACATGTGTTCAGTCATGATCTTTTTCATCTTTTTTTTTTAAAGAGAGAGGTGAGAGAGAGAGACAGAGAGAATTTTTAATTTTTTTTTTTTTTTTTTTTTTAGTTTTTGGTGGACACAACATCTTTGTTTGTATGTTGTGCTGAGGATCGAACCCGGGCCACACGCATGCCAGGCGAGCGTACTACCGCTTGAGCCACATCCCCAGTCCCTTTTTCATCTTTTCATCTGCACAGAGAGAAGCTTGCTGCCTCACATTTAGTAGGGTGGCTAACTCCAGCCTACTGTGTTCTTGAAGACTTATCACATTCATTCTAGAATCCTGGAAGTATTCCCCAACCCAAACTCACCATAAAGCCCCATTGTGGTATTTGCTTACACTATCCTGTGTTGTTTAATATACATTATATTTTATATAACTATTTGGTTATATTTTGTCATATTAAATCAGATTAGATCTCAGAGGCTAAGCACCTTTACTTTTTCATTACTCATACACAGAGGTTTGATGGATAGTTTTCAAAGTGAGGCTCCCAAGTCAGTAGCATTAGTATCACCTTGGACCTTATTGAAATAAAATTTGGGATGGTGGGGGGTCCTAACTCAGAACTAACTGAATCAGAAACTCTGGGGTGGGCCTGTAAATCTGTGTTTTAACAGCCCTCCAGGTGATTTTAATGTATGGAACAACTGTGATAGTATTTCATGACCAAAGGATAATTTATCTAATTTATGTGTTCTGAAATGCATACAAGTTTTGAAGAGGTAAAGAATAATTAAGAACCACAGATGGCAAAGAACCTTTCAAATAAACATATGAGTAAACTGTTTACCTTTTATCATTTAATGTTATATTGTCATATATTCTTCGAAAACATTAAAAATACGAGCAAATGATCTGTTATCAATATCTCAAATCTAACTTGCACATTTTGAAGGGATTAGAGAAATTGTGACATAATATAAAAGTTCTAAACAAGATAAACAATAGATTAGGCATGCATAAATAGTTTTACAATTTATCTAACAACAAAAAACAAGGGAATAATAATCACAGAATTCAAGATAAGGTTAAGTCCAGGGACAAGTAGATGAAGAGGTAAGGAGGAACATAAACATAGACCCAAGCCATTAGTACTATTCTGGGTCCTGAACTAGGTAGTAGATTCATAGTAGGTTCACAGATGGTCATTACACTACTGAAATTAATTAGTTTATTAATTAATTCAGGTCATGCATTGATCAAATGGTGAAATATTTCAAGATCAAAGAAATATTAACATAATTATATGCACTCTGATATACCTAAAAATTTTAAAGAGATAAATAAGAATTAAGACATGTCACAACTGTATCCCTAATATTTTTCTTAACCACTGATTATGATGAATGTTAACTGTACCTGTGTACGGTTGAATGCCACTCTTGCAAAGACAGCTTGGGATACACTGGCCCTCTTCAGCTCATCTCTAACTTGCTGGTAGATATCTGGAGAGACTTCCACAGAAGAGTTGGTTGGCTCTGGCTTAACTGCTCTAGGAATTGGTGGATGGTTCAGGAACTGCTGGTTGATGGCTTGAGGATGCTGGTGAGCCAGGAGCCGACTAACGGCAATCTGTTGGTTTATCAGATGGGCCATGGCAATTTGTTGCCTGACAAGTTGTGGACTGAGCTGTGGGGAAAGAAGACCAGGGCTCATGATGGGCTGTAATGCGGGCACTTGATTTCGGAT
This sequence comes from Callospermophilus lateralis, assembly GCF_048772815.1. Taxonomy (NCBI): domain Eukaryota; kingdom Metazoa; phylum Chordata; class Mammalia; order Rodentia; family Sciuridae; genus Callospermophilus; species Callospermophilus lateralis. Next base: position 35,578,674 of record NC_135313.1, on the reverse strand, counting down.
TGGAGTACTGTGGTGGATTTGGCTATGAGGAGACTGTTCGTTGGTTTTCCCCAGGGATGCCAGCTGGTTCATATTTGGTAAATGCATTGGACGCTGGCCCAGAACACAATAGTCTGAAAGGTTTTCTCGTTCCACTCTTTCCACTGTTAAGAGATAAAAGTGATAATTCGTATTACTTTCATTGTTAAATTTATTGTTAATATAAAGAGTTCTGAACTATCACATTTTTTGGTAAATTCATGATACAAACTTTTTTCAAACAAAGCTGGAAGCCCCAGAATAAAAGTGTTATTTTTTCTGGGAAAATGTTACAATAACTGATTTTTTTTTCATAGAAGATATGAAAGTAAAAACTTTCAACTTTCTTGAAGCTTTAAAAGTATGCATTTCATTGAGTATCCAAGACAGAAATCACACCATTTCAAGTTCTAAATTCGCTCATATTCCCATGCTCTATCATCTCCCCCCACTCACAATCCTGAGTAATATAAAAGAACTAGTTATTCTTATCTTTTGTAATTCATCATCAATGTAATTCATGTATAGCACATGGTCCCCAGGAAACGACCAGAACAATAACCCCTTCTCAATTAACTGCTACCTTGTAATAAAAATCTCATATAAATACTATTATACCACTATGGATATTTTCATAGAAAATGTCTACTGTATAATATACCCATTTACCTCATTTGCTATTGCTTTTATAGGAATGTTTAAGAAATGAATTTTTCAGCAATTGTGATATGCATTGAGATAAAAAAGAAATTTCATAAAATTCATAATAGCACCTTGAATTGTCATTGAATAAGGTTAACTCAATACCATGCCAAGAGAAATAAGCCAAATTCAGAAATTTAAGGGTTGAATGTTTTCTCTCATATGCAGAAGCTAAAGTAAAATAACAAAAAGGGAGAGGGAAGCTAGGATAACATAAAGAACCAATCAAATATAAATTAATAGACAAGGAAAAGGAAATCTAGTAGAGTAGAGGAAGAAGATTGGGAGAGGGGAAGGAGGATGGGAGGATAAACAGGGAAGGAAAATGGAGGAGTCATGAAATGAAATCAATTTCCATGATTGTATGAGTTTGTAAGAATGAACCCAACTATCATGTGTAATTATAAAGCTCTAACAAAAATAAATAAATAAAGGGCCTTACAGTAAAAAACATATCAATAAGTTTCTCCTCATTTTCCTGGTTATCTATTAAATGTTATCATACTTTACTAAAGATTTAAAGATTAATCTTGAAAGAGAGAAGAAAAATCATGTATCATAGATGTACAAATATAAGGCAATTTCACTTATTCCCCCAAGTTTAGGAAAACAGGGGTCACCTCCTAGTCAAATCCTTATCTAAGCACTATATTACTATTTTATTATCTAATATAAAGTTTTGTTTGGAGAAAATATGTTGAGTTATAACAACTCCATTATCATTGGTTTTAAGAGCTTATAGGTATGATCTATTCATATCTGTTTTTGAGAGCAAATTTCAATAGTAATTATTTCTTACAATTTCAAATGTTCAATATGATTATACAAAAGTCTATTAAAGATAACATTAAGAGGCAATGTTTGGGGTGGTTACATGCTAGGTATCAAAAGGATTCACCTGCAGGACATGCTTTTTAAAAAATTTATATCCCATCTGATTCAAATGTATGATATGTCAAGATCATTGTACTGTCATGTGTAACTAATTAAAACAAATTTTAAAAAGTAAAAAAAAAAATAATAATAACTGTCTCTCTGACATTTGCAGTTTGGCACAGAATTTCTAGTGAAAGAATAGTAGTATTACTATTTGTTCAAACTTAGGTTCAAAAAATTAGGGTAGAAATTATGTGCACTACAAAAATGGATGAGATGGCTCAAAACAGGAGATTTAGCAATGATAAATTACTGGTGCCAAATCACAAGTGAAGAATTTGAATAAAATCAATCAATAAATAAAATCAATAAATGGAAAAAAATAGTATTTTTAAATTAGTATCTTATATAACATGATTTAAAAATATGTATAGGGAAGTAAATTAATATGTTAAAAATTTAGGTAGAAAAAGCTTATATATTTAAAATTTCTCATTGAAGAAAGAGGTAAATTCCCATATCTTGAAATTATAATATATTGTATTTATACAGTATTTTTTACTCCTTTAAAAAAATGATTTGGGGGGGTAACTTTTCAATGAACTCCCAAATAAGTCAAAAGTTTACCTCACATTCCTTTAAGGGTTCAATTTCTAACTTAATCTTTTCAATGTAATTCATTTAGTTTACATATCACCTTTCCTTCATAAAGTTCAAGGTAAACAAATTGTTTTAATCTTCTCCTCCAAAAGCATACATTTCCCAATCATTGTATTAATTAAACTTTAAAGTACATAGTCTTAAAACCAAACCCAGCAAATGGTTAGGAGCCTTCAGATAAGGTAATCTAATACAGTCTCATTGAAAGGAATTACTATTATAATTTCCTTATTGAAAGAAGATGTAAAGAAACCATGAACTACTTCCAGAGTAAAGTCATACTTTATAGACAGAAACACCTGGCTTCAGGTAAACACTTGATTCATTTGTGTTTGTTTGCTTGTTTTTTAATTCAAAGTAAAGATAAATTTAATATTAAATTGTTATATCTTCATAACAGAGTTGAATAGCTACTTAAAAAGCATAAACTTCCCTCTCTTATAGAATGCATTATTTTCAAAAATTTGATTACATTTGAAGGAGTTTAGTTTCTTGAGATATATCTAAAATAACATCACAACAAAAACCTCCATTCATACATCTAGTCATAATTGTGCATGCAATTAAATGTAAATGTTAAGAGTTCCATAAAACCTATATGAATGGGTGAAGTAAGATTCAGAATAATAATGTATTAAGCTTATGAGTAAGAATTACTCCTATCCTTATAAGTTCCTGGATTCTTTTAACTTAATATAGTTAAGAACTGTGAATGTGGAAGTATCCTTAGAGACAGGTAGTAACACCATTAAGTATTAACTACTTCATAAACCTAAACGAAGAAGTACGCATGCAGGTGCTACCCGATACCCATCCAGGTAGGTTACAGCCAGAGAACTGCCTACAGAGGAACTGGGGGAGTGAAAGAAAACCTGACCAATGCAAGGCACCAACTGCTTCCTTAAGCTTGGCCAGCTTGGCTTTTCTTGTACTGTCATTACTTCCAAATTTTTATAAAAATTTTGAATTTAAACATGATCTCTCCTAATTTTTATGTTTTGGCAACTAAGTTCACTTTCAAAATACAACCCAAACCAAACATTTCTGATTGTTAGATCCAGTTCAAGAGCTATCAGTTTTTAAAATTCCACCTAACAGACTAACAACACACCTTATGATTTTCAGTCCCTGACAATTCTACCAATCAAAGTCAGGTCTTTTTACTTCTGAAATATATAGGAGGAAGATTAAAAAAAAAAAATCATCCCGATGTTAAGAATGCCTAAGGATCAAATGCTCATCAACAGGCTGCTCTGCACCTCCGCTGACCAAGGCAGCATATGATTTCAGTAATGGGTTGCACAGATTTTGCCTAATCTGAGAAACCTTCTCATTTACTTCTGGCTGGCACTCTTATAAAAATAACATCAAAACAATATTTTTAGCCTCTTAAGGTGAAATACAAGTGCTCTTAAAAAATAAAAATAAAAAGGAAAAAAGAAAGCATCAGAATGTGCCAGGTTCCCCATCCCCCACTGAAAATAAAGTGAGAACATCACTACTTCTTTTCCTCTTTTCTTTCCTCCCTTCCTCCTTTCCTGCTTTTCTTTCTTCTTCCTCTCTTTCCCCACTCTCTTTTTCTGTCTCCTTTCCGCTTTCCCTTCCTTCTCTCTAAATAATTAGAAAGTCATCACCAGGGCTGGAGCACAGAACTGACTGCAGCACCTGGTTTTCTTTCTCCTTTTTCACTGTCATGGAAAACCCCATGTTAAGTCTGTCTGAAACCAAACCAAGAGCAATGTGGCTCTGAGGCCCACTGAGTCCCTGCAATGTTCAGCCATAGATCAGAAGTGGTAAAAAACAGTGAAGGATAAAAATCTCTATTCCCTTTCACAAGGGGAAGCACCCCAAATAAAGTCAACAGACTGAAAGAAACGTGAAAAACACAACCGCTTCCAGGGCTTTTAAATCCGAGCTGCATTTTCATTCACAGTGAGCTTGATTCAGCTGTGGCCAACTCCTGCAGGAGACTGTTGGAGCACAAAGTGCTGGAAAGTCCCCAGACAGGACACAGCTTGGGGAACTGTCCAGGAAAGGGGGCCCCCCAAATGCTTCTAGGCCTAGTAGCTGCAAGGCTTTTTGTAGTGACTTCCAACCTCTGAGAAAGGCTCCCAGCCCAGCAGCCTTGTAGGCAAATGGTTAGATCTGGAGACTGTTCAGCCTTCTGCAAAACTCAAGAGTTCCAAAAGACACTTCCAGATTGCTTTAAGCTGTCTGTGACTTCGTGAAAACTAAAGAGAATGGGCTACCATTCTCTAAACACAGCCCCGCCCCGCGACACACACCAACTACTGTGCCATTTAACTTCAAAGTAGGTGGGGCCTTTGTAGCTGGTTATTAGATTGAGGGGTAGTGGGGCTCCTAAACCCCCAACTAGTTCTAAGTTAGAACTTGATGTTCTAACCAAGAGTACCCAAGCACCATTGGCTATTCAGATACGCATGATTCATGGCCATTCACAGAAAGTTACTCACCTCCTCAGGGATTTATCTGCATTACAATTAAAAAAGACATTTGATCCAAAAATCTTTTTTTTTTTTAATTTCAAGCAATGTTACTATCCAGGAAATCAAACCAACTATTTATTTTAAATATCACAAATCCCGATACATAGTTACATATTTTAAGTTATTGCAAAAACATTTTCAACACACACACACACACACACACACACACAGAGTATTATATGCCAATATTCTAAATATTCTGGCACTTAACTCATTTTATTGCAAATTCTTTATTGCAGTTCTGGGTAAATATCTTTTCAGCTGTCAGGAAAGATGTATGGCTACAAACAGAGACTTCATGGCTAAACTGCCAGGGTTTGAATCCCAGCACTATAATTTGGGAGATGTGAAGCCTTGGCAGGTTACTTAACTTCCCTGTGCCTTAGTCTCTTCATATACAAAGTGTGCGTCAATCATTGTTACACCATAAAGGAAAGTTACACAGATTAAATGAGTTAATGTATGTCAATACTTAGAACACACAACACACACAGTTCAGGTCTTTGCTACGTCACAGAGGCTCAACGTGTGATCCTTCAGTATGAGTAACACCTGGAAGGCAAGTAGAAATACTAATTCATGGGGTACAAATCCAAATCTCTTAGGGTTCTTATGTGTGCTAAGATTCCAAGTTATTCCTAGGTACACTAGAGTTTGAGAATCAATGAGGTACATTGCCTTTGCTTTTATATTGTCCTTTCAGATTATTCCACATGCTTTTAACTGTGAAATGACTTTTATGTGTGCTAAAGTTTGAGACTCATTACACTGTATTATCTTTGCTTTAATGTTGCTGTCTTTTGAGATTATATCAGACACAATTGATACATTCCATTTTTCTAAATATACTAAAGATTTAATCTTACTGAATTTTAACTATGTTAAAAATGTAGCTAAGCATATTTTAAAATTTCTCTATAACTCCAGAAGAAGTACTGATTGGACCTGGTGTTAAATGGCTATTCAAGACCAAATCCTACTTTCAGAGGTGTGGGATCTGAGACAGTATAAGCTTCCCTGGGCAGTAAACCTTCCTAAGGCAGGTTTCCTACCAAGAGTGCCAAATGCAAACCTTTTGTCTTTCTTACCTCAGTACCCAGTACACCTCTTTCATTTTGGTAGGAAACGTGCATTTCAAACTCCTTGCCTTAGGAAAAAAATCTTAACTCAGAATTCTAAGGGAAAAGTTTAGATGATCTATAGTATTTTGCGAAAAATCTTTGTTAAAATGATATTATAAATTTCAGAAATATTTGTGAAATTATGATTAACAGATAAAGCATCACATTCCAAAAATTTTTATTAGGACATTCTGGCCAATGTCTACTTTCTTCCAAAATATCATCTAAAGAACTGCAAACTTTTCTTTTGGTTCAAGTAACTAGGCCATGTTATATCACTTTTGAAAATAAATCCCTATACTTTCTCTCATTATCAAAATGGAATCCTAGGCCCCATGATATATGCAAGAATATGTTGCTATTCATTTTCTCCAAATAAAGCTTAGAAGTTCGTATTCAGACCTTTGAAATAGGAGGTAGAATAGATGAGAGCTGAAATGACATATCTCACAACTTTTTTGAAATTAAATTTATAGAAATACATAGTTTTCAGCTTCAAAACTTAATATGAATTAAAAATTGAAAAAACTGAGGATGTTTTAAATGTATGTATACTACATTTATATTAATCCAAAGAGAGACAGAAAGCATTTGTTGTACTTGTAAAGGCAAATGCGTAATGGCTTGCTTTTGATTTTCCAGAGAATGTGGAGGCATTAAAAATATCCTAACTGTATATGTACACACACACAATTTTTCCTCTTCAATTTAGTGCTTCCCTCAGCTAAATTTCATTATTTTTATAACATCTTTTTACTATCAACGCTATGCAAAGTAGACATAATAAAATTTCAATGTTCAAAATATACTCCAGTGACTTAAGTGCCTCAAAGTATGGTTTCTGAGGAGAATTTATGAGCAAAGGGAAGAGAATCTAATTGGCACAAATGCATGTCAATTGCAGCAAGACAGCATAGGATAGGTGGAAAGAGAAAAGAGCTTTCTGCCATCTGGATTCTAATTGGGTGATTCTGGGGATTACCTGTAAATTGGTTTTATAGTCACCTTCTAGGTTACTTATCTAATATCATATTAAAGAGCATTACTGCTAGAGTTTTCAAAATAATTCTTCCTCAGAATATATGCTTCTTGATTCTTAAGCAAGAGTTTAAGACTTTTCCTAAGACATCTCTCTGAGAAACTCCCCATTACAACAAATACAACACTAGCCAGTGTGCTGGTAATAAAAGTAGTAGCTGTAGTAGTGTTAATGGTCTTGCAAGTTTATCAAATAATGCTAAAAAGATAACTAATGTTTCCAAAACTATGATCCTAGTGTTTTGATGCAAACCTTAACACAGTTGCTTTTGTGAAATAGCCCCTGGAATTTGTCCATAGTTATAATGTGTGGAAAGTAATGAATTGAGTAAAAGGCATGAGAAATTTACAGAATCTCTGGCCTATGGATTTTTCTTTAAGCCATTAAGACGCTTATGCAAATGTAAATGGATTAGCATGAATGAGTGCTAATGGATTCCTTAATAAGATAACACTCTAGTATTCCCCAGAACCTCTCTTAGAAACCCCAGCTAAAAGAATATAGCCAACCCCCCACCCCCCCAAAAAAAATAACCCAAAAACAAAAACAGCGGAAGTACTCTGTAACTACTTCAACCTCAGAAAGTCATCTGCAAGTGGTTACTGAGGTAAGACAGACAACAGGTTTTCATGTGGCACTCTTGGTAGGAATCCTGCCAATCAAATCAGTAATTTTGAATTAGTACCCAAACCTTTGAGCATAAAAGCAGACAATCTTGAGCGTATGATTGCCTGTATTTCCAAATCTTTAACCCTTGTTCCCTGCTCTTCCCCTCCAAGCCCCAACACCTTGGAGGCCAATTTTAAAGAAAATTATACTGTCCAATACCAGAGAAGTTAAAAAAATCTGTCAAATGTAGATAAATATTTATGGGTATTTAAAATGAATAGGGCTGCTAGCTCTAGCCTTATAAATAGAATAAACAAATCACATGGCCAGTGAAAACTAGTTTGTGGGGATTGTTTGTTTGTTTGTTTTGTCTTTTTCTACATAATTCAAAGTCAAGTTCTCAGGGACTGAATGTTTCACAAGTATTTATTAATAGATCACCTTTAGGAAAAAAAAAAGCTTTCTTTAAATGCAGGAATTTTCATATCTATAAACCTAATGCACCTCTTTCAAACTGCACTGGCATTTTGGGTATCACCAAGCCCTACCATTTACATAAGAGTTGAGGTAGGGAACTTAACCTTTCTATATATTGTTGTTATTTAACTCCTACAACAACTATATAATCCAGCTGTTAACATCCCCACCTAATTGAAGAAGTAGAAGTTCAGAAAAACTGGTGTCACAAACCTTAAAGGTAAAGACAGAATTAAAAGAAAAAATTTAAACTTGTGTCTTTAAAGCACTAAGGCCTGTCTCCCACTGCTTAAGCTAAACTTACCAAACTGGGGCACAAGGCCATTAATGGTTTTAGGTCAGGACCAAATGACTTCCTTTCAGACCAATTCTGCTTTCTGTTCATATGTGTGCGCGCACACAAGTATATGATATGTACATGCATGTGTGACATGATAAATGGATGAGTTATCTGAATGGTAAGAGCTCAAACTGAGGTACACACACATACACACACACACACACACACACACACACACACACACACACAAAGTTTAAGTTACTTATCTAAGTAACCCACTTGTGAATCATTCTGATGTGACATAGAGTGAGAAGGCTGGTCAATTTTAAAACATGGTAAAACCACTGTATTCTCAATAATTGAATCATCTAATCACAAATAAGATTATTCACATTTTTGTTTAATTCATGTGAAAAATATTTACTAAACAACTACTATATGCCAAGAGTGATGGCAGCCCCGAAAGCTACAGTACTGGGTAATAACAGCTTTAAAAAAAAAAAAAACCTCCATCTGTATTTTTGTTTCAGATAAGTTAACTATTTTGTACATGCTTCTGAGCCTATACTATCTGCCTATGATTTAAAGTAAATTTCTATTTGATAATAAAATACCTATCTTGTCAGTTTACTAGCAATCCATTCTACTCATCTACAACACAAATATACACTAATTGTTTTTATTTTCACATATTCCCCCCACACACATTTTTTTTTCCATCAGTCAAGAACGCTTTGTCCCACAATGAGTGTCAGCAGCACAAAATCTCAACCAACTGATGAAATACACAAATCACACAACCAAGGGCTTTGGCAAGTGCTTTACAAAGTAAAGAGTGTTTCTATAAGTAAAGAGTGTTTCTTTGAAACAAGTAGCCAACAATAAATAAACTATGGTAAACACACTCATAGAACATGGCAATAGCTTGAGAATCTCAGGCAATCCCAACAAACTCACATATGATTGAACTATATTAAAGTGACAATCTACAAGTCTGACCCATAAAAATGGCAATTCTGTATGATTCAACCTGGTGTTTATTTTGACTCCTATCTCTGAGCTGGGCTACCTATTAACACTAAACAAACTTCTTGTTCCACCCTCCAAAGTCTTTCAAATTATTCTTATTATTAATTTTTTAAAATGTAAATATAACACTAATTTCCCTGGTAAAATATAACAACATAACATCTTTGTATATTAAGTATACCCAGTTACTATAAATACTTGTGATTTATTCTCTTATAGTCAATAACTATTAGGTAAGAAATCAATTAATCATATGAAAACCATTTTCTGTTAATACAAATATGGACAGACATGATTGCAGAAGCCAGATCTAACATGCTGTATCTTTCAAATATAAATCTACACCATTAAAACAAATGACTGAAAAATCCTATTACCAGAAGAGTTCACTAAATATAACTGAAGAAAATATTTAGGAGTCTAAAAGAGCTGAAGGGTAAAAGGCGTAAGGGACACTAAGTCTCTCAGGACTACCAAATCTAAAGATCTTTTTTCCCCTAAATTTGTTAAAGAGAATCTGTCTCTGAGTTGAGAACTTGCCTGCAAAGTCTCTGCCTAGAGCGAGATATTCAGAGCCAACTTGTTAACTCCTAATAAAACAGCCCCATAAGTGAGGTATATCAGCCAGCACTGTGATATACCACATGACTGGTTTTCTTAGGTGTATTTTCCCCTTATTATCAACTTCCTTTTTCCATCATATTAAACTCTACACAAACATATATAGCCACTGTAAAGCAACTGGAACCGGGACACCTCTGTTTCTTTGGCAATGAAAACTCATAGGGTCCATTATGTTCCATAGAAAAAGTGAGCATTGTTCACCTTTATCCTGCTGCAATCTCCACCTTCTGCATGCAACAGTATCATCCCTTCTGGTTGCAAATAATATTTAATCACAGTCTGATAGCCTTGATCATTTCAAGTATTCTTTTAACTGTATAGGTGAAAGCTACTTACATCTAATGAAATCTTTATTTTTTTCTCTTCATTTTAATCTGAAGCTATGAATCCTAAGGTACATTTAGTACATGACTTTTTAAAAAGTCATGTTGCAGAAACTTAACATTATCGTTAAAAAGTATTCTGCCGTTACTACTTGGCACTCTATGCATATTAATTCTTTAATTCAACTTATTGAGCAAAGTTAATCAGAACGATCAACCTATGATTCATTCTTTTCCATAGATCAATCTCTCTAATTTTATAGGTCATTATTTTTAGAAAAAAAAAAAAAACAAACATTAGCTGGAAAAAACCTCAAAGGGATGTACCTAATTTGTACTTAATAAGGCATTACTGTCCCTTTTGGTGGAATTGACTGATATTAAATCTTAGCCCAATAACTAATTAATAGAAAAGGAAAAATGATTCTGATTTACAATTTGCTAAGGACAGCTGCCAAAATTAAACAAGCAAAGATTTACTTTTTCTTTTTTATCTCAATTGAGAAATCAGATAACAAATAATATTAAATGCAATATAAGGTATACAAAAACACACTCAGACAATTCCATCTACTTAAATTCTATTTTATTTATATTTAATAAATACCTACAATATTCAAGGTCCCAGGTTCACAAGGAACTTGGAGGGCATAAAATGAATGCACCCTCAATCCCATGTTCTTTCAAGGAGCTTCTGGCCAGAAGGAGGATAAGCCAAGAATAAAAATTACTACAGTAAATGGAGCTTAGAAAGGTTACAGCTTGAGAGGCCCAATTAGAACTCAGTCTGATTTTGTTCTACAAATAATTCAAGAGTCAAGGCCATTTCCCTGGGGGGTTAGGACTCCAAGGTCAGATAAATTCTTGCAAAGGGCAAAATGAAGGCCTGTATCAGTTGGGGGAATAGCTAAACAACTGTCTCCATGAGACAATGTGATCTCTGTGCTTGCATATGAGAACCCTTTGGGTAAGAGCTTCAAGTACCTTAAGGAGCTTAAACCACCTCCCAGCTTTTAACTCCGCAAATCCACTGAAGAATAAAAGATAACAATTTTGATGCAATAGATCAAGAAACCAAGAGATGTCTCTGATTGATCTTCCTGGTTCTCCCCCAAAAGAGGATAACTCTATAACCATGCCAGATTTTAAATTAAACTGGGCATTTCCTGCTCTATGTATAAAACCTCTCATTCCACATCTTTGTTGATTCTTGGTCAGGCAACACCATATCTTTGTTTTTGAGTTTCTGGTTTTGTTTCTGAGTAGGACAAATGGAAATATAAAAGTAGGAGAAATCCAATGAATACTACAAGAGAGAAATTGAATTAAAGAGACCTGGCCCACTATAAATCCTTACCCAGGTCCCCTGAGTTCACCTCTCTGGTGCTTCCCCATTGCTTCCCACACAGGCTCTGTCCAGTGTCTATTTCAGGTGTCTTCCTCACCAAGCCCCAACCCAACGACCTCTCCTTTACTGCAAAATCATCACGACCCTCCCAACCCCCAAAGCAAAGTACATCTGTGCCTCCGATCCCAGATCCCATGTACTCTTGCCTCCTCTTCAAAATGATTGACTCCAATCCTTTTTTGCTAAGAATTAGCTACATCTAACCTAATACTTCCTTTAGATTCCTCCCTTGCTGAGTCAGCATCTAGTGACTTCACTTTCTTCCACTTCTGTCCTTCTTTGAAGCACCACTTCCCTATTCTCAGCAGGGAAGCAGCTTCCCCCAGCTCCAGCTCTCCAGCTCCCTCCTGTTGGCAGGTTCACCAACACTTTCTCACTGGTGAACCATGGACCCTTGGCTTCCACAGCATCTCACTCTCTCTCAACTCAGCTCATGGGCCTTTTCATCTCATAGCTTTCACCACCCCCACACCCAGCTATGCTCTACTGTTGATTTTTACCAGCTGCTGTAGTTTGGATATAAATGTCTCCCAAAGGCCCATGTGTTGGAGGCTTGGGTTCTCCAGAGTATTGCTACTGAAAAGTGGAGGAGCTTTTAAGAAGTGGGGCCTAGTGGAAGGTCTTCAGATGTGTGGGTGGGGTGGGGCGGGGGTGCCCTTGAAAGGGATAATGGAACCCCAGAACTTTCCTCTTTCTCTCTCTTTTGGTCGCTGGCCATAAGGTGAGCAGTTTTGCTTCACCAGTACTTCTGCCATAATGGGCTTTCTCATCACGGGCACAAAAGCTACATGGCCAACTAACCATAGATTGAAACATCCAAAGCTGTGAGCTAAAATAAACATTTTCTCTTTTAAGTTGATTATCTCAGGCATTTGTTATAGTGATGGAAAAGATTACAGAATCATGATAAATGGGCAACCTCTAAACATGCTGTGCTCTTTTTCCTCCCTGTAAAACTCTACTACTCATTCTTCAGGTATAACTCCTGTGCTACCTCACCCCAACCATCTGGGCCCCCTGCAAACCTAACACCCAACTTCCACTACACTAGTTTATACCACTGCTATATATTTGTGGGGCTCCTTTTCTGGCTAGAATAAGCAACACAGTTAGAAGGAGGAACCATGTCTTACATGTTTCTGGCTGTCTCTCACTGCTTTTAGGTTGCCTGCAGAAGAACTCGCTGACGGTCTGTTTAATTAAAGTTGTGTATCATGACTATAATTTTTTTAAGGAAGTCCTAAGTAATGTTCCCTACTATACTATAATCCCACCCTTAGAATCCTGCCAGGCATATAAAAGAATGCCCAAACTTACTTTTAAATGATAAAAATGTGTGTGATAAATGATAAATGATTTCATAGAGGATATAGGCTTTTAGAAACCAAGAACTTCTACTTCTTTCAAATAATAAGTATGTGTGATGGATGGGAGGTAGAAAAAAATGGATGAAAACAGATAATTTTCGCATCCTATTTCAACATGCATTTAAAATGGTAATATAAAGATATATGATTAAAAGAAACAAACATTTTATATATATATAAAACGTTTTATATATATATATATATATAAAACGTTTTATATATATATATAAAATGTTTGTTTCTTTTAATTAACCAACATATCATTAACAAACTCACACTTCTTTGAACATTTATAAATAAATACATTAAGGCCAAAGAAGCAGCTACCAAGCTAAAACGAACTTTTTAAGATCCAAGCCAGGAAGGGGTCCATGTGTGGACTGAATGTGCAAGGCATTCCTTGCACACCATTTTCCTACTTGGTGACACCACCGATAAGCTTCTCACTGGAGGGCCACAGAGTTTACGTGGATAATGAATATATACCAGGGATTGTCACAGGGCAAATGAACAAGGCTCTTCCAAATGGTGGAAAGCCAGCAAGATGGAAAATGGCTGGTTGTGGAAGTAATGTTTCTATTGTTGTGAATCCAATATTTATACAAAACTCAAAGGACTGGATGTTGGTATTAGTTTCTGCAAGGAACAATACAGGCCGCGAGCAGACAAAGTTCCTAGCAGGATACCTTCATTTAGATCTGAAGGTGAAAGCAAATTTCTTTCATGACTCAAGAATTAGGTAGACAAAAGTAAGTTACTTTTACCTCATCAGAGCTAAACAACAGCAGAGGCAGAAGTACCGAGAGCTGATTAAAGGCATTGTCCTGACCGCCCATCCCACCGTGGCTAAGCAAGGGCTGCCTTATGGAACCAGGTCAGGGGACATTGATTTCTCTATTCAACTCTGAGGCACCACTTTGTAAATGACACAATCATTTTTGGGTACAAGAGGTGCTTTAAATGTGGTAACATTATATCATTTCAGCTATAATGATCATAATTACTTATTTCTTTTAATCACAACCCACTTAACCACTTTAGTACAGAAGACTAGTTCAAGGAGTTTAATTTTCATTCAACATCTAATCTTTGTGTTTACTGAAACCCTTCATGGGCTTTGTTTACCGTCTGCTTGCTGGCCTGGACGTTTGATCTTGCAAGACTAGATCAGACAGGGTCAGATAAAATACTGATTACTAGAATAAACCAGGCTCAGGAAAGTAACACTGGCTTTTAAAACGCGCTTTTGTCCTATATTTTTAATTTTTTTTTTTTTTTTGCACAAAATAAGCTCAAATAAACAAATAAGATTTAAGAAAACACAATCAAGGGTTCTTGAGAAATGACAGAGAAAAAACGTGACGGGAATAATTTTGCACCTTGGACAAAATACAGGATTTGGTTAGGTCTATCATTCTGATGATATTATTTTACGACACAAATAATTTTATGATAGCCACCAGTATTTATGTGAACTTTGAATGACCCTTTAATTCTTGATACATATTAAATACTTCAGGTTGACCCCATCCCACCAAAGATGATAATTCATTTTGCTTTCAGAAATAAAACATTTTTGATGAAAAATATTTTAAATATAAAATTATTTCTTTTAACTTATTATTAGAATACATTTAAAACATATATCATCATTGTTAAAGTACTTTTCTTATTTCCCCTGCAAAAGTAGATTGCCATAAGAGTATGATTTTGGTGGTATGGCATATATAAATACCTCTTAGTTTCATAAAATGATGGGACAAATTCACATCTAGAGCTCATACAAAAGAACAGTGGGTAAAATCAGTGGGGTAAATCCCTCACAATACCAATACCTCAAAATAATTTTGTAATACCATGAATGTTTCTAGATGTCTAGGATTATCTGCTTGTCCAACACTAAATCTCCTCAATATTAAGCAACTTTTGTTTTTTGCTTCTAGACAAAATATATTTTTCCTTATACTTGGGAGTTTATAAATTCTACATGATAAAATCTAGGCCAGAAGCAATGCTAGGATAAGATGGGTGGCAAATTTAGTTAGTTAGTTAGTTAGGTACTGGAGACTGAACCCAAGGGCACTTTACCACTGAACTAAATCTCCAATCCTTTTACTTTTTATTTTGGGACAGGTCTAAGTTGCTTAGGGAATTGCTAAATTGATAAGGCTGGCCTCAAACTTGCTATCCTCCAGTGTCAGCCTCCGGAGTTGCTGGGATTTCAGGGGTATGATACCACACCCAATGATGAGTAGTAATTTTTAGAAAATGTTTTCTATACCAGCCAACCATCCCATCCATCCCTCCATTTCCTTCAACATGGAAAACTACCGGAAAGCAGGTTCACGGTCTCAGATCCTGAACTCAGAGTATACAAATTCTGTCTCCCCATCTCTCCTAAAGTATCATTAATGTTAACTCAAATGTCTGTGTCAACTTTGATTGTCTTTGAAATTAAAGAAAAAGGGTAAACAGAATGTGCTTTTCTGTGATCACTGGGGAAAATAAAGTTAACATTCTAAGCCAAACCAATTTAGGACTTTTTAAAGAATAAGTGTAAATAGTTTAGCTGTAATAACAACAAATTCAAAAAATGCACATTAAAATATTTACTTCAAAATTTAGACAATTCCATTTGTATATAGTTTTTACATCTGTTTTTAATGATATCAAATTATTGATTGTTCATTTTTCTCATATTTATTTAAGCATTAACTATAGAATTTGCAATCTGATCTTTTTTTTTAATCCTTCCAGTAGACTTTTATTTTTGCCAGGTTTTAGTCATATTTACTTTGATCTTTCAGAGTATATAATTATTTTACTGTTTATTTATTTCTATGAAAAAAGAAAAAATTGACCTAGGAGATCTATATGTGGCAATTTGTAACAGAATCACATAGCTTATGTTTAGGAAATCATGGTTTTGATTAAGAAGCAAACCATTTAGTTCCCACTGTTTTATTAAAACAGACATTAGCAGATAATAGGAAACATATTTAACAATGTAGTCTGCATTTACTTTGGGACATCAGTAAGCTAGCTTGAGATTTTCTCCTACACTGAATATCAGCCATGGTAGATGCAAGCGGGTAACTCTGGGGTAGAAATGTAAAGGGGGAGGGAGCACTTGGAACTCTTGACTTCTGGGTTCTAAGGAGGAGCCCCAAAGTAGAATTCTAGTTTTTTCACTACTCATTTCCAGATTTGGAATTCATTACTTCTTTTATTTCGAAAATGGATGGGAGCAAACTAGCTGTTCAAACCAAACCATTACTTCCCCACGAGAAATGGGTCCCACGAGGTAGGAACTCCCACTGTGACATCTATTCCCTGCAAGAAGCATCTAGCAAATGAAATATTCCCATCTTGGTCCAATACTTCCTTTTTTCTGAGGGTCGAAAGTTAATAAAACACACTTCTATGGGTGTTTATTCTCTGTACACCATTATACCTGTCATGAATTCTTTGTTTTTCCTCCCACTCCCTTGGTTGATGAATCAACACCACTTGAACTGTTTTATGGCAGCTTGTGTTTACTTCACACATACCTTAACCTTCCCTTTTCTCCTCCTACTGACACACACACAGACACACACACTTCTCAACAGTAATGACTAGCTCCATCTCTTTGAATAGCATGTGTACACAGTGTCTGACAGCCTCTTCAGGCATGGATCCTTGACCTACTGAATGAAATCAAGGTCTCAGTCTGCTTTTATGGCACTTAAAGATTTAACTGTGCATTTACTATCTTGAAAAAATATAAAGCTTGAAGAATCCAATCTCTAAAAAAGAAGAGACATGAGTGTTAATGTACACACACACACACACACACACACACACACACACACACACAGACAGACATACACACACACCGTGGTGGTAATTCTGAAAACAGTGAAGAGTTTTCAGTCTTTCCGAATATGGAATTATACTCTAGCATATTAAAAGAGGACTCTTCTTTTCGCTTATCACAAAAGTTAATGGGATCTAACAAATGACCTTGAAGCTGTGTGATTCTTTTGAGTTTTAGTCAAAGAGGATATGTTCAAGCACTTTAACAATCCAATTTTAAAAGAAAAATTGGGAGGCAACACTTACAGAAAAAGAAACCCTTCTGAACCACTCAATTATGTCTTATAACGAGGAGTTATTCATCTTCTCCTACATAAGGGTCAAGTATTAATATTCTAAAGCATGTTCCCAAACCAGATTCTAAAGGGCTTTAAGAATTTTAGAATACACTGAAAAGGAATGGATCTTAATTCAATTTTCAGGGCACTTAATTTCTCCTGGGTGGCTCAACATTTTGACTTTTCTTTTAAATTATATATTTAACATAAAATGCTTTCCTTTATCATCAGCAATGTGCCAATGTATGTGAAGCTCAGTTCCTCAAAAGATAACTGTGTGAACAAGCTTCCAAACACTCAATAGCCAACAGCATTACTTTAATAGCTGACCCCTCTGAGGATGGCTGCAGGTGATCAAACAAATAAATTCATCATTTACTTTTACCTGCTTATCACAAATTGTCCTGTGGCCCTTAAATGGGGCAATGAGCTCTCAATCAGCTATGAATACCAACAATACAACATGATAGACACAGTCATTGTCATGCAAACTATGGATTGGATGGACCCTCAAACATCAATGCTACAAAAATACCCCCAATTCCCTCAGAAACTGGTCACACTCATCTTAAGTGGAGTGAGAGTAATAGAATCTTTCTAACATTAATATATTTGCAAAGGTAAAATATTCCTGATATGTTTAAAGAACAATGGGTGATCCAAATAGCATGCTATTGCTGCATTTTTCAGGACCAAACATAATTCCCTATACATTACTTCTTGTCCTACTACTAGTACTATTAATTATTATTATAGTATTATAGCTACTAATTATTAAGTGATTGTGCCAATATTATCTTATTTTGCCCTCACAACTACCAGTAACTTGAAAATTTTCATTATTTTGAATTTGAAGATAAAGACAGTCTTGATGAAGTTAAATAATTTGCTCAAGTTCAGATAGCTGGTAAATGTAAGAGATCTGAACACAAATCTGTTAAAGTATATAGCCCTTGTTTTAGTCACTGCTCAGAATGGTCTCTGAAAGAACACATTGTCAAAACTACATTTCTGACCAAAGATCTCCTGATGCTGTGACAGTTGTTCCAGTTTGATAATCAATAATCAAACCATAAGTGCTGATTTAACCTAAAATAACTGCTTTTAAATTTCCATTCTAAAGCATTTTGGCCTTTGCAATTTTCACTGATAAAAGCTACCAACTTAGTACATTATGCTAAGAATTTTATTTTTAGTTTTAATACCATCTTAGTTTTCAGGGAGCCAATATAGATCTCATGACAGAAATATTAGGAATCTTACCTTTATAAAAACTATATAGTATGTATGTGTCTGTGTGTACATGTACACAGAATCTGAAATTAGCATATATTCCAACAACAACTCATTGACCTAAGAATCTAAAAATAGGCTTTAAAAACAAAAATTTCAGCTTACCTTTAATCTTCTTATATTTTTTATACCATCTCCCAAACTCCTGGCACTTGGTTGCTGACACATTGGCATAATATGTGCTATTTACAATGGATGAAATCATACTCTGAAAAGAAGGAAAATAATAGTAATTTTTTTCAAATATACAAATACTCCTTTTTAAGAACCAGAGATTGGAGTCCACACGGATCTTCTTTGTCTTTTTACCTTGAAGCATTTATTCTGCAAACTAAACCATTTAACCTCAAATGTGATGACCTGGATTAGTGAATCCTTAAGCTTATATTTATACAATGACAGTGCTATCTCCAAAAGCCAACCCTGGGCCAATATCAAAGATGAAGAGGGCAGGACACGCAGATTAAATGCAAAGGGGAAGAACAGTTGTGATTGAGGAACCAGAGCAAAAGGTGAGATCAGATGCTCCTGCATCCGTAATCCAAATAATGCCTTTCAGATGTTTCTGTTCCGCTTCCAACTGCAACAAGCTTACACAGCCAAGATTCTGAGAACATCCGTGCTACACACTGCAGAACAACATTTAGGGAAATAAGTTAAATTAATATAATTTATAGAAACGTGTGATTAGCACTCGTGTGAAAATTCACCAAATGAAAAAATTAACAGTCCTATTTTAGAGCAGGGGAAACTAAACCTAACACTTGTTCTGTGTTTCAACCAAAAAGGAATCAAAGCTAAACTTCCTGAGTTGCTTACGTATATGATTCCTCCTTGCTCTTCATCCTTGTCTCCCTCCTCAGATCAACTCCTCAGTTGATTTGTGTTTAATTGGAGTTAGAAGGAAAGCAAACGGGAGAATAACCTGATTTAGCATAGAAAAACTAAAATTATAATTGTATACCTTGAACTCAATGTCCTACAGAGACATACTTGCCAACGATATGGCACATCTGGGCCAACATTGGTGGTGGATGTCAACTTATATCAACTGTGATATCATATGTGTATGCTTTCGATATAGATTTTATTTTTGTAAATTTTCATCTGAAAACAAAAGAGTGTAAACAACTCAAGAGACCCAAATGACCTGCACGAGATTTAATATTTTGCCTTGAAATCTCATCTGTCTCGAAAATGTTATCCCCAGACATGCAGCAGTTCAGAGGAATCTTAGAACTTCTAATGACATTTCTACAAAGTAGTAGAGATAAAAAGGATAACAATAAATCAAGTCCATGGCAAGTTATTTACCAGGAGGTTCAAACAACAGACCGACATAGACTCCTATTTAAAACATCAGACTTACTTTCTTTCGTAATCACTATGCAGCACCAGTGGAGGTGGGGGCTCCTAATTCATTTCACAGAAACCTCTTTGGCCCTTTCTACATAGCAGATGGCCGGCCTCCCCCAGTTGCTGATCTCTAAATGACAACTCTTTTCTCTAAAGGGAGACAGTGAGAAGGACTCTTTTAATCCCAGGGTCTAAACACAGCACTGAGAACTCGAAGAGCCAACATCACCTGAGTTTCTCACAAAACTTACAGAGCACTGCCTACTCTCTTAGGAAATCAGATCCTAATCAACCTGAGACAGGGTTCTACTTTGTGTGTTATTAGCAGAGTAAAGCTGTATCCTGATTGCCTCCGTTAGCTCCCTGTCTGGACTGGGATTTTCTCTCTGTCCCTAGACTGTGGGACCCTTGAGGACAGTAGCTATGTCTGTTTCACTTTTTTTCTCCCTCGTGTCTCACATAGTTCTGATGTGGGATATCTGAGTCACTGAAATTTAACACATGAAAAGGGACAGAGATGAAATTTTAAAATACCAAAGTGAAATGTCATAATAATAAAAATTTTAGCATGAGAGCACCCTAATAATAGATGCACCAGCCATACTGGTGTATGGGAATAGTTGTGAATGTGCTTGTCATCTCTCTATCCTGTTTATATGAATGTTATCCTTGGGAAAGATTGTATATATAGCATGGCAGGAGTCGGGGCTAAAGTTTCTATTGTAAAGTAGTCTGGAAAACAGACTAAAATGAAAGTGTTTAACTACTACCTGGAGCTATTCCTCAACTCTACCTGGCCTATAAGGTAAAGCTGCAGGCTCACATCATTCTGGCCTCTGATAATTCATATTCGCCTCACTCTCTGGCTTCCTTATGTTGACCTTGCTCCAGTGGCAGCTTCACTGACATTTCACAAGGCCATTGTTAACCTATGTGGCAAAGAAATGAAAATCTGGGCTCTACTATCTCTGTCCAGCTGGGCCTATATTTCACACAACTCATTTAAAAAGGAGGCGTTGGTGAACAACCACACAGTTGGGCTTTTAGGGTCCCCACATATTTTTGATAAATGAACAAAATCTGCAACTACTTTTTTGATCAAGAATGCAATGAAATCTATATCCACGTCATAGAAAGCATTATTGATACAAATAATCCAGAAGATAGGTGCATCACTATTTTTAACAATTAAATAAGGAACTATTTTACTGACTTAAGCTAAAATCAAAATAACTTTGCATAAACTAAACAAACATCACTTTGTTCGGCAAGGACTATGACAAAGAAAGGATGAAGGAGCACTTATGATGGACAATCAAAGGAGCCCCCATTCAGGCCTAGACACAGCCATAAATTCTGCATAAATAGTCATTGGAGACAAGGATATTTTGTGAATAACATGAATTAAAATAAATTTTTAAAAAGGCTTAAGGTATTTTTCCAACTACAGAAACTTTTGGAAAATTTCAGATGTCTTTGTAATTCACTTTAAAATTTTAAATATAAAGACTTTAGATGGGAGCCAGTTGTTTAGGCCATACCTACAATACCAGCTACTCAGGAGGCTGAGGCAGAAGTACCACAAATTCGAGGCCAGACTGGGAAACTTAGCAAGAAACTGTCTCAAACATTAAAAGAGGACTGGGGATATAGCTCAGTGGTAGAGTGCCCCTGATTTTAATCTCCAGTAAAACACACACACACAAACACACACACACACACACACACACGGACTTGGGATGGGGAACAAAATCTAAGTGTCCTTATTTATAGTCAATCTGACACATAGTTCAATTACTCCAAGGTAACCAGCTGACTTGACTTTTCTTTAAGCTAAACTGTAAGAGAATATTATAATAGTTATTAATACAGTCACATGCTGCTTTAATGATGCTTTGATCAACAATGAACAATATGAACTTATTGTTGCATATACAACAATAAGACAATAAAGAAGCTGGAAAATTTCTATTTACATGCCTAGTGACATGGCAATGTAACACACAACACATTTCTGGTGTGTTTGATATAATGCTGGTATACACAAACCTACTGCTGTCAGTCATATAAAAGTATAGCTTGTACAATAATGTATAGTACCTAGCATTTGATAACAAATGATTATTACTGGTTTATGTACTTACTATACTGCATTTCTTATCCTTATTTTAGAGTGTACTCCTCTCACTTAAAAAGAAAAAAAAAGTTTCTGGGAAACAGGATGACAGCAGGCTCCTACATCTCAAGTTGGAACTGAATCTCTTGAGTGCACCAAGAGGCCAGACTGAACGATTGACCTATGCCAGTAAGGTCTGTGTGAGAACACTCTATGATGTTCACACGATGAGGAAATCATGTAAGAACACATTTCTCAGAATGAATCTCTGTTAAGTGTCACACGACTATACTTATTTTAGCTCGATTGCCTTATCTAAAAATAAATTTTCTTTTAGGTTGCTGAGATAAAATTTTAAACTCACTTGTTTTTTAACTAGCCCAGAGAATAGATACCTCATGTGATTGTAAGTATGGTTCTATTTTCAAACTGAGGGCTCAGAAGCTCAGAATGAAATTTTTTTTATTTTTTATTTTTTTGTCCAAAGTCAAACAGCAAGTGGGAAGCAACACAAAGAGGCCCCACTACTGGACTGCAGCATTTCATGGTCTCTTAAGAAGAGAAACAAATTAATGGGAGGAAGGAAATAGTCATCACCACGTCCATCAGCTGGCACAAGCTCATGCTGCAACTACTTCTTCAGACCAAACAAGAAATAAGGTGACAAATAAATAAGTAAAACCAAAGCAATGACTTCAGATCCATTCTATGTGTTAATTAACAAGTTTAGAATCAGAGAACACTAAGGAACCTAAAGGCAATTTAGAACTTATTAGGAAAAAGCACAACTTTGTTAAACACAGGTTAAGATGATTTACACAATACACTTGGAAAGACAGAGATCTGAGCATCCCCTTTTCCTGCAAAAAGAAAAAAACATACAATGAAAAACTGCATAATTATTCAATTAACTGAATCACTGGATATAAGAAATAATTGAATAACCTTCACCACATTCCTATTGGTGAGCTGAGATTCATTTGTTTGAATAGCAATGTGACACTAAGAGTAGCTAAACTGCAGATACATAATACATCTGCTGTGAAAGAGAACATTTCAAAACCAGAGTGAATGATTACAGGTTCTGTGAGTGAGAATGCCCCGGGGTGGGGGACATCTCCTGCCTCCTTTTGCATGAGACAGGCAATGAGTAATATGTGCATCCTTTGCTCATTTTCAAGCTACTTTGTGATATGTTCAACAATGTATTAAACATGAGATTATAATCTACCCTTCAATTTAGTAAAGAGGTAAAATGAGAAATGAAAACCTTTGCCATTCTAATTGAAAGACACACTACCTCCAGAAGTTTGGAGCATGAAAAGACTACTCTTGAGAGCTGGTGGCCCTTCATCGTGCCATCATTTCTTATGGTCACTGCAATGTCTCAGCTAGAGATATGACTGTCAAGCTGTCGTCTGTGAATCTCCTTCAACATGAGTTATGTGAGATTGGGCCACAAACTAAAACAACCACTCTTGAAAAATAACTGAAAGGGACAGTTGGCAACTGCTTAACACAAGATAGGATACATCCCTATGTACATGCACTTAAGACTAAATGAAACGGAAAGTTGGCAATCGGTTAACACATGACTGGTCCACACAGTCCATCGCCACTTGTCTACAGGCAAACACATGCTCAATTTGGTTTTTTCTAATAACCCAACTGGCTGCTTGATTTCACTGCCCAGTTATTTTGGCATATTTTACACATAAGTTAGGTGCTTTGATGATCCCCAATTGGACAAGGCTTGCTGAGAATGTCAGAAATAATTCCCCCCACAGTCTATTTGTATAGGCAGACTGTAAAAATGCTGTAGCACCATCACACTGGAAATCCAGTAACATCTTCACAGTTCAATAACTTTAGTCAGTCCTTTCTTTCCTCAAATATTTGACAACAAAACCTCAGCTGAAGGCACAAGACAGAGCTGTTTCAAAGACATATGGATATGCTAAGGGAAATAAGCCTGCAAAAATGGACACATATCTTATGATCCCAATTAAGTGAGGTATCTAAAGTAAGCAAATTCATAGAACTGAAAGTAGAAACTACCAGAGGCTAGAGGGACAGGAGAATGGGACATCGCTGCTTAGGGGTTACAGACCTGTTTGAGGTGATTAATTGTTTGGAAAGAGGGATGACAGTTGCACAACACTATAAAGGTAATTAATGCTACTCACAGACTTAAAAATGGTTAAAATCATAAACTTCATGTTATGTATAGTTAACCACAAAATAAGTTATCTAAAGTCAGAGATAATGTGTGGTATAAGAGCATATTGCAAGGGGCGTGCATTTGCAAATTATTTGTTCTTCATTGTGATTTTCAGTTACAAGACTGTCTTCTCTGTAGTCATGCCATTTGGCATCTGGAGAACCTCCAAGGTGGACAAGGTAGGTACTGGTAGCTCTGCTTATTTAAATGGATCAAAATCCTGAGGACCTGAGGTTTCGCAGTCAAAAACAGTCCTCAGTTTTTAACTCTTCCTCATGTAAGAATAAATAAGCCACAGGAAACAGTTTTCATAATGCTTTCAAACTGCAGCAGAAAGAAGACCACCTAATAAGGGGTGTAAGGTGTGGTAAATAAGGCTGCTTGGAACAGCCTATAAGGTTGAAAAAGGCGCTGGAAGTGAACCTTAGGGGACATGGAAGAGGCTGTCACCACTTAAACACATTTTGAAAGGTGAAATCAAAAATAAATACACAGAGACACAAGACAACCTATACTTTCCAGCATCTGGCCAGACAGAATGGCTAAATCATGACTTCCCCCCTTTAAATATACATGCTTCAGACTACAATTGCTGCCCTTTTAAGGGCTTCTCCACTCTTTTATTCTGCCGTCAAGGCTGCTCTTTTGAATTATAGACCACTGGGATGTTCAAGAAAATATGTACTATCCACTGAATTGTTCCTTTATGGAACTGCCAAGATGAATGAGGAAATACCTAATATGGGTTGGCTTTGGTTCATTCCTTTGATCCTTTCAATCTTTTATTTTCATGGTTTTAGCTTATGCTGGTTCACTAAAAATGGACTATTACTTTTTCTCATGGTGCAGTTTTACATGTTGAACTTGCTCAAAAATCTCTACAAGTGTAATGGATGTAAAGATCATCTCTCTCCACCAAAAGGAAAGAGGCCTGATTTGTCTTGCAGAGATGGGTTAAGGAATGACTGACTCATTCCATTGACCAAGCAAAGCAATGTTCTGGTGCACAGGCTTTGGAAGGGAAAGTCTGGAGCCAGATTTCAAGTGGCCACTTAACCAGCTTGAGTACTTTAGGCAGGATTTTTTTTTTTTCCATATTGGGCACTGAACACAGGGACACTTTGCAACTGTCTTACTTCCCCAGCCCTTTTTATTTTTTATTTTGAGACAGGTTCTCAATAATTTGTTTAGGGCCTTGCTAAGTTGCTGAGGCTGGCCTCAAGCTTGCTATCCTCCTGTCTCAGCCTCCTACAGTCAAGTACCACAGTGCCTGGCCCTGAAGTGGGAATTTAAGTTTTAATCCAAGCCCCAGTTTCCTGGTCTGTAAAACAGAGACATTGAACCCTACTTCCAATGATCCCTACTTCATCACCCCTAACAGGTCTGTAACTTCTAAGCAGCAATGCCCCATTCTTATAACTTAAGACTGACGCTAAATATACATGAAAAGCTGATGGTTATGTAAGTAAGAATGTTTTCACATGTTCCTAATGCATCAAAGTTCTCAGTAAGTGATAATTTCTACTGTATAACCAAAAGCACCATAATCTCTGTTTTTTTCCACCACAAATGTAGTGCGACTGCATAAATAAAAGAAACGACAGCTGCCTAAGCAGAAGTAGCCTCCTGCTAGACAGTCCACCGATGGCTTTCCATTTCCCAGACCTCCCCTGCAGATACTGACCTGGGAGAGAGGGCATTCTTTGGCTAATGTGCTCTGGTTCATCTCTTTGAGCAGTTCCTTTAAGGCATTGCGGACTGTGGCATGGTTCCACTGCTCCGCAGGCAAGTCTTCCAACTTCGAACAACTGCAAAACAGAGGGACAATGAACAACCCAAGAACTCAAGGGAGGGCTGTGACAGCAGAAGACAGGAGTGCAGTGGTGGCTCCACCACCTTGCGCCAGCATTAGGAGAGCTGCCGAGCCATGGTGTCTAAGGTGGGCCCGAAGGGAGGGAAAGGAAGCAAAACTGCCTCTCCAGGAACTTGAACCTCAACAGGTCTCTAAGTTAGTGATCCCACTTCCTAACAAAAGCAGTCACTTTGAATATGAAGAAACACCTATTTTTTAAAAATAGCGATTTTTTTTCCCTCAAAGTGCTAATGAAAATGGCAAGGCAGTGTGGCGATAAACTTTCCCAACACATATTCAACTACTAGGCATTCCTAAGGTCAAATGTCGGCAAATGTTACAGCAGATCTGAAGTCTGAAGGCCCAGCCTCCACTCTCACAGAAACAGAGATGTTACTCTTCTGTCAAAAGATAACTTCTAAGATAAGACACTGGAGCATTCCCAGATAAGGAGAGGGATGTTGGGTCCCTATTAAAGAATGAATTCTCCAAAAGGAGAAAACTGAAACACAGCATTCCTGAAGTCACAACTACCAGGCACTTTACAACTAAAACTGCAAAGAACCTTTAGAGGCATACCTTGCTTTGGATAGCCTATCTGGAAGAAGGAAGGGAGGGAGAAATTGAGGGAACATTCCAAGTGTCTCTGAAGGCCACAGAGTGCATTTCACTGGGGTGGTCATCAGAAGGAGAGAAAAAAGATTTCCAGTGCCAGTGCACGCTTGGTAAACCTGCCACAGGACCCAAACTCATCCTTCATAACACAAAAAGACAGCCGAGGGGTTTATTCTTCAAATGCCACATGCTAAGCTTTGAACCATGCCTAGAGGACCCACTGAATGAGGGGCTGTGGAAAGTTCCCCGTCAGGTTCCCTGCAGCTTTGTAATGATTTATCAAGCTGCCCCTGGGTTACCACTTCACTGCTTCTGAAAACAAAACATAAAACAGTTGGAATGTGGACTATAAAGATGCCTGGTACAGCGCCCCCTCCTTCCCTCCTCTTTCTCTCTCTCTCCTCCTTTTCATTTCATCCAATGTCTAGATATTAATGAAGACAGGACATGCTGCTCTCTGCAGTACATCTATGATCGACAGACTAACTCCAAAAGGAAGGAAAGGCAGATGTTCAGAAACACCCACCTTTGTAATTGGATTTTCAGAGTCACAACATGATAGACATCTTGCAGCATGTCGGCCACCGTCGCGTCGGGTGCATCTGTCACATAACTGAGGGGGAGAGGGTTCCACCTCCCCAGCTTGATTATTCCTGCACAGGGAAGAAAAACATAATAAACACATATCTGCTATTTATTAAACCTTCCCATTGTTTGCTCAATGTTAAGAAGGTCATTCAACAGTCAACACTCAAGGCCCACTCAGATATTTTACAACCCAGTGCAATAAGCTATTTCTTTCTGGCTGACAATTGAGTTAGTTAACTACACAGGAAGATGGGAATGAAAAGGATGAGATTTAATCATGGACAATCAGTTCTTTTATGTTTTCCTGTTTCTTAAATTACTTAGAAAACCATACGGATACTTCCTTCCCCCAAAGTCTTGATTCACAGTCTAACTTAAGAATGATGCTAAATATACAGGACTGCTGATTTCATAGACAAAAAAAAAAAAAAAAAAAGCAAGCTTTAAGTAAATACAAGATTCGGTTTTGAATTGAACAAGAAAATTCCTGTGTGTGGGCTCAGCACGCGGTCACATTCTGACTGTGGTGTTATTCCCAAAGCGAATGTGCAATAGATGAAGCAGAGTGAACCTCCAGGTCCACATCCCGCATTCCACCAGAAAGAGGGGCTGCCTTCCTGCGCCAAATGCAATGGCACACACATTGACCCCAGATCAGAAATAGCAGAGATGCCTTCAGCTCCTTTGCTTTTTTTAATACCTTGGCTCTTTTTAGAATGACAATAGTACCCTTTCCCTGTGGGTTTCCTGCTGCACAAGGCAAACACACCGCAGAAGGAGAAAAGAGTAAAAATCCTGGTCATCCTTGGTCTACAGCGAGCAGCAATTTTAGGAACACCCTTGTTCCAGGCAGATTCATGGGATGGCTTCAGCAACATATGGTGAAAATGCTAACTTATTCATCAGATGGGCCCAGCTTATCTGGTGCGTAGGGCACACAGAACACTGATGAAGAAAAATAGAGAAACTCATTTCACAAATGGCAGAGGATAACAAAAATTTTATTTCTAGACTATGGAAAAAAAAACCTGATGGTCCCCAGGATGTCAAAAATCGTCACACATAAAAAAGTCATGTTTGAGAGATAAAAGAAAAACTGCATTTTTTATTGTGATTTTTGAAAATATAGGTGAGTCTAACTACATGGTTCTTTTAAAATATATATATATATATATATATATATATATATATATATATATATATATATATATATTATCACCAAAGAAAGAGAGAGAACACCTGTATACCCAAGTGTATTTTTAAAAAAGATTCACAAAATGATGCTTTATAGCTATGGAGCAAAATCCCCACAATCAGAAATGAACTCTCTGGTCAGGGCACGTCCTGTCCAAGATGAAATAAATGAATGCGCAATGCTTGACATAATGCTTGAAAACAGGGAATAAACAGAACAAAAATATTAAAATGATGCACTGTTTCAGTATTAAGATTTAACAATCTGGTGCTGAATATGCTGCAGTATAAATAGTGCCTGGACTCAGATCCAATAAAGTAACACAGCTCTCATTCATAGTACCGTATGTCTCCAGTTCTGGCTCCTGAAGTCATATTTCACTTGCCAAGAAAAGCTGTTTTCTTGTGGGGATAGTTTTCCTAACATTCTCCCTCATGACAATGAGAAGTGCACAGCACGCAGCGTGTGGTCGCCATGAAATGAACAGCCAGGGCCTGCCGGACACCACCCACCAGGGCTGGTGTGCTTCCTGGCTTCTCCTTCTGGCATTTGTAAATACTAAAAAGATAGCGGGCAACGTATCTGACAAACTTCTGTTTTCAAAAGATCCTTCCACAATGTTAACTTCCTTTCCAGAACCATGATTGTGATCACCCCCTGAGAGGAATCTAAACTGACCATGTTCTAAAGGTCGGATTTTTTTTTAATCATAAAAGAATAGAGAGGGAAAATGAAGTCAGAAATCATACACCATGATAGGCATGGAGAAAAAGCAGACTCTGTGGGTCACTTTTATTACTAAGAATATGGAAGTAATATGAAGAAAATGAACCTTGCAAACTTCCATGCACAACTCTACAGAACATTCATCCCTGATGTGTGTGTCAGTCTTCGCCTCTTTATTTATGGAGAACATTCCACAATGCAGCCACACACAAGAGAATATATCTGTATGATTTTATTTATATCAAATCCAACAACAGGCAAGACTAATCTATGGGGACAGAAGTCAGAGGAACAGGAGAGGGAATTTACTAGAAAGGGACATACAGGGATTTTCTTGTTAGGGCTGGTGGTTGCATGGGTATAAAAATTGTCAAAATTCATCAAACCAAGCACTTAATATGTGCACATTTATTGTATGCAAATTATACCACAATTTTTTTTTTTCAAATGGAGGGGGAGAAATCTGTACAGGAAATAACAGACAAATTGGTCTACTGGAGATAGTCATCTCCATTTAGGTAAATTCTCTCTCCACCTTGATGAGCCAGAGGAGACTTGTTTGGGCTGGAATTAGACACACACAGGTGTTTTCACAACACTTAATACCTCCACATAGAGCAGCTGCTCCAGGTTGGTTTCTACATCTTGGAAGAGAGCTGTTGATGCATGCTATTTTCTCAGGCAAGGGAGGTAGTGTGTGCTTTTTCTTCATTGCATTACTGTGATTAATTAACCTGCACAGTCCTAGAAGTCATGCTCTATGCTTGACTATCTACCAGGGTCTGCAGGTGTACAGTCTGCTATAGGAGGGCTCTACTCAGGAGTCTGCTCTCCTTTAGCCAGGCAGGGGGCTGCAGGAGCTCTTGTCAATAAGACTTTTCTACAAGCAGGGTCTCTGTCTAATATATTCATCCTCTTTAAAATACATTCCTTAGAACAGTGCTACTTCCCTGATAAAAAATAGACAAAAATATTACTTAGAATAGTAGTCAAATGTTAACTAAGGAAATCAAACTGGGAAGCAGTATGCCACAAGTGACTATGAATAAGAATGCAGGTTTCCAAATCAAATTGTCTCTGATCACATCCTGGCTCCCCATCTCCTAATTACATGACTTAAGAAAGCTACTTATATTTCTCCCTACCTCAATCCTCTCAGCTGTAAAATGGAATGATAAACATGCTGATCTTATAGGAATATTGTGCATATTAAACATAAAGCCCTTAGTGCAGAACCTGGATATAATATACCCTCAACAATTCTTTAGTCATTATTCAGAACTTTTCAATGTCTTTTTAAAGGCAGACACAGCTAATTTGTTTCAAAAAATAATAATTGATTCAGAGTTTTTTATGAGAATCTACTACCTGACTGGCTAGACTGTATGTGTGTCATGTGTGTGTGTTTGTGTGTACACTACCTAATTTAATCTTTAGATTTTTCTTATTTTGTAACCCGCAGATTAGGGTTGCAAAAATTACTTACAGGGTGAAAGCACTGAAAATAAATCTGTATACTCATTGTCACTCTGCTATCTGAGATTTCTCTAATGCTGTGAGTTAGACATTATCCCCAATGGGCATATAACAATTCTTTTTTGTCCTCCTTCATTACACTATAGATTTGGTGAGATCTGCATCCCATCTTAAAGTCCTATTGGGGTTGTGTGTAGACACAACCACCTGCATTGTTTCAGTTCTTTTTTCCTGCCCTCAGAAAGCTTCCCTCTTTTCACTGGCTGCGTTCCAGTACAATTTAATCTCCTAAAGATCAGCTTTGATGGTGTTATGTTCACACTGGGTTTTGCTTCCCCTTGATTTTTACCAAGCACTTATATGGGACAATCCTGTCCTAAACTCTTAATTTCACTTAAAGCCTTATGTTAGCCCTAAAGGGTAGGCATTATTATGGGGATAACTCTGCCGATGTGAGAACTGACACATGGACAGACTAATTAACTTGCCCCAAATCTCACAGCTGATATGCAGAGGAGACTAAACACAAACTCACCTCTGACTTGCTCCTCTATCCTAACTCATACAGAATGCTCCCGAGCCAGGCATTCGAGGTTTTCCAAAACTATGTATAAGCTTTCCAGAAGTGAATATTGGGGGTCAGTACTCAGTACTCAGAAATTTTATACATTCTTCAAATTCTGCCCTGGAAATAATTCCAATTCTGATCAACCCACCTGAAGCTGAACCATAATTTTTCTTATTTGGTTTAAGTATCTTATAAGGAACTTACTTTGTCACAAGGTCCCTTTATGGTGACTTTACAGTTTACCAAGTGCTTTCTAGGACCATAAGTTCATCCCATGCAGATCACAGAGAGTCAACATTCTGCTTGCAAGTAATCTAAAGCTCCAAGGAGAGCAGCTTTTTAAGAGCATCAGTGGGTGACAGCCAGACGAGGACCTGAGCTTCATTCTGCAAGTTTTGGGCCTGCTAGACCAAGATCCTTTCTTCTCATTTTGCCACTGCTGCCTTCCAGTGTACCTTGTGCACAGGATGAGACCCTGGAGAGCAGGACCACAACTCATCTACAGTCACACATCAGGCAGGGTCTTGGCATTCAGCATTAAACCAAGGAACAAATGAGACCAATGAGCAAACAGGTGATAAGCCCCAAAGACTGAACAACCAGCTACGCTTGGGACTTCTCGAGAAAAAATAGTCCCCCACAGAGTGCCATTTCAGACATAAACATTGTTTCCCAAATCATCTTTATTATTTCTGAGGAATTTATCATCTGCAAACATTTAGAAAATGCCTGGTGTTGAAGACTATTACAGATGTAGTTTCAAGGTCTTTGAGTCACAAATTATGGGCCTTTATTTTGGAGTTGAAATTCATACAAATGTTAACATGATTGAATTGAGCACAATATAAATAAAACTGTTTATATCCAGACAAATCTGTTCATTCTAAAACACAGAGTGCCAATCCACTCTTTGTGTAATGTATTCAGACCAAATAACAAAATGCAATTGTAGGTAAATTTCCCATTAGTGACATAAAATTAAGTTGGGAATGGAAGCAATTTTTGTCCAAAATTAAAAAGATACAATAATGGAAACCAGTTTTTTTACCCTCTCAGTGCAGTATTCTGCCAGAGTCAAGAGTTGACATTTTGCAAAAATAGAAATATCAATAATTACTTGCATTCATGTGTTTGGGGTATTTTTTTATCAGTTTTAATCTTCCTCAAAGAAACCAAAGACACTTCTAAGTAAATACAGAATTCATATCTTTATTATTATTTTCTTCTTAAATGTAAAAACACAAGAGCTATGATACTACATAGTATAGATGATTGATATTTGATTGAAGGATTTAGAAAGTCAATCATTTGTGAAAATAAAATAAATTGTGATAATACAGTATAATCAATGGAATATGAGAAAGATTTATATTAAACAGTAGTTACTGATTCATTTGAGAATTTTTTTTCTGTCTCTAGCATGAATCAGTAATATGCAAAGATAACCCAATGTACACTGTCCCTGCAATTATGGAGGTCACAGTTGAACAGAGAGGTTTACTACTGCTAAACACATAGCCAGTTGAAACTACTCCCAAAATAAAGCAAGACAATAGCATTTACCCTGTACAAATATCAGAAATATTGACTACATGAAGGCTGCAACAGATCACCTGTACAGTACATGAGAAAAATTCTTAGAGTTTTCAGTGGCATGGAGACAGACACTGATAAAACAGATATATAGTGGGAATATTGCAGATTAAAACCCACAAATCCATCTGTAAGACAGATACATACAACCACACAAGATATTAGCAGTATCCTTATAATGCAGCTGGCTGGATAATTTTCTTTTATTCCAGGTGCATTTTGACATTAATTTTAAAAGCAAAGTGAAAACCCAGTCTGGGAAAAAATGAGACATTAGCTTTAATATCCAAAGGCTGGGGTTTATATATCTCATAACTCCCTGGAAAAGATCTCAGCAAAAGCGTCAATAAAAACCCCAGTCTCAGAATAACTAAGCCTTGGGGCTTCTGGTTCTCTGTATTATTTCCACAATGCTCCAACTGCTGATGAGGGCCCTTGTAAAAACAGGAGAACTCATGACATTGATTGCATCTGTTTATCCTCCTCGAGTGGCTGTGTCCCTATTCTATAGCATATAATTTTCTGTTGTTAGGCCATGCTTTGTTAAAGAAATTAAAAACTGTCTGTCCTATATAATAAGAACATAGAATTATTTATCCATAAATCAGTTCACAGGAAATCACTACCCAGCAGTATATAATAACTCAGCCTGTGTTTCTAACCTGTGGCCTGACTGTGGTATATCATCAAACTGTAGCAGCGAAATGGCATAAATTGTAGTTATTATTGCTAAACCTGTGGTGGGAATGATTTTTCAATGAGGAGAGAGAAAAAAGGCAAAGTAAAAATGATTTTTGAAGTACACATATTTTCTTCTATAATGCACAGATTAGCAGTACTCCAATACAACTTATTGGAATAAAAAACACTCCTCAATACCATCCATTTTGATTTTAAAGACTCCCCCCACTCTATATATATACACTCTCTCTATACACACACACATACACACACACACACACTCACTCACTCACACACACACACATCAGATGACTTGCACTGGAATAAAGTAAATGGAAAATGAAATAGCATTCTTTGGGCATTTTACATTATTTAAGTGATTTACACAAATTAATGAAACCTCACAAAACACTTGTCTGGGAGCCTACAATGCACTTAATCCTGTATTTACAATAACACAAAAGAAAACACCAGACAAGGATAAATAATTCAACAATTCAGAATAAATGTTGAGGCTATTGTGTTAGATAAATTTATCTAAAAATCAACACATACACATGCACATACACTGAACACAGTATTTCCAACTCTGCAGATAGCTTCTCTACTTCAAAAATTCAGGTATTATTGACAAACACAATAGAATTTTTAACTAAGAACTCTGCCTTTTATTTTTAAATCATATCTGCATTTTTCAGGGGAAATAATCATCAGGAGGGATGTTAATATTTAAAAACTAAAATCAACTTTAGAGTCATTTCTGAATAAACTATAATGATACACAGCAATCTGCCAACTTTTTTTGAGCTGACCACCCCCTTACACTACAGAAACATTCTACTTATAAAATATATACAGTACCATTTGGTGCCTTGTAATTGTATACATGGCTTTACATTTTGCAGCATGAAGATTTTGTCTCATGTAATAGATGCTGCTTCACATTTGGGAAACGTTATGTTAGAACTCTGACTTTTATTAGATTATTTAATATAAGCACTAAGTAACTAGACTAAATTAATAAAGACCCTATTGCAAAAAAGAGAGAGAGCAAGAGAGAAAAAGAGAGAAACAGAGAGAGAGAGAGAGAACAAAATTATTGCCCAAATTAAATAAAACTTTCTGAAGTTGGTATTTTAGAAACCTTTATTTAATTTTCAAAATTCCAATTCTTCTGAAAAGCAGCCAAAATATTGGTCAGGATATGAAAAAAATATGGCTGGTATTTAGCTATTTATTTCATAAGAGTGCCATTTAAAACTATTACATGGAGGAATAGGACAAATGAGAAAGAAAAGTGTTGCGAGAAATTAATCTTGAGATCAGTTCTAAAATTCTGCCACTGGTTAAAAACTATTTCATCTGGTATGTATTTTCTTATTATTGCTCCAAGTTTAATCATTATCTAAAGAGGTTCAAATTAAAGGACTAATTTTGGCAGGTAACACAAACAAGCTTCAAGCTTTCTCTCTCTCTCTCTCTCTCTCTCTCTCTCTCTCTCTCTCTCTCTCTCCCTCTCCCTCTCCCTCTCCCTCTCCCTCTCCCTCTCCCTATCTATCTCTCCCTCCCCCTCTCCCTGCCTCCTTTCTATTCAGAGATATATTTGTATAAAGAGATTTCCCTCCAGCATTTGTACCCCTACAGTATCTTCAATAATCAAAGAAAAAGTACAGGTTCAAACTTTCTTCTCTCTGTTCTAGCAGAAGCTGTTCATGCCCCATTGTTGTATGCTCTGGAGTAGGAAGTCTCCACCAAAGAATTAAAACACAGTTAACTTACACACTTTACTCCTAATTAATTACATGTATTCTTTTCAATGAGAGCCAAAATGTTGCCACAGATTTTCCTGAGGACCTGGTATTCCAGGTGCTCCATCACTGGACTTAATACTCGGAAACTCTATCAATTGCCTATTCCCAATTATATATTCCAGAATCATCCTTCAGGCATGTTCTGTTTCCTATAATTTAGGGCTGTATAATACCTGATCTCAAGGACAATATCATGATGGCTTGTAGATTATCAAAGAAAATGTTGCCATACTATATGAAGGCAAAGAAGTATACTCATTTATGGTGTACATTTTTACTCATGTACCAACTAACCTGATTTTACAGTAATTTGTTAAGAAACTACAAGGCATACCAGCAAATATGGATGTAATCTTTACAAGTGGCAACTGCTTTTGATTTAGAGACTTGCTTTTGTTTTTGTTCCTTCAGAATATTTTTTAAAAAATTTTTATTGTCAATGTTCATATACATATAAACCAGGCACATTTTCACATATACTGTACTATTAAACCTAATAATGCACATAATTTGCATATTTTATATATTTTATAGTTCTGACAGTTTTTTGAATTGCATTTCTGGAAATGTCATATTTAAAGGTTGCAAACCAAACTCTGAAATATGCCCACTACAATTATAATAGTTATGAACAAGGGCCCAATACATAAGAGGTGCTCTCTCAGTATAAACCACCAGAAAGCATGATTCATGTCAATTTAACTCATTTTAACAATCCTACCTATAGATAAGGCCCATAAGCATGAGGATGCCTAAAATTCACTGGGTCACATAACAAGTAAACCATTTTGTTTGACAAAGAGCAGGTGGAAAATCAGAGATCCAGGTTTTAATCTTGTCTACAGCTCTGTTGGGTAGGCAACTCAACCTTTCTGGGATCTGATTTTCTCTTCTATAAAATGAGACTCTGAAAGCAAAAATGAAATAAAACAAACAAATACCTGCCCAACTCAAAAAACAGTAATTACAATAAAATAAAACAAGTTAAAGTGCACTGAAAAGAATCAAGTTCTGTATAAATATGTAA
Organism: Callospermophilus lateralis; assembly: GCF_048772815.1. Taxonomy (NCBI): domain Eukaryota; kingdom Metazoa; phylum Chordata; class Mammalia; order Rodentia; family Sciuridae; genus Callospermophilus; species Callospermophilus lateralis. The sequence continues at coordinate 35,542,380 of NC_135313.1, read as the reverse complement.
ATTTTAAATTAACATGAAAATGAGGTAAGCATTGCATTTTTTTAAATGTTTTTAAGGGAAAGTTACCTTTACTTAAGCAAAAACTTGAATCTCCTAAAATGTCACTGACTATCACAACAAGTCATCTGATGTAGTACAAAGACCCTGAGCGTGGAAATGTGTCATATCTGAGTAACAATGGCTTTTTCATTTATCATCTCTGAGCTTCATTCAGTCATCTTTAGGAGTGGCCCCAAGTCTGAGAGGAGGCATCAGGAAATGAATTTCATGCCCTGTTCTCTGCTACAATGATCCCAGGGAGCTTCTGCACCCAAAACACTTGGTGTGCATATGACTTGATGGATTCTAGGTTCCACATACAGAACAGTACCTGCAGATAGCAGAGGCTCAGAGAGAAGAAAAGGAGGGAAGGAAGGAGGAAAGGAGAACTCCCTGCCATGCAGGTTTACCTTGAGCTCCCTACCCAGACTCTACCCCAGCCAACCCCAACAAGAAGAAAATTGAGCTACCACATTTTTAGGTCCCCTGGACATCCAGGAAGTTCAGCACAAGCAATGTTCCACAGGTGAGGAAGGCGTGGGGATAGGCCTTGGAGCATGAAGCCTTCAAACCAGATCTTCTTATGAAATCTACTCCATTCCCAAAGAATTATCAAGGATCTATCTCCAGGGCCTCTTGCAGCCCTGACATCCTAGATCAAAATGTGGTCCAATAATGGCAACTTCAATCACTGTCATCTAAAACGACATATTAAGCCTTCAAAACTGTTTAAATGAACTCAACATTAAAGTGGTGGATTGATTTGATTTTTCTTTCATTAAAATTCCACTTTTCTAAAAAAAAAACAAAATGGCAAACACCCAGCTTTTTGTTTCTCAGGGAGGGCTTTTTTTCTTTTCTTTTTTAACTATGAAAGTATAGTAAACAACTTCTAAATTCAGGATAACTGAAGGTCTGCCAGTTGGTGAGCAAAACAATGGCTTTCATATCAACCAAAAAAGGGAACGTGGCTCAATCAGGATTTTTTTTTTTTAACTTCATATCATTCTACCAACTGTACTTCTTACTAAAATAACAAAAGTTGCTGCCTACAGACTGCTAATGGACTAGTACCTAAATAAATATGATTATGTGCCCTGGATCTTTATCTTAAAATTATTAGCCTAGAGTGACTTTCCCAGGGGATCCATTATGTTGTGGCAATAACACAATTGTTAGGACAAGTAAGATATTCTCAGATTATTTTGTATTTGCATAGCACTAAATGGAATAAATTGTGTATAGGCCTCCACACATAAGTAATTTGCTCTCCTTAGAGAAGTTGGTATGTAGACAAAGCGCCCCACATAACCCACATACATAAATAAATCTCATTCATTCTGGGAGCAGTGTGATGCCAAAAATTAGGAACAAGGAACCAAAATCTGAATATTATCTAATTATAAATATTAATAAATTCCCCAGAAACCATTGATACACAAAAGCTCTCAAAACATAGTCAAGACTTACCTTTTGTTTTCTGCGTTTTTTCTCAATACTCAGATGCTTGGTACTGCCCTGTACCCAGCATATACCCAGAGTAGGGCCCACTGTGCCCACCCCAGGGTGGCCAGGAGCTCAACAAGCACTGCTGAAGGTGCTGACCACAGGGATCTCACCCTCTCCACCACTGAGGGGGACATGGCATATTTTCCTCAGTTTCAGGTCCCTCCCCCCAAAAAATTCTCACTTTTATTCAGACTTTAAAAAATAAAAATTGGCAAGGAAAATGAGAAGGAATTAGATGAGACCTGATGCTGTGGATTTCTACTCTGTTCTATATGGGAAAAGGTCTGCAAAGAGGACTAAGAACTAATGTGTCACGTGGAGTCATATTTTTAAAATTCAACCATCCTCAAAATAACTTGCATAGTGTTTCACATTGATTCTAACAGCAAACCACCATTGACATCCTACCGCTAAAAGAAACGAAAGTCACAAATCCCAAAAATGTATTTAGTCACACAGATCCCTAAGTCCAAAAAGAAAAATAAAAGGATCCATGTAATTTCACTTTGTGCTACTGTTTTATATATATGTGATATATATATTTTTTTTTTTGCTTTTGCTCCTGTTTTAACTTATACTTCTCTAATTCATGGAAAGGAAAAAGAATCCTTAATTTTTTTCATATCTAACCTTTTGTATGATGATGATACTTCAGTGGGCCCAAGGCAGCCTCCACTCATTTCTAGTTGTTCAAAAGTATTTTATCATAATCATTTCATAATGATACACCAAGAAATGGGGCATTTATTTTAAGCTCACCATGGCACTGCTATGTTGCTACACAAGAGGAAAGTAGTTAGCCAAGTTATCCACTATCACAATTTTTAAAATAATTGGCACCAGAAACAAAAAGCCGGTCATTTGTTTTTAAGTTCTGATATAACAATTTTCACTAAGACTCAAAGTAAGCTAAACTTACGTAAGTTAAATTGCCTATGGAAGTTTATCAATTTGTGGTTCTTTCACTCTTGAATACATCTCAAAACTGGTCAAAATCAACCAGACTACTTCATTCATCTGAAAGCCCTAGCTTTGTGCCTGACACACAGTAGAGGCTCAAAAGAAAAGAAAAAAAAATGCTTGTATAATAATATTGAAACATAAATATGTTCTAGGAACGATATGAGTTCAAAAATGATTGCAGATTTCCTTCCCAATCTCATCTATGTGACATATAATTTTAGCGTTTAATTTGTAGTTTGCCAAATAAAATAAGGAAATAGAAAAAGCTTTGCAATTTTTGCCCCTAATACCAAATTACTGGATGACACAAAATGTTGGATTGGGACGGTATGTGTGATAATGCTTTTAACAAAAAGAATGAGGCCCTCAGAAAAACAGAATTTTATGTTATGTTATTTATTTATTTATTGGTAACAGGAATTGAACGCAGGGGCACTTAACCACTGAGTCACATCCTCAGTCCCCCCGCTTTTTTATATTCAGATACAGGGTCTCACAAGGTTGTTCAGAGCCTTGTTAAGTTGCTGAGGTTGGCCTGGAGCTTGTAATCCTTCTGCCTCAGCCTCCCCAACCCCACCCCCCAGAAAAATAGATCTTGTATCCATCCATAAATCATTCCATGTAAAGCAAAACTACGTGAAGGATTTTATACTGGATTTGGGGCACAGCTACTTCTGTCTCTGATCAATCTATGATGATGTAAAATGTCAACTGTTTAAATGCTTCTTGTTCATCCCTGGACAAAAGTAATCTGGGGCACAACTTCACAGGAGATACAACTCATGTTAAATATCTAACAATTTTCAACATGGGGTGGATTTCAACAACTGACAAAGAACTACTTTATTTAACTCTTTATGCACCCAAACCTAGAGATAGGGCCCTAATTTTGTCTGTTTGAATTTCCAATCCAGGCTTCATTCATAACAGCCTTTTACTCTTTTCCCACAAAGTGTCATCATTAGTATCAAAATATTTCCATAAATCCTGCTCTAATAGAGTCATAAAAAATGCTTGTGATTTCCATATTTGCTGTCTCTATTATCTTTCTGGAAGATAATTAATGCTTCACTCAAGGGTATTTAAAATGGCTGCTACAATAATCCAAAAATTCAACTGTTCAGAATGAGTATACTTCTACAAACATTAATTCTGGATTATTTAAGATATTTGCTCTTGCAAACATAAGGTCTACAGATGTGTTTTACAAAATTGACATTTTCATTTGAAATGTAGTGCAAATGACTTCTCAAAGTATCCACAGCACAGAGTGGGGGGTCACAGTCCCATTGGTCTCTGGAAACCCCAATGTCCTTGGGAGAAGTCACATAAGACTAGAGGAAATCATAAGTGCTGAGGCTAATATGACGGATCCACACACTGAGAGACTGCTTTACAGTGACCTGACCCATAGTCTTCAGTAAAAATATCACCTCTGTTGCTAACTTATCACCAGCAAATACATTTTTGTTTTAAAGAAAAAGATTTGGGTTCCCACTAATCAGGCCCAACTGAAGGCCATATTAGCAATTTGGCAGGTGCCTGAGGGCCATACCTAATCTGCATAAATGGAGCAGATTGCTACCGCCCTCATCTTTTTTATTTTTAAACTGGTTTTTGAAGCAGAGCATACATAAAATCTCAGAGGAAGAGACAGGAGATGGTAGTGCATGTATTTTCCTTCATGCCTTTATTTTCATTCTCTTTGCACAAACCATTTTCCTGAATGGCTATTTACCAAAACAAAGATAACAAAATAAAAAGTGCTAGAAAAAAAGAGTAGGAAATGATCACCAATGTTTAAAAAAAAAAAAAAAAAGCCTTGTATCTTGTAACAGATCTTCACAATCCTCTGTCGTATATTTTAATTTTAATTTAGTGTTTTCATATTTTGTGAAGACATGCTAAATGGAAATATACCCTAAATTTGGGAAACAGCTGCATCTAGCAGAGATTCCAAGATTAGTAATTAATTGTAAACCTATGATCTGTCTAACAGAGAAAAACAGTAAGTGTCACTATTATCATCTCAGCTCTGGCTTTTGTTGCTCATAGAACAATTTAAAGTGGCAGTTTTCTTTATATCCTAGGAATTTATCATCAAAATCATTCAGTTCAAGCATGGGTGAATCTGGAAAACAGCTCCACAAAAACAAACATGACTACTACAAGCCATGCAAGGTCTGGAAAAGAATCAACACGTGAAGGTAAGTGTATCAGATAAGTTTTTTAAATGGCATTCCCATAGACATGAAGTCCCCAGATAGTACCATCATGGAAGGATTTTGGTTCTGTTGCTTTAGAAAGAGAGTGCTCAGCACTGTGCTACAGAGCACAAGGATGTCACAAGTAAAATGGTGAGAAGCTGCATAGTACTTTCCCTACCTGGACAGAAAGGTAAAACGAAACAGATTGCCTGGTGGCTTTGAAGAGCACAAAAGGATCTTGATGTGGCTGCAGAGGGCATGAGAATCCAGTACAAAGTACTGAGAAGTGACTGAGAAACACCAATTTAGAGATATCAACAAAAGGATAGGTTTCTAGAGCTTTGGAGCCTGGGCCATAGGACACTGCTATACAACCTAAGCCTGGGAACAAGCTTGTAGTAGTAGAGATTAAATGGTGAGAGAGAGGCAGGGGGAGGGAGAGAGAAATAATACAAAAACCAGGAACCTTGGTTAGAAACAATGGAATCTGAAGACAGTCAAAACACAAAAAGGCAGAAAAATATGTTAACCCAAAACCTGCCACTTTGCTATTATTTAGGGCTAAAGGCAACAGACAAGAGGCAGATACAGATGTACTGCTTGTTTTTTCTTGTTAATCCATCTTTCATTAGTCTACCTGGCAAGGGCCCAGCCTGCCTGGGAACATGGGAGTGCAAAGCAATCAGTTAAGTTTCTCCTTCCCACAATATAATGAGAGACTAGTTGGCTGAGATCAGAAGACCCACTCACCCAACTCACAGGTGCTCAGTCGCCTCATCCATAAGCACGACCCCATGGGCCCATCCCTAAGGGTTGCTGAAGGCCTTAACTGAGATCACATGAATTCAGGTTCTTTGTCAATTCTGAGCAGCTAGCCAAACGTGAGCTTCTATGACTGTGGACATTATGATGAGGAAGCACAAATAATAAAGAGTTAAAATGATTAAATTCCTGGGGAGAATCCTACAGGAAGGAGCACATTATTTTATCTGACAAAGAGTAAGAAAAACTCTTAAAGAACCAAGTAAAAGTCCCATTAAACTGAATTGAGGTGAGGATGAATTGCCCATCTCTGAACTTTTAAGAGAGGGGTGTAGGAGTGGGAAGGAAGGTGGAATGAGTCGGACATTATTACCCTATGTACATGCATGATTACACGACTGGTGTGATTCTGCATCATATATAGCCAAAGGAATGAGAAATTATGTTTCATTTGTGTACAATATGTCAAAATGCATTCTGCTGGCATGTATAACTAATTAGAACAAATAAAATTTTTTTAATTAAAAAAGATTTAAGAAATTAAAATAAATTTTTAAAAAAATTCATATGTGACCAGGCAAAGACACATACATTTGGATTCTTGGGAGTGGAGCCCATTTTATAATTTCCTGGTATATAGGGGGAAAAAAGGACAAAATTCCAAGTGATTATGAAAGCCCTGCATTCATATGTTCTTGTTATGTGCTACTTTCTCATTGTATTAATGTTCACAAAAATCCTATGACATAGATATGAGTAATAGAATTTTAGGTTAGGATATATATCTTGCCTTAGTTTATGAAGTTATTAAAGAGAAGACCGTGAAACCCAGGTTTGCCTTATCCCAGAGCCCTATGCCTTCCCCAAGAAGGCACCTTACAGGGCATACATACCTGTCCAGATTTTAAGAGACAACTTTCACAATGCCTGCCTAGGGAATAGCACTTTTTCTATTGCCCCCCATAGGGTTAATTTCACCACACTTTAGATTTATTCATGAGGCAAATTACTACACAATTCATGTGAAATCTTCTTCTCCCATTAAACTGTCCGTCTTATAGTTTCATAGTGAGCTAAATACCTCCGTAAAACAGACATCCAATAAATATCCAGTGAATGAATAAATGTAATTTAAAGACTTGAAACTGCCCCCAGTAAATGGGTCCCAATTCTTTCATGATTTTTTTTTAACCACCCTCATTCACTTATTAGGGGTCAACTATGAGGCAGGTACAGTTGCTCTGAGTGCTGGGCATTGATACACTTTCATATTATGCCATTTAATCCTCAAATTATTCCTATAAAGAGCAAGCTACCTCCATTGTACAGAGGAAGAAACAGGAGAAAAAGGTGGAGCAACTTTCTATAGGAATGTAGCTCATAGTAAGAATAATAATATGAAAGTGATTATTTATGGCAAGTACCCTGCTAGAATTTGGCATATACTTTCTTCCTTAACCTTTACAACAAGTCAATGAGGTAGGTTTTATCGTATTTTGCAGATGAGAACTTCAGGGGACAAAAAACATAAAGCAATTTCCCAAGATCACACAGCTAACAAGCACCACAACTACTATTTAAACTCAGGTTTTTATGACTCTAAGCCCACATCCTTTCCACTACATCAAGATCCCTTTCACGATATTATTGTGCCTAATTCTTTCTACCATAAATATCTGAGAAAAGTACCTGAGATGAAGATAAGTCTCTAAATGAGTATTTTAACCAAATCAGTTAGATTTAATAAATGGGTCAGTAAGACTTCAAAGCTATATGTAATGGGAGGCAAAAAGAGGTCCAGGAATATGGTCCTGATTCACTGTATGTTATTGGACCAAAATACAAAATATTCTCTTGAATCTAAAAATCTGAGCAATATTAGTAAATATTTTCTTCCAAATGCACCACTAAACTTTCTCATTCAGGTATTTTAACATTTATGGAGTGTTTACTCGGGTACTAGAAGGACAGGATGGTGAACGAGATAGACAAGGTACCTACACTTGTAAAACTCAGAGTCTACTAGGGCTAACTAACGAGCAAATACATAATTAAAAATTTAGCAAGTGCCAAGAACAAAAATAATAGGATGCTATGAGAAAGAATAATCAGGTAATCAGGGAAAATAGCCCAAGGGATAAAAAGGAGCCTGCCTTGCAAAGAGTGGTGAAAAGAGGATGCTGGGCAAGGTACAGAAAAGAATCTCTGGTGGGAAGGCTGAGAGACAAGTCAGGCCTGGGAGGAGAGCAGCCAGAGGCTGGGAGCAGGAATGGGGGAGGAAGTGGTGAGACCGAGACCAGAACAGAGCAGAAAGAGCTTTGCAGGTCAGGACAAGTATGTGGATTTTACTCTGAATTAAACAGAACACCCCAAGAGGGTTTCGGGCGGCTCAAACGGCATTATTCAGACTGATCAAGCCATGGCTCCGGCTGCTGGTGGAGTTGGGACTGAAGTGGATGGGGCTGAAGGCGGAGATGCCAGTTAGAAGGCCACTGCAGTAGGGTGAGAAGGGACCGGAGACTGGAACAGGAAGATGCAGTGGAGATAGAAAAAAATTAGACACATCCAAATCTGACCCCTGATCACTGACTCTTTGGCTTAGAAAATCAATTATATTGATAAAAATCAATTGCATCAATTAACATGAAGGAGTTTCAAAAGTACTGGGAATGTCCATTTCCTAAGCAGAATAGTATGTATGAGAATGCTTGTTTTATTATCTGTTCTGTAACATTAAACATATGTATTACTTACATTCTTTTGCAAGCATGACAAACTCTAGAATATTTAAGGACATCAATTAATGGTATGAATTTTAAACGACAATTATATCTCAGATATAAGAGATAACAGTCTTGGGATTTCAAGGATACTTTATAGATTCCTTAATTTGACCTTTCAACCAGGACAATAAAGGTCTTCACCAGCTCAAATTCTAGTGAAACAGGTATTTTCTAACTCCGGGTTAACTGTAATTATAAGAAAATTATAAATTATACTTAAAATCTGAAACTTGACAATGTGACATCCCTTAAATGTCAATGAAAATCAATCATGAGTGTCAGCCTGGAAAAGAATCCAGACGTTTTAAATTGTTGTCCATTACCTAGTTAATTAATCAAAAACAGAATGGCACCCAAATACAAAAAAAATGTTTATTAAAGACTTATTAGTAAAAATTAAAAAGTCTAAATAATCTAAATGTCTAAAACAAATGTGATAGTTAACTCAATCATGGCAGACTCACACCATCAACCATTAAGAAGTTATTAAAAATGTCAGGCACAGTGGCACACACCTGTAACACCAGTGGCTCAGGAGGCTGAGGCAGGAGGAGTCCAAAGCCAGCCTTGGCAAAAGTGAGACGCGAAGGAACTCAGTGAGACCCTGTCTCTAAATAAATTACAAAATAGGGCTGAGGATATGGCTCAGTGGTCAAATGCCCCTGGGTTCAATTCCTGGTAACCCCTCCAAAAATAAATATATGCTGTGAAAATTGCTTATCATATTAAGTGAAAAAATGAGATATACAGATAGTCTATTACCTATGAAGAGGGAAGGAAAAAGAGACTGTGAGCATTACAGAGGAGATTTTAATTTTATCAAAAATTTTAAGATGAAAAATTTCTTGAACCAAGGGGAAACTTTATGCTATCCTTCACACCGTTTAGCAATGTAGAAATTTTTTACAATGGGTGCGTGTGTATTACTGTCAAACTGCTATACTTCCCTTGCAAATAAAGCAAAGCAACCTACACACAAAAAGAAAACTCTTTACATTCAGAAATCTCAGTTCTTTTATAAATTCTTGACTATTTTCAGATGAGAACCCCTCCAATTTAGAAACCTTTAACTAGAAATAGGAATAGTTATAATGCTGCCTAACAGGATAACAAGAAAGACTTGATATTCAAAGTGACTGAATAGGAATACCGACAAATTAAATTAACTGGATCCCACATTAGCAGAAACTAAGTCTTCTTATTAATCACCATGTATTCAGCAAACATCTATCTACATGGTGGCTTCTGTGCTCAGGGCAGGATCCCAAATGTCAGAGGGACACAGAATCAGAAGACACTCTGTCAACAAAGGGCTTATTACCACATAGCTGGACAAAAAGCAGGAAAGGCAAAGGCAGGAGGAACAAAAGAACAAGTAAAGGTCCAAGGACCCTCCAGGATGTGGAGGAAGGTGTGGGAATGAGATGCCTCTGAACACTGCACACTCAAGCTGTGCCAGGGGAGGAAGGCATTGCCGGCCCAAGCACACGAGATGACTGCAAAGGGGAAAGGCAGCCAGGGACCCAGGTGAAAGAACCAGGGCAAAACCAAGGCAAAGGAGGAAATAAGAAAGGACCACCTTGCTCGCAGGCTTGCACCCCTGGTTCCTGACACAGACCTGGTGTCCTTGGTGTGGCCCAATCAGGTTCCCTTGGTAGACTACCCAAGAAACGATTATCATGTTAACAGTGAGAAGACAAAATGTAAGTGGCACCTCGAATTGACAGAACCAATAACTCTCAGTTAATGGTTACTTACCTTAATTAAAATAATATACATTATTTAGAAAAAAAGTTTTAAAATACCACAGGGAAGAGAGCAATACAAGATATAAAACGACACAGTATAATTTGGGGTGCAACCACTAAAGGAAAATATATCATTTAAATCAGAGATTATTCATTTACAATATATACTTAGCATAAAGAAAGTATATTCATTTAAAAAGTATGAGCACTGTGCATACTGCTTTAATGCTGTGTGTCTTTTTAACCACCCAAAATAACATTTATAAAAACATCACTTTAACTGCTGTTTTAAATAAAATCACACAAATCCCAAACAAGTAATAATTTTTTTAAAGTAATTTGGCATTCTTTATTTTCCCTTTAAAATATGATATCACATTGATTACATTATTGAACTACCCTTTTTTCCCTCTCTCCTTTCTGGTTATGCCCTTAGAAAAACTGTGATGTTCCCACAGGGAAGAGCTCTAAACTTGTAAATAACCCCTCCCAGAAGCCCAAATCTCCATATCTTAATATCATGAAAGCTGGAACTGTAAAATAAAATCTGTTAGCAGCTGAAATCTTAATGAGGTTCTACAAAGAAGAGGCTTTTCTGCCATGACTCAATGCATGGAAACAGTTGAGTAATTACAAATGCATGGGCTGAATGTGAGTTGGCAAATATAATACCACAGAATGTACCCAGAACTAGGGTTGTCCCAGTTCAAATGAGACTATATTCCTTTACCAATGCAGGCAAACAACTAACCTGAAATGTCTTTGGCTGAGAGATAGGTGTGAGCCCGTAAAATTATGTCCCTTGACTCCGCATTTACATGGTGACAATCTGTTCTGGCCCACCGGCAGGCAGGCAGCCGGTTCTTCAACAACAAAACATTTCAGCAGGAGGACTGCATAATATCAGTTTTATCAGACATAACAGAAGCCAAGGGCAGTGGACTGCAGCAGTGGTTCTCAACCTTGGGGAGGTGACCTCCTTCCCCTCACACAAGAAACCTGTGAAAGTGGAGATTGTAGAATCTGCACGTAACACCCAATTCACCAAATCCCTGTGGATCAAGAATAAACTTAAGGAAGTATCCTACAGCCTAGCTGGTGACCTAGGAAAATAGAAGAATAGGGAGTGGCCCCCTGAGGGAAGTGCAGAAAGACCTGAAGGAAAACGCAGATGACTGGTGTGTTGAAGGGAGCCACGTATTGCGGGGATGGGGAAAGTACTCCACACTATTACGTTTTTTTTCGTTTTTCGAGAAAAAGGAAAACAGTTTCCTCAAAAGTGTTCTCTGAACCTTCACACATGTAACTGCAAATTTAGAACATGTCCTAGAAATATTTTAGTACAATTATTCATGGTAAAGAAATCAAACTCCACATGCTTATTTCTGGATATATATTCTTAAAAAGGAAAAAGGAAGAAAAAAAAAAAAAAGCTCTCAGGGCCAAATTCTCTCACATCTATTCTTATTTAGAAATTCCAAAAATTTAGGAATGCCTAATTTTATGAATATGGTGTGGTCCAAAGTAAGTACTATTATTATTTTCTGCACACTGCAGATTTAAAAAAAAAAAAAAAAAAAAACACGAGTCTTTACAATTAACCACACCTAACAAGGTAGAAAGTTTTAATGTAAACACAATGAGATTCTATGGTCTCATGATTATGTTCCCACAATTCTCATTTAATTTTTCCTACATCCATTAAATTCCAAGCCCTATATATAAATAAGAAGAAGAAGAAGCCCTATATGTGGGAAATGTACAGTCCTTCGTGAGAAAACCCAGGGAAACAAGCAAAATCTTCAGCTGGGAATCTACCTCCTGGAGAGAGTGAGCAGAGGTTTCTAGAGCATTCCAGCAGTTTAGTACCCCGGGAGCTGAAGCTGCCCCACACTGTTTTCTGGCTTACAGTATCATTGCGGAAGGCATAATGAATACCTTCATTTAGGTGAACTATGTTGGGCTTAAGTCAGAAGAATAGACTTTTGAGAGATATGAAGCCATGGGTCATAGAATACAAAAAGCCAACTTTTCCTGGTTATGACAGCGATGTTCTTAGAGGAGAGATGTATCCTATAGTCTAGGAAAACTGACATCAAAAAGCTGAAAGCGGCAAAGTGTGATTCCTCAGATGGACTTCTTTCAGGGAAGATGGTTTTAAAAATTCATGAGGCTGGGAGAATAATTGTAAGATCACAATTATGTGAATGAAGCTGAGTGGACATGGTAGGGTTACACTTACTGAACACAATGTCACTAAAACAAAGGTAATCCTTACATAGCTCTAAAACAGGCATGGTTCTCACCCCATTTCACCTAAGTACAGAAAAGGAAGGCAACCTCCCTAAGATCAGGTGCCCACCTAGCAGGCAGTGAGGCCAGGATATGAACACTGCACTTAACAGCCTTCTATGGCTGCTTATGAAGCTTTTCAAGGGCTCACACTGTTCAGACTAAGAAGAAGTGTGGGAAGTAGAGCAGAGGAATACACAGGCATCTCTAAGAATCTTACCAAAGAGCTCACAGGCCAGGAAGGCCTGAGACACATGAAACTAGCTAACAAAGTTCTCAAGTGAAGTCAGGGGTTAATGATGCTCTAGAAAAAGGCAGGACAACTGCTTGTGGGAGATGAGGTCATGATAGAAAAGATGAAGAAACTGGAGGCAAACCCAACTACCTACCTATTTCCATTTTATCTGCTGGAGGAAAAGAAGGTTCAAATCGGAAATACTTGAACAATGGCTAAGGAAGCCCTGAAAGGTGATTCAAGAAGAAGAAATATATAAGCAAGTATAAGCCTCCCTGCCCACCAATCCACATCCCAGGGTACTGAACAATTTATAGAAGTGATGGCTGATGGAAATTCTTTTTAAAAAAAAAATAATAATAATTAAGAAACAGAAAAATCCCCAAGCAGGTCAAATTTTAACTCAAAGTTCAGAATTTTAAAAAAACAAAAGAAGTTCAGTCTACAAGTCTAAGGCCAAACCACAATCATGTCATATTACGAGGGTTACAGGAAAGACGGAAATATTTGAGAGCGCCTTTCATGAAAACTTAGTGGTCTCGACAGTGTAAGTTAGGTACTTTGTGACTCACTGAAATCCTATCATCAAACTTCACTGTCAGTTTGAAGGGTGGTCATCAGGGTATGACCCAGCATTTTGTCCTCAGGCTTGCCTTCAATGTTTTGCAAACAATTCCAACAAAGATGTTTATAAAATTTGTAGTTTTCACAAAGCCAGCATAGTTGATAACATAATTTAGATTCAAAATTATCTCAATGGACTAAAACATTTGATGCAGGCATAAATCTATCTATATGCGTATGCAATTTTTTTTTTTTTTTTTAGGAAATGAAACTGACCAAAATATATTATTGTACTGAGTGAATATACAAGAAAATAACATCCCACTATTAGGTATAATTAAAATGCAACAATAAAAATATATAACTGTTTTAAAAACCTCCATCATAAACAAAATCAAAAGCTAGAAAAAATAAAAAGCATTGGGATGAAATCTCCAAAACTTCTGTATCTAATAGATTAAATGACAATGACCTAAGTGTTTAGGAAATCATTAAGACCACAAAAGCTGTCACATACCTATAACATCCTAGTTAGGGTAAAGGCAGCAAAGGTGGATCTGCTTAGGTCCTGCTCAGGATTAACATAGACCTAAGAGAATTGATATGTGTGGGAAAGAAACAAAGTATTCTGTCTGGGAGCAATATCTACAGTGATAAAGACTTGAGTTTACATCCCTACTTCACTGCTTTGTGTAAACTGGCAACTGTGCTCTCGGCCTCGGTTTCTGTATTGGCAAAATGGGTTTTAAAATACCTGACTTAATGTTATTTTTTAGTTTTATTTTTTTGTTTGTTTGTTTCAGTTACCAATGAAAAGATACTTTAATTATAAAGTACAAGAGAGAGAACTGTCTATATTAAATTCTCAGTAGATATGGCACAATGTAATGTTACAATATCCCTAACATCTTGAGTCGATGAGGTAGATGCATAAGCAAATAACTGTGATACTATCATGTAAATGAAATACAAAAGAATGACCAAATACTCAGAGCACTGGACACAGAAAGACAAGCATTGTTTTTTGTTTGTTTGTTTTCTTTTGTTTTTCTGTTAGGGAGATCAAGAAAACCAAAAAGAAAGTGACAATTAAGGTGTCCCTGGAAGAATGAATCTGATTTGTTCAGTGGAGAAAGTAAAAGATCATTCCAGTGAGTATAAGCAAAGTTAAGGAGATGGGAGAGTTTAAGATGTTTGGAATGTTGTAACATTGCATATGTAATTTTTGACTTTCAATAAATTCATGCAAAAAAAAGCAAATAAACAAAAATAAATGAAAGTTGACTCATTTCAGGTGACTTCATGTAAGCTGCTATTGTGAACATGTGCTAAAAAATGAATCGGTGCATTTTTGGAAGCCCAGATCACACCTAAGGTAATAAAGGGACCAGCCACAGACAAACAGGGTGCAAACAATACAAGGATGATACAGAGCATGAAAGGGCAAAAACGAGAATACACGAATGTGGAGAACCCTGAAGCTGTTCAGTGTACAGAAGGGAGGATGTGATCTGACTTTCCAAATATCTAAGTTGAAGAAAATCAATCAGTAATAATAGACTTCAATGACCCTTCCTTTTACCATCCCTGGAAATGGTAAAACTAGAGCAAATGATGACAACTTCAGATTCACAAGGAAGTGAGCCCCTCATCCCTGAATGTAGCCAAATCTAAGGCTGGATTCAGCTCCACCAGGAAAGTTAAGGAGGAGATTCCTGAAGGAAGGAGATCCCTGAATATGACAGGGGAAAGAAGATAATCTTTAATTGCGTTTTATGATTCAGCCATAATCCCAATAGCCCATTCCGCTTTTTTCACAGTTTTATACACTCCCAGCAATGTTATTTTAATGGCGAACCATATTTCACTGGAGGGAAGGGCATTTGTAGTCCATTAATTCGTATAAAACAGGAATTTAAAAAAAAATAGTTAGGAAACTGAATTTAGATCATGTGTAAACTTCCAACATTTTCCAGAGCAATATCTGGCTATAAGACGTTGCATAGTGAATACCATGTCCCTGAGGAACAGCTTTTTTCCACGGACAAAGTGGTGAATTAACACATTTATCACGGCTAAATTAATCTGTGCTCTAAACTTTGCCTGCTTTATATTTTCAATTGAGACAAGATTTTTCTATACCACGGTGTCACAACACCACCTGCAATGAACGTCAAGTTTTTCTGAAGGAGGAATCTTTGCTGGAAATGTGCATACACTGCTTAGCCTTGTTCTGTTTTTAAAGATTGGTCACGGTGCGAATGTCCTTTCTACGGCAGGGGGTAATGTTAAGAAATGTAGCTTCAAAAGAGTTTCTAGCTCATCTTCACAATGTAATGATACTGCTGCTAAGTCTGGGTTTAATTATAAGTCTGCAGGAATGAGGGAGGGTGGAGGTTTGTCGACATGGGTCCCCCCTCTCTCTCTACCCTGCCTCCACTTTTACTGGCTGTTTTTTCCTTTGGGTTTGCACACACTCTATAGGCCAGAGGCATTAATAACTGGTGCAAACAGACTATTGCATAGATTACAAATTGCCTTTCTCTATGTGTGTTAGCTCAGCAGTTAAGGCTATTTGAAGGATTTAAAAGGCACTATAGAATGAGGGCTTTGTTTAAAAAAGTATCATGATCAGTTGTCCTACCGGCCCCTGCGCCCAGAAAGTTAACCAGGACTCCCTGAACTCTGACCTGAAAAGATATTTGGTCAGACAAATCTAATCCCAGGCTCAGAGATTACTTTAATGATACTTGAGGCAGCGAGGATCCACTGCGCTGAAATATGTGACCACATTGTAAAACAAGTCGTGGTTCCTGGGGTAGAGTCTTTTTGTGGTCTTTGAGTTCAACCGATAGATATTGCTGACTGCCTATCCCTCAGTGCAGGTAACCTCACACAATTAGAACAGGACTGTATTAAGGCCTCATTTATCAGGACTCGGTATTTTTCAGTATCAGCTGTCAGCTCTGCTTCTTCCCAAAGAACTGGACCAAGAATGTTGGAAATTATCATCTTTACCAATCTCCAATCCCCAGGTGAGATTATAACCCTGAAACTTTGCCTGCCCAGAGCATGTTACTGTAACTTTAACTATGGGATATTTTAGGCTGCAGTTCAAGAAGAATGAATGCTCCATTATTTTAACCATCTGCTCAGGGTGGCCACTATATTTTAATGCAATGTACTACACAGGAATGACATCATAAGGCCATCATAAAATAAAGTGTTAAAACCTATGATGAATTTTCCTACTATAACTAAGCAGTTAATAAGTGCAAAAGCAGATCAAAACATATACTTATGGTCTGGTAAAACATTTACATTCACTTTTGTAAATACAAAAATAAAGAGGTTTTTTTTAAAGCTATAAAAGTCCTTTTTGCCTCTTACTTCTAAAGCTCCATTAGTGATCTTAGATGCCTGGAGACTAGTTTTTTTTTTTTTTCTAATTAAATCAGCCCAAATAGTAATTGCTAATAAATGACATATATTAATCCTGAGTAGTTTCTTTCTTCTTGTGATAAAGATCTCATTTGGGCAATATTACCATGTACTAAATTCAAATCATATTGAATCATCTGCTCTCTGATGCTACATGCATGGCTTTTTGATTCTCTAAGAAAGTGTCCTTGGCCACCCTGACAAGATTTCTTTCCATGTCATTCTTTATATCTAGAAAAAATAATTTTTTAAAAAATTTTCACTTGCCTCACTCAAAACTTAACCTTGCTGAGGAGAGTGCAGTGTGTCACCCAGAAGCTCATGTGACAATTCCCCTTAAGTTTCCTTGCTTACATTTACACTAAACAAGAGGAAAAAGAGGGAGGTATATTTCCACTAATGAGTACTGTTGTGCTTATTAATATATTTTTCAACAAATAGTTTTTTAATATGAATACCTGCCAGGTGTAAGGCACGATCTAAGAACACTCCTGGGATGGCATCGTACTCCCACAATGTTATAAAGGTTGATACTATTTTTATTTACAGATAAAATGAAGTTCACAGAGGTTAACCAACTTATCTAATGTCACCTGACAAGCTCGTGGTGGAGTCCGTAGAGAAGTCCTGCAGTGTGACCCCCAAACCAGAACTGTGCAGTGGGTATAGGGTCATACAGACTGCACAGCAAGCTGTAGGGGTGGACAGGACACTGTCTCTGGACTACAGTCCTCACAGTCCAGGAGAGAAAAGAGATAACTGAACAGTTCGACAATAAGCCACTGTGTGACCTACTAGTACAGAAATGAAGGCTGCAGGAGAAAGCAACCAAAACTATTTGGAGAATGGATAGCAGGACCTCTAAATTGGTAAATAGAAAAGCACTATTGACCCAGGAGTGAGGAAGTTACTTGAGATGAATGAGACAGATGGACAGAGTGATGTGCACTTTGAAAACGTTCAACAAGAAGATAGAAAATGTAGTGGTGACCTGAGTCAGGAAATAAATACTGAGAATTTCTATTTTCGTTTGGAGCAGTCTTAAGTGTGCAATTCTGTCATGCAAAACAAAAAGAGTCAGTGGAGAAAGAGAAATAAAAGACAAGATAACTCTAGCAATGAAGCAAGATCTCTAACAGTGAGAGAGTAGGCCCCTGAGTGAACAAGGGGAGAGGACACCCTGGGCAGGGAAGGAGCCCCTCACATGGCGGTACACCCATGTGGCACACAAAGCAGCTGCTTTAACAGGGCACCCTTCAGTCTTCCATGCTGTTCTCTGTTCCTTGTCTCTGTCATTGCTCCTCCCAAGGTGGGGGCCAAATTTTTACATTTCTTTGTGTCTCTCTTCGTATTAACCCAGCATG
This sequence comes from Callospermophilus lateralis, assembly GCF_048772815.1. Taxonomy (NCBI): domain Eukaryota; kingdom Metazoa; phylum Chordata; class Mammalia; order Rodentia; family Sciuridae; genus Callospermophilus; species Callospermophilus lateralis. Next base: position 35,524,473 of record NC_135313.1, on the reverse strand, counting down.
GACACATGTGAGCTAGTCCTTTACCCCAGTGGATTGAGGAGGAATCAGGGAGAAGGAGAAAGAAACACCTTCCCAGTCGAGTTGAGGGCACGTCACAGATGAGAAACAGAATTCAAGTGTCTTCACCTCTTACGAGAGAAGCTGCCCCCGATGCAACTGAAAAATACACGAAGAATGCATGAAGCCATCTACCAGGCCAAGAGTGTGGGGCAGACTGCCACATTATAAAGAATCCTATGAAAAGAGGCTCAAGAAGGAATCTGTTGTGCTGGGGTTGTGGCTCAGTGGTAAAGCGTTTGCCTAGCACACGTGAGGCCCTGCATTCGATCCCCAGCACCATGTCATAAATAAAAATAAAGTTATTGTGTCCATCTACAACTAAAATTTAAAGAAAAAAAAAAAAAAGATGATCTCCTTGTTCCCTCACAGTAAATAAATGCAAGTAAGGTTGATAAAACGCCGGTACCAAGGAATATCAGAGGGTCGTTTAAATAACACATTTTAAATTAATCCATGAAATATTTTTAGAAGTTCTTTGGTTCTTCAAATTAGAAGAAAACATTTTAATAAAATTGATATATTTTCATAACCTGCATGCTTATTTTTATAATCGACTCAGTATCTAATCTGAAAATAGTATTCAGAAGCCCATGTACATTCAGCTTTTTCTAGCATTCTGGATTTCGGCTTATAGGCTTCGAAGCGTTCAACTTTACAGATAAGCAAACTGAGGTTCAGAGAAGTGTTTCTCTCAACACATGCATGTTTACTAATGATGGCAGATGTAAAGTCTAGTTTTCCTACCTCGCTGTCTAATATTCTTTCATGAAGCAAACCTAAAATTGAAACTGACCTGTGAGGTTGTTCTGTCTGAATGTAATCAGGACCCTCTGCTGGCACTCTTCAGCTTTCTGCCCCTCTGCTGTCTGCCCTGATTTCCCGATAGATTCACCAAAAAAAAAAAAAAAAACCCTGTGGTCAACACTGCTACTTACCGACCAATATCCACTTTCCCTTCCTTTCTACTAGAGAATCTCTGTTTGTTGGTTTGTTTTTATGAGAAGCATTATGTCAAATGGAAAACTTGATTTCCCAAGGCTCCAGAGGCCTGATAGTAAGATAAATGACAGAGTCCTAGAGAAGGATACCCCCTCCAGAATCATAAAAGCAGAGTCTTCTGAGGAGAAGTGTTTGGCCTTTTGTCCCTCTTTCCCCAGTTTCTTTCTGCTTGGAATCTGAACTGGATGTCTGGAGATACGGCAGCTATTTTGCAACCATAAGAAGAGAAGTGAGGAAGAAAGCAGGGTGGAGGGTGGGGGTGTGGTCCCTGGTGGTACTTTGGAGATACTATTAGTCTGGACTGCACACCTACCTGAGATAAATAAAATTACTATTTGGTTATGCCCTGGTTGTGGTTTCTGCTACTTAAAACCTTAACTAAATGCCTAAGCTAACATCTTAATAAGGACTGACATATTTCTAACATGTCGATTCACTGACTCAAGCAAGAGACCACTAAAAAAAAAAAATGAACTCTTCAGCTTGACATCCAATATTCTTTACAATGGATTCTTGAGTCGCATACCTCCCAAACACCGTGCACAGGAGCAAAACAGAACCCCCTGCCGACTGGCTCACCTTGTCTCTGCCCATCAAAACCCTGCAGTCTTGTCAAAGCCCACTCACACATCACCTCCCTCCCTGGTGGTCTTAAGGGATCCCTCCCCCAACCAGATCTCTCCCTCTCTCCAACTCCCAAAGCACTTCTGCCATCCCTCTCCTGTGCCCCTTCATGACAGGCACTGTACTTGCTCTCCTGGACCAGAGGCACGGTGAGGTCAGGGACGTTGTCATACTGCATGGGAACCCCCCCCCCAACTCCAATTAATCACAGATGATTAATAGTCACTTCTTAAACTGAATTACTAGACACATCCCCCTCCCAACGAATCTCTGGCTGATCCAGAAAGCGTCCACGCCAGCGCTCTAATGACTTAGGAGGAGCATGTGTGGCAGCAGAGCCACTTCAGCCTGCCGTATTGTTTTGACACCAGCACAAGTGATAATGGGCTGTGACTCGGTGTGTCAAAGCGCTCACTCAAGACTCTGCGCCAGCCTCTGCTGCTTGTCACAAGCCCCAGTCTGCGAAATACTTTCCTCTTGAAACACCATGTGTCTTCTGCCTAAGAAAGCCCTGTAGCTGGTCCTTCCTCTCCCCGGATCACAAACAAAGCCACATGGCTGCAGCAGGAGCAGGTCTCACTATGGAGACCCTCGGCATGGGCATGTCGCTGTCCCTGCAGGATCAACCCTGGCATGTGTACAGAGACAGGGGCCTGGAGAAGCAGCACTGCCTTCCGATCAAGTAACGGCAGGATCACCAGCAATGCTCAGGAAGCCGTGGGTTCAGATCTCCAAAAGTGGATAAGGCAAAAGGGGGACAGATTTACAGAGGAGAGCAACAGTGACGAGGGATTTAAACAACATAGAAAAAAAAAATCACTTAGAAAGAAAGCCGGAGACGCACACATATCAAAAAGGAGCCGAAGCAAGAAACACAAGGGACAACGCATGCCTCCTACATATGACTGTGAGCCCCGCAGGAAAGCGTTCTCTTCAGTAAGAGAATGGTTCTGAGTCTGCCATTTGCCCAGCGGCCATGGTCTCAAATAACTGTTTCAAATAACTGAAACATAGGGGCTGGGGTGCACTTCAGTGGTAGAGCACATGCGCGTTAGCATGTACAGGCCCTGGGTTCAACCCATAGGACCAGAGGGGGAAAAAAAAGTAAATGAAACAAAGTAAAGATATATACAATCAACTAAAATACTAAGTCATATATATTACTACAAATCCCTCAGAAAAGTTGCCAGTCATTAGCCACAGAAATAATTTAAAGTACTCTATGGTATTGTTTTAATTCACTAGCCACCAGGTA